>NC_090320.1:295712315-296312315 GCF_040869045.1 Eurosta solidaginis
TAGTTCGATATCATTTTCTCTCAGTTTGGTTGTCATCTATAGCTGCCTTAGACGACGCATTTCCATCTATTATTTCAGAGTGCTTAGAGCCGTCAACTTCTGTAGTTCTATTATAGTGCAGAAAGTATCCACAAAGGTGCAGCAACCCAGCGGGTTAGGGGGTTAAAATATACCCGCGGTAGGTATGCCTGTCGTAAGAGGCGACTAAAATACCAGATTCAAGGGGTTGTGTAGCGCAATCTTTTCAGGTTGCCAGTGCAATATATAGCTTCTCCAAACGCAATTGTCAACCTCACCTTTGAGCGGCGAATCCCGTTTCACTAACAGACGAGGCTCTGGCGACCCCAAGCTTCTCATGGAACTTGGGGGTGGCGAGGGAGGTATGGCCTGAAGATTTAATGTGACCATATAAATCGTTCCCGAGATGGTCGGGCTAGCACCTTAATGGAGCTGTGTTGCCGGAGCGTACCGGATATGTATCCGACAAAGGACCATCACATGATAACTCTCCCCAAAGCCTTCGTGGGCAACCTTATCGCTACAACAACAACAACAACACCAAAGGTGCAGCAAATGTCTCGAATGCTAGGTCTGTTTAGCTATTTATTTTTCAAATCTTTATGCTTCTATGTATTTTGGAACCACCACATATATTTAATGTTTGTTGTTTTACTATTGTAAACACTAATTACTTTTGCATCGTCTCGCTAACTAATTGTTTAGGTAAACTCTCGTATCAATTTAAATACTCAATGCTGGCCGCCGACCTGAAATTTTTGCACGTAGACTTCTTGGAACTAAGAAATAGTTCACATTCACATTTCTAAAGGGAATTTCCATCATGTTTCCCATTCATTGACGATGGAACACCAGTGAGCAATATTCTCAAATAAATCTACATGTATGTGTGTAGGCAGCTCTATGTATACCACTAATACCTAGGAATTAACAAATGCAACTTTAGGCAAACTCAACACTTGTCCTTTTCCTCATACAGGTATCTATGTATATCTATGTATGTATGTAAATATAAGTAAATATATATGTGCACATGTTTTTTTATTACTGGCCTACCTGTTTCTCCTCACTTTGATTTCTACCGTTGATTTACCGAACTCAGTTCTGAAACTTTTCAAATAATAATACTCACATCTGTGTTTATTTGATATCTCTTCTCAATTTAATAAACACGTTTCAGTTGATGTGAACGCCCATAATTTATGAAACATCAAAGACCAAGTGAATGAAATGATTTTCATCTAAATTATTTGCTTTTATTTTTTTCAAATGTTTCTTCATACAACATAAATTAATAGTTTATTTATTAGATTTTAATTGCCTTATCTTCTATTCGCAATTATCTTGCATTCTTCACCCTTTTGTTGAACTTTGATTTGTTGGATTTATATCATTCAAAATGAGAATAGTAATTAAGTGAATACTGTGTAATTAGAGCAAAATTGTGATTAATGAAGTGCACAGGAAAAATGTTTGTATCTATGTATATATATATATATATGTATTAGGCCGGGTCGATTTGTGGGGAGGCACAAAAATCGCCCATTGCTCTGTGAAAATCATATTCTAGGGATCAAAATAAGAAACTTTGCCGAAGGAACCATACCTCTAAAACGAATTCTGATTCCCCCCCCCCCCCCCCCTTTGGGTCGTAGGGGCAAATTTTGAAAAATCCCACTTTGAAATGCCTATGTTTTTATACTCAGTTGAGCAGAGCTCACAGAGTATATTAACTTTGATTGGATAACGGTTGGTTGTACAGGTATAAAGGAATCGAGATAGATATAGACTTCCATATATCAAAATCATCAGTATCGAAAAAAAATTTGATTGAACCATGTCCGTCCGTCCGTCCGTCCGTCTGTCCGTTAACACTATAACTTGAGTAAATTTTGAGGTATCTTGATGAAATTTGGTATGTAGATTCCTGGGCACCCATCTCAGATTGCTATTTAAAATGAACGATATCGGACTATAACCACGCCCACTTTTTCGATATCGAAAATTTCGAAAAACCGAAAAAATGCGATAATTCATTGCCAAAGGCGGTTAAAGCGATGAAACTTGGTTGATGGGTTGACCTTATGACGCAGAATAGAAAATTAGTAAGATTTTGGACAATGGGCGTGGCACCGCCCACTTTTACAAGAAGGTAATTTAAAAGTTTTGCAAGCTGTAATTTGACAGTCGTTGAAGATATCATGATGAAATTTGGCAGGAACGTTACTACTATTACTATATATGTGCTAAATAAAAATTAGCAAAATTGGATGAAGAACACGCCCACTTTAAAAAAAAATTTTTTTTTAATTCAAATTTTAACAAAAAATTTAATATCTTTACTGTATATAAGTAAATTAAGTCAAAATTCAACTCCAGTAATGATATGATGCAACGAAATACAAAAATAAAAGAAAATTTCAAAATGGGCGTGGCTCCGCCCATTTTCATTTAGTTTGTCTAGAATACTTTTAATGCCATAAGTCGAACAAAAATTTACCAATCCTTCTCAAATTTGGTAGGGGCATAGACTCTATGACGGTAACTGTTCTCTGTGAAAATAGGCGAAATCGGTGGAAGCCACGCCCAGTTTTTATACACAGTCCACCGTCTGGCCTTCCGCTCGGCCGTTAACACAATAACTTGAGCAAAAACCGATATATCTTTACTAAACTTAGCCCACGTACTTACCTGAACTCACTTTATCTTGGTATAAAAAATGGCCGAAATCCGACCATAACCACGCCCACTTTATCGATATCGAAAATTACGAAAAATGAAAAAAATGCCATAAATCTATACCAAATACGAAAAAAGGGATGAAACATGGTAACTGGATTGGTTTATTGACGCAAAATATAACTTTGGAAAAAAATTTGTAAAATGGGTGTGACACCTACCATATTAAGTAGAAGAAAATGAAAAAGTTCTACAAGGCGAAATCAACAGCCTTGGAATCTTGGCAGGAATACTGTTAGTGGTATTGCATATATAAATAAATTAGCAGTACCCGACAGATGATCTTCTGGATCACCTGGTCCACATTTTGGTCGATATCGCGAGAACGCCTTCACATATACATCTAAGGGCCACTCGCTTTTAAAACCCTCATTAATACCTTTAATTTGACATCCATATCGTACAAATACATTCTAGAGTCACCCCTGAACCACCCTAATGGCGATATCTCGAAAAGGCGTCCACCTATAGACCTAATGCCCACTCCCTCTTAAAATGCTCAGTAACACCTTTCGTTTTATACCCATATCGTACAATCATTCTAGAGTCACCCCTGGCCCACCCTAATGGCGATATCTCGAAAAGGCGTCCACCTATAGACCTAATGCCCACTCCCTCTTAAAATTCTCAGTAACACCTTTCGTTTGATACCCATATCGTACAAACATTCTAGAGTCACCCCTGGCCCACCCTAATTGCGATATCCCGAAAAGGCGTCCACCTATAGACCTAATGCCCACTCCCTCTTAAAATGCTCAGTAACACCTTTCGTTTGATACCCATATCGTAAAAAACATTCTAGAGTCACCCTTGTTCCACCTTTATAGCGATATCTCGAAAAGGCGTCCACCTATAGAACTAAGGATTACTCCGTTTTAAAATTTAAAATACTCACTACCACCTTTCATTTGATACCCATATCGTACAAACACATTCTAGAGTCACCCTGGCCCACCCTAATGGCGATATCTCGAAAAGGCGTCCACCTATAGACCTAATGCCCACTCCCTCTTAAAATGCTCAGTAACACCTTTCGTTTGATACCCATATCGTACAAACATTCTAGAGTCACCCTTGGTCCACCTTTATGGCGATATCTCGAAAAGGCGTCCACCTATAGAACTAAGGATTACTCCCTTTCAAAATACTCATTACCACCTTTCATTTGATACCCATATCGTACAAACACATTCTAGAGTCACCCCTGGCCCACCCTAATGGCGATATCTCGAAAAGGCGTCCACCTATAGACCTAATGCCCACTCCCTCTTAAAATGCTCAGTAACACCTTTCGTTTGATACCCATATCGTACAAACATTCTAGAGTCACCCCTGGCCCACCCTAATGGCGATATCTCGAAAAGGCGTCCACCTATAGACCTAATGCCCACTCCCTCTTAAAATGCTCAGTAACACCTTTCGTTTGATACCCATATCGTACAAACACATTCTAGAGTCACCCCTGGCCCACCCTAATGACGATATCTCGAAAAGGCGTCCACCTATAGACCTCATGCCCACTCCCTCTTAAAATGCTCAGTAACAGCTTCCGTTTGATACCCATATCGTACAAACATTCTATAGTCACCCTTGGTCCACCTTTATGGCGATATCTCGAAAAGGCGTCCACCTATAGAACTAAGGATTACTCCCTTTTAAAATACTCATTACCATCTTTCATTTGATACCCATATCATACAAACACATTCTAGAGTCACCCCTGGCCCACCCTAATGGCGACATTTCGAAAAGGCGTCCACCTATAGACCTAATGCCCACTCCCTCTTAAAATGCTCAATAACACTTTTCGTTTGATACCCATATCGTACAAACATTCTAGAGTCACCCCTGGCCCACCCTAATGGCGATATCTCGAAAAGGCGTCCACCTATAGAACTAAAGCCCATTCCCTTTTAAAATACTCACATTTCGAAAAGGCGTCCACCAATAGACCTAATGCCCACTCCCTCTTAAAATGCTCAGTAACACCTTTCATTTGATTCCCATATCGTGCAAACATATTCTAGAGTCACCCCTGGTCCACCTTTATGGCGATTTCTCGAAAAGGCGTTCACCTATAGAACTAAAGCCCATTCCCTTTTAAAATACTCATTACCACCTTTCGTTTGATACCCATATCGTACAAACACATTCTAGAGTCACCCCTGGTCCACCTTAATGGCGATATCTCGAAAAGGCGTCCACCGATAGACCTAAGGCCTACTCCCTCTTAAAATGCTCAGTAACACCTTTCATTTGATACCCATATCGTACAAACAAATTCTAGAGTCAGCCCTGGTCCACCTTTATGGCGATATCCCTAAATGGCGTCCATCCATAGAACTATGGCCTACTCTCTCTTAAAATACTCTTTAATACCTTCCATTTGATACACATGTCATACAACCACATTCCAGGGTTACCCTAGGTTCATTTTCCTACATGGTGATTTTCCTTATTTTGCCTCCATAGCTCTCAACTGAGTATGTAATGTTCGGTTACACCCGAACTTAGCCTTCCTTACTTGCTGCTTTTTGGAGTTTATTTTTCTCTTTAGAAATTTATTTTGTCAGAACATATGTAAATGAAAAAATGAATTTAACTTAGTAAAAAATTACAAAAGAAATTTAAAAAAATTATTAGAAATTAGCGTTTTTACAACCCCCTTTTAAAACCAAGGCATCACTGTGATGCATTTGCATGTCGTAAACATAGTTGTGTGTGTTTTTATTCAACCGTTGACACAGCAGGTAGAATTGTAATTGCCCTTACCCAAAAGTTCGACCCAAAGGGGGGACATCAGAATTCGTTGTAGAGGTATGGTTCCTTCGGCAAAATTTCTTATTTTGATCCCTAGACCACGATTTTCACAGAGCAATGCGCGATTTTTAAATCGACCCGCCCTAATATGTATGTATACAAAAGTTTGCATGCATTAGTGTACCCAAGATTATTGAGAAGAAAGGCCTTTGGCATGTCAATTCTATGTCGGTCTTGCCGTGCTTTATTTGCATAGTTGACGAATATAGGAAGGATCTTTGACAATTTTTTATCAAGCGCAAAAAATGGCACACGCTCCGAAACCGATTTTCTTACAACCCAATGTTGACAAATTTCGGTCCAATATAAATCAAACGTGGTGGAAAATCAAAGAAACAAAATATATTATGCCTTCAAAAGCTTCACCTCACACACATAGTTGTGATAGTGAATAGTAAGGAAATAGTTCAAGGCAGGTACCGTAGGCGGCTTAACCTTACGATGCACAAATGCACATGTATCTAAGCATATCTGACCAGCGCCGAAGACTTACTTACTTCGCCTCACCCAGCGGGTTAGGGGGCTTAGAATATACCCGCGGCTGGTATGCCTGTCGTAAGAGGCGACTAAAATACCAAATTTATTCAATGGGTTGCCAGCGCATTATATAGCTTCGCCAAACTAATTGTCAACCTCACCTACCCGTGGCGAATCCTGTTTATTTGACAGCCGATGT
This sequence comes from Eurosta solidaginis, assembly GCF_040869045.1. Classification (NCBI taxonomy): domain Eukaryota; kingdom Metazoa; phylum Arthropoda; class Insecta; order Diptera; family Tephritidae; genus Eurosta; species Eurosta solidaginis. The sequence continues at coordinate 295,718,569 of NC_090320.1, forward strand.
TCTGGCGACCCCAAGTTCCTTATGGATCTAGGGGTGGGAGGGCGTTATGGCCTAGAAGGTTTCAGTAGCACCTTAATGGTGCTTGTTAGCGGAACGTACCGGATCTGCATCCGGAAAAGAACCTTCAACATCGGCCTTCGGGGAGTGACCTTATCGCTAAAACAACAACAACAACTCGCCTAACTTGGTCCCCATTAATGATAAGAATGGACACACCATCACTTTGGTGATGTTGTAGGTCTATCTATCACCTTTTCCAATCTATGGACCATGAAACCCGGTTGCAATGCAACTCCACATTCGAGCTAGCCAACTCTTACCGCATTTGGATATCAACCACAGCCATCACGATGCTACCGTAGGGCCTACCGCAAATGAGCAGAAACGGAGCAAGCTCTGCGGGCTATCTGCTTCCCGTCTACCATTTTTAGAGTACTGGTTAGGCTTTCATAGCCGAAGCTACTACTATCGGTTGAGTATCCACTTCTTCCCAACCGGTGGCCTAAAAAATAAAAATTAAAAGAAAAATGAGATGGGGTCAGAACCCCAAAAACGCTAATCATCACCAGCTGTTACACTGCGTCTCCTCTGTTTGAAAACATCTACAGCAAATCCAATTAAAAACTCAAACGACCGGCTTGTGGAGTGGGCCCCGGGTACGATAGGTGACTTGCAGGGTGTGATTTTTGCTTGCCTAGAGAGGACTGTACTTTTTAATTGCCTACCTAGTCCAAAGTGGCATTTATTGACAAGAGTGATTCTTCGCTGGATTTCAGAGCTGATGTTGTGACTTCCACGATTAGCCCTTCCATTGTTTACGACAAGCTGGCACTTCTGTCCCTTAAATATTTTTTCCAGGGGAAACAAGCTTTTTGGAACTAATTGATGATTATCTAATTTTATCATAGTGACAGACGCTTGCACGTCTTCCTAAATATTACAATGGATTCTCCAATAAGTACAATTTTTTTTTTTGCTATGGTATTTGTGCACAATATTTTCATGCTCTTGTTTTTCAATTCGCGGTACAGTGAAAACTATGAACGCTTTACCCATAATGATCTGACACACACACTTCTAGAAGCGATTAATTAAAAGTGTTCACTTTCTTTGCGGAGCAGTCTTGTTTTTTTTTTGTTTTGTTTTTTTGGTTTTTTTACCTGTTCAATGGAAAGTGAATTTCAATGGTCTAGAGGCCATTATTTTTTTATAACTCTCCATTCTCTTATTAGTTCGATTCCTCGTTCATTTAAAAACATCAGAGATAATTTCGAAAAACACCCTACCTGGAATTTTTTCTCAGAGCTGGTATGGGTTGTCTCCTTATGTCCCCAGAACATCGGTGAGTACTCCCCATAAGGGAGAGAAGTGAAATGCTGAACAAACGATTTCTGCTGAACACTCAAAAACCTGGTTATCCCAACGGCCATCTCACAGGGACTTAAGAAGTCATCTCGGCAAGCATTATGAGGAAATGCGTCACCTAAAAACTCAGCCGTATGTAGAAAAAAGCACAAAGAGGTCCTCGGAGATATCTACCAAAAAGCGTCGGACCTCTAGGTCAGGAATTGCCCGGCGAAACCTATTGTTAAAGTCAAATGCCCTAAACCTGCGCTAGAGGAAAGCACTCTCAATAGGGAGACGCGCGTCACTCTAGCTCAATTTCGTTCTGGATACTGTTAAACTCTTACCTATCCAGAATAAACTCCGACATACATAATGTATGCCCTGCTTGTAACGTGTCCCCACATGAAACCAACCATCTTTTCAACTGCAATGTGGAGCCAAAGACTCTAATACTTTTTCCTCTCTGTTGAAACTGCAAGTTTCCTCGAACTCCGGTTAGAGAATATTGATGACAATTTGTGTGAGGTCGCATCTATTGGATGCGGCAAAGCACTGTTACAACAACAAAGACAACCTGTCATGTTTTTTTGAAGCGAAATAAAGCGTTTCCGGAAAACTTCCCGAGACAGGGCGTTATCGAGCTTCAAACAGCATAAGCCATATTCACCCCTCCCAGGTAGTTGCCTTTCGGTTCGAGCTACGGTATAAAGTCCTAGATTTGTCGCACAATGACATTCTCTCTTGAATTACCGTTTAAATTAATAAAAAACCATTCCAACCAACACAAATTCAGAAATGGTCTTATGCCGATATTTGAAAAAAAAATTATTCGTTGGCTTAATGTGAAAATGTGCTAAGTCACTTTTTACGAATTTTACAGGAGACGAAAAAAACTGAATAATTTTTGAAATAACTTTTTTTTTTTCAAAACTGTGAATGAGGATACCTTAGTTGCAATACGTTTGAGTGTTGAAGCTTTGAAAAAGATAAATACAAATCACGTATGCTAACCCAGCAGCTATTTTATGACTACAGCACAATTTCCTCACTCAAAACAAATTTTTTCTCCTAACTTAGCACTTTTTACTCAATATGTTTCCCCATCACTCCCCTTTAATGATTGAAATATAACACTAAAACTATATATTTCACAAAAAATACTATTTATTTGTCAAACTATTTCTAACTATTGGCGGCCACCGTGGTGTGATTGTAGCGTGCTCCGCCTACCACACCGAATGCCCTGGGTTCACACCCCGGGCAAAGGAACATCAAAATTTTAGAAATAAGGTTTTTCAATTAGAAGAAAATTTTTCTAAGCGGGGTCGCCCCTCGGCAGTGTTTGGCAAGCACTCCGAGCGTATTTCTGCTATGAAAAGCTCTCAGTGAAAACTCATCTGCCTCGCAGATACCGTTCGGAGTCGGCATAAAACAAGTAGGTCCCGTCCCGCCAATTTGTAGGAAAAATTAAAAAAAGGAGCACGACGTAAATTGGAAGAGAAGCTCGGCCTAAAATCTCTTCGGAGGTTATCGCGCCTTACATTTATTTATTTATTTTTATGTTCGGTTCTGATCTGGACTCGTTTGCCGGACGGTGCGCATACAATCATTTATTTTTAAATTCAAACAAATGCTGTGTTGTGTCTTATTCCATAAAAACAACTGCCACATACTTCATCCACACACTAAATGCTAAATCTCTTAATCGTTGCAAATAGAGTAAAGACTTGGGTTTAATTTTTGACTCCCAACTCTCTTTTTCTAGGCAGATTGCCTACATTGTTTCAAAATTTGTTACAATGGCTGGGTTCAGTAGACGTAACACCAGTGACTTTAAGGACCCTATGACGTTGAAGGCACTTTATATATTCTTGGTGAGAGGTGGTATTGAATATTGCTCAATAATATGGAATCCTTTCTATAAATCTAACTCCTATAAAATTGAGAAAGTACAAAAATTTTTACACAAATTGCTTTACGTATGCTTCACTGGCCAGACGGCCTCCCATCATATACCGGCAGGCACAAATTGCTTGGTCTTCAGGCTTTGCATGACAGAAAAACTTTTATCTCACTCAGGCTTGCCTATAATGTAATAAACTTTAGCACGAATTGCTCTGATTTATCTACTTTGTTCATTCCATATATTCCATTGCGTGATGTTCGGCATAATAGATCATTTATCGAAATAATTCATAAAACAAATTATGCTATGAATGAACCTATAACTAGGACTATACATCTAGCAAATCGATTCAGTAGTGTTATTAATTTTAATAACAGCTTTTATAAGTTTAAGCTTGAACTGTTTTATATTTTTACTAGTCTGTAAGAAAGCATGTAGTTATCGACATGTAAGAATTGAAGTAGATTAAAATCAGCACAAAGCATTTATCAAACACCAAAGGTATGTCTCAATTGGGTGAATCCAATTTCAAGGGGTTGGGTTCGCAACTCTCTCAAGGGGTTTCGAGCACAATATATAGCTACTCCAACCCAATTGTCAACTCACCTAACCGTGGCGAATCCTGTTTCATTGACAGCCGAGGCTCTGGCGACCCCAAGTTCCTCATGGAACTATGGGGTGGGAAGGGCGGGATGGCCTAGAAAGTTTAATGTGATCATATAAATCGTTCCCGAGATGCTCGAGCTAGTAGTACCTTAATAGTGCTTTGTTACCGGAACGTACCGGATCTATATCCGGCAAAGGGCCATCAACATCGATAACACTCCCCAAAGGCTTCGGCACCCCCGAATACAACAACAACAACAAAGCATGTACTTTTAGACTGAATGAATTAAATAAATAAATAAAATGCGCGCCCAAAGAAATAACTAGTAATTCGGATTGATATTATTGACAGGTTGACTTAGCACATTTTTTCTAACAGCTGACGACTTAGCACATTTACACATAATTGCCCTTAGCACGTAAAAATTTAAAATTTAAATTTTTTTTTTTTTGTGATCGATGTATTTTGAATTCAGTTTTAAAACTGCATTAAAATACAATTTTTCAAAAAAAAGTGACTTAGCACATTTTCACATTAAGCTAACGTATTATTATTTTAACAATACAAATATTGCACGCCTTTAACTTACTTAGGTAGTTCGCGTTATATATTTCGGTAACATGAGTAAAAATATTTTTCAAGGTACACTTACACCTACACAGAGCTTTTTAACTACAACGATAAAACAATCAAATTCACTTATTCCATAAAGAAAAAAGGTGTTTCATCAAGTGTGTAATGCTTCCGGCCGATTTGAAACTCAAAACCAATTAACAACTAAAAATCTGTGCAGCAGCAAACTACCGAAAAAACGCAACTGCTGATTGGCAATAAATAGAAGACCGATAAAAAATAATAGCACAAAGTTATACACAAAAAATAAACACCGATACCTCGCCAAAGTTCTTAAATTTTGCGTAGCAGAAGCCAAATCAATAACTGCAAGCATCAGCAAATTCAGTGTTTTATTTTTTGTTTTTAGCAGAGCCGAAGAAAACAAAAAAACCTTATTAAACAAATAAAGTAAGCTAAAAATTATTCAAGACTTGCCGAAAGAAATTCAACGCACCGCACCTAATAAACCCTTCTGTTATTTTGTTTTTGTTTTTCGTAATGAAAGCTGTGCAAACAAAAAATTTCGGCTGATCTTGCAATGATAAAATATCGAATTTCGTTAATAACAATGAACCATAAAAAAGCAACAAAGTCAAGGGAATGCGAAAAAGTTCGAGTACAAAAAAATAAACAACAACATTCTTGCCCTTGTCACATGAGCCATGAACAGTGAATGTCACAATGACTGCTTAATAGATTTAACACACTCGAACGTGCTGAACGTTGAAGTGAAAGAAGCGATCTAAGTTTTGAAAGGTTTCTTTCTTCACGGCGCGACGGTGTTATGAGGGATATTTTAAACAATTATAAATTATTACTACACGTTGTTCTGTCCTAACTTTGGTATAGCTGTATATTTTTAGAAAAGTTTTTACCTCTTACTCTCCCTCTTCCTCTCCCCCATTTGCTGTATCCTTTTATTCACTCCTCTCTCTGCGTCTCTTTCCGTCTTTTCTATCCCTTCTTTCCTCTTTAGCTCCCTCCCGCGCTCCATCTCTCCCTATCTCTCTATCTTTTGCACAATAGATCTGCACAAAGGTCGCAGTGCTTCCAGACCTATTAATAATCTCTCTATCTTCGTCTAACTCTAACTCTCTCTCCTTCCCTCGTTTTTCTCAAACCTACTCAATATGCTCATAAAATATCATAAGGATCGGTCGAGCGACGGAGTTCAACCGCAAACGCTGTGACACGAGAATTTTATATATAAGAATATTTTTTGTCCTGCCTACCAAACGACTTGAATGTTCGCATTTTACAGTCATCCGCGCTTTTGTGGTTATGTAGGAGTTTAAGATGCTGTTTGAAATTTCAATTACTTGGAATAGTTTTACTCTCATTACTTGTCAAATCTTTGTTTAAAAACAAACCGGTTTCGACGTTGTTCCACCTTCAGTATAGTTTTCCAGTTTGTATCCAAACAAGGAAACCTTTTTCCAACGAAAAATGCCACTGAAGATGAAACATCGTTGAAACATGTTTGTTCCAAACTAGAAAAACATGTTCGAACCAAAAATGCCACTGAAGATGCAACAACGCTGAAACCGGTTTGTCTCCGAGCAAAGGATAGATGATGAAACAAAAAACGACTTTGAAGATAACAAAACCCAGAAACCAGTCAGGAGCCAAACAATAAAAACTTCTTCGTACGAAAAATTTGATGGACAACCTCTTTAAGCCCGTTCCGCAATTAGAATCGTTAGAAAATTTCTTGATATACGAACAGCTGGTTGGAAGCTGGGTTGCATTTTAGGAACTACTTTTCAAATCAAAGTATATAGGATAGACATTCTTCCATAAAGCGCATTGAAGCTTGATTTTCAATAAGGAAAACTACAAACGTATCGAAAAATCTATAAAAGCAGAATAACTCAATTGCCAGCCGTATGCAGGGTAGATGATCGGACTTAGCGCAAAAGCGTCTAACGAATCTAGATCGAGTAGTGGGAATGAGTCGTAGATGAGTGTTTTCAGAGCACAATATCTATAATACCGAAAGAACCTGAAATCGCGTGAGAGGAGTCAGAGGTTAGCCGTATGAAGCTAAAAACCCGAAAAAGGTCTTCAATGAACTCCACACACAGGCATTGGACCTCTATGCCAAGAATTGCCCGGTGAATCCTGTTAAACTCTTACCTATCCAGAATCAACCTCGACATACAAAACATATGTCCTGCTTGTAATGTGTCCCCACATGACACCAACCATCTTCTTAACTGTATTGTGGAACCAACGCCTCTAACACCTCTCCCATTATGGTCCACCCCTGTTGAAACAGCAAGTTTCCTTGGACTCCCGTTAGAGAACATTGATGAGAATTTGTGATCGGTCGCACCTATGGGATGGGGCGAAGCACTGTTACAACAACAACAAGAGTCAGAAGCGATTCTCATTTCATATTTGTCAGTATAGTTTTCTTTGTTTCAGTAACTTTACTTGCATTTATTGTTTACCTTAATATTTTCCATGCTAACTACTTTTTGTCACTCCTTTATATTCTTAGTTTCTTTCGCTTCCAAGCACAGGTATAAGCGTCCTTGAAACAGAGACCAACTAACAACGCTTGTCAAACCACTTCTAACTTTAAAGAGCCTCACAATTCTTTTTAAAAATATTCCAAAAAAAAAAAAAAAATTACGTAAAAACCAATTTATTCATAAAAAAGACAATGAAAGCCATTTCTCCCCATCTTTTCTATCACTCTTGTATTTATGTTAAGTCTGCCACTTGCTTCTCCACCAACACTTGTGAGTGCTTCAAGAATTGGACAACTGGTTTAAAGGTACTGCGGTTGCAGCAAATAAAATCGAAAGTCATCGTTGTTTGTTTAGTTGTCGTCATTCCACACTGGTCTGCTTCACTCTCTACCTGTTTAAGCCCTTCATTCAAAACATGCTTCACAACTGATCGCAATCTATCTAAACCTTGAAGATCGCGTGCGCCGTCGCACATCTGCTAACCTAAATACTTTCAAATCCATAAGAATGTACATAAATACATACTTAATAAGTAAGTTGGTAAGATCTAAAACAGGTCTAATTGTACGTCATATTGCTGCTGCTCTGCCCTTCTGCATCCATCGTTATTTCGAAGGTCGCTTTGCTATCGCGCGGCGACTACTTTTCATGCTCTCGCGGTACTTTCTGCTCGAACTTTAGGTCTTTTGTGTTCTTAAGCTTTTTTGTTTCTTAAGTGAATATCTCGTTATTACTTGCATATAGTTTTTAGTTTTTTATTTATTTTTATATTTATGTTTTTTATTATTGTTTGTCTCTTCTTTGCTGTGTTGCGTGCTGCTCCTTAACCTTTTTGGCATTCTCTTAAAATAATGATGAGCAGACAAAATTTTTTCAAGTATTTCCTAGAAAATCATCCTTTTGTGCCATTTGTATTTTTATTTGTTTTCTCTATTCATAATTTTTTATTCAACTTCTTCCCGGCTTATAGTTCATCAAAATTTCTAATAAGTTGCTTTATGTAAATATTACTTCTTACCTCTTTCATATTTGTTGATGCAATGTTTGTCTCATCGTTGTTAGTGAAAATGTTATTTTAGGTCTTAAGATCAGTAAAATAAATTTGTTCAAGATTTTTTAAAGCAAACAAATGTGTGTGGCCAATGGCTGCATGACTCGATTTTTTCTTTTATTTTTCTTTTAATTTTTTGTTTAAAGATCTTTATTAAAATTGCATTTCTACATAATTCAATGAATTTATTGTAGGTGCAATGGTTTGATATTTTCGTATTAATAACGTTTTGATATGGCATTCCGCGCTATTCCTAATGTCGGTTTTGAGACCCAAACTTTTTTCGTTTTAAGAAGATCAGTCCCATTTGGTCGAAAATGATTAGAGCTATTGTAGAACATCTTTGGATAACAGTGATTTTAGAGTGCTGAAGAAATCAATTATAATTATACTGTATTATCTCTTTGGCTCCGTTTAGCTCTCAACAAGAAACAAATTGCTACTCTTATCAATGTGTTTGTCGTTGAGAGCAAAACGGAGCAAAGTAATTTTTTTAGGCGATAGTGGGGTATTAGAGGTATTGCGCGTGTAACCTTGATCTAGAAAAGCAAGATGAGAGGAGCTATGTGTCAAAGGTAGCTTTCGGCCTTTTCTAATAGAAAGGTCGTAACTTAAAAATTTTGGTAAAAAAACACATCTCCAAAACTCTGTTAAAAGGTCGCGTCCAAGCGATAACATGTTTTATATCTGAAGTCCGGCTAAAAAGTTTGATGCTTTTATTAAATAATATTTCCGATATGGCATATAATTAACTTTCAATATATGTTTCGTTAAAACTTACTTCTTTACTAATTGTGAGAAGAAATTAAAACTTCACATAGGTATCTCCCATAAAAACTTTCCTTTTAAAGGTATAGCCCTTTTAACCGGGTTTTTGATGTTCAACTTTTTTGAAGATTTTACCGACATACCGCCCTTTTAACCTAACCGCCACGTTGCAACCGTTTTAACAAAGTTTTTATGTTACGATATTTCTATTAAGGTCGATTTACGCATACGTTCCCACAGACAGGGAGTTGAGATGATTATCGAAGCAAAAAAGTAGCTAGCCCGATTTCTGTTTATTCGAATAATAGATGAGAGTTTTTCATGTGGATCTGCCCTAATCCATTTCCTAGACAAAAACATACTGGGCCGGGTTGATATGAAGTTATAAAACAAACTTAATGGAATAAGCGGCTTAGGCCCGGGTTTTTAGTGCAAGTTCAACTCATTCTGTCAGTTAAACTACGCTTACACATTCTGCAGCTTTTTATGTCCAATTCAACTGAAGTTTAAGCTAAGATTTGGCGGCCAATCTGGCAGGGTTAAACTCTAGTTAACCTATCAATTATTTGCGTTCGTACGCAATAGCGTCGAATATACCCAACTAGCATTTGGGCTTAAGTACCATTAGAGCTCATGTTGATAGGTTAGGTTAGGTTGAACTGGTCCGTCCATGAGGACCTCACATAGACTGATTGAATCCATAGTGTTGCCAAATGTTTGTTTTTCATGTTGATGACTAGCATACTTCTAAAATCTCCAGAGTTCTTTAGAAACAGTGGCTCAACTTGAGCATCATAGGTCTCTCAGCAAAAAATGTAATTTTTTACAAACCAAAATTGTACTCAAGTGTGGTTATCTAATTGGACTCAAACGTAAGATTCCAATACTACAGTATTTTCACGAAAATGAAATAAAGCATTTATAATTTATTTTTAATTTATAAAGATTGGGCAATTATTCGATAATGATGGTGGAGATCAACTCGCGGATTATAAATGTTACAAAATGTTTCAAAGGTTGGATAGTGATTGCAAAATGATGCTGGATATCAATAAAAGAAACCATTGCTGTCGTACATAAAAGCCTACCCTAAAGGCAGCCTTAAGCTGTGACTGAAAAATTGCTCTGTAGTTTGACTGGAGCTTAAATTTGATTAGAGTTCGAGGACTTAGCTTAACCAACTACTGAAAACCGGGGCCTTAGGGTGCGTTCATATTAGAGCTGCGTTACTAGATGAGAGAGTCGTGAGAGAAATTATAGCTTAGTACACAATGCATCACCTTTCGCTTTACTTGTAACTTGAATCACAACTTCAATATGAACGCAGAAGAAAACCCATAAACTTTATATTGGCTTAAAATCTTGATGGGTTTCATCTGTCCCATTTCTCAAGTGGGTTGAATGCAGTCTCTAATGGGTTAAGTATGCACCAACATCGAATGAGGGTGTTCAATCTCAAAAAAAGAGAAAAGTTAGGGCCATTGCCAATTGAATTGACTGGCGTTAACTCTATGTCACGCGCAGCTGTCAACAAAGTCCACTCAACATTTCAATTAATCAAACAATCAAATAATTATTGTGTTTCAGAAATCAAATTTTCATTAAGAAAACTGCATTAACTACAATGCAAGTAAAACAATGAAACAAAAGAAATGAATAAGCTCACAATAAGTATGCTATTTTAGCGAGATATAATTGCAACAAGAGTTCGATTAACCACATATTTCTGTACTTGCGATAGGGCAGCCTTAAGGCTAAGTGTGCCGTTCAATCAAAGCAAAAAAAAATTCCGTGAGTCCTAGTCATAATCATAGGATGATGGAATATATATATTATCCCCTATAAAATAGCATTGGGGACTTTTACAAGGAGAAAAAGGATATCCATATTGTGACAATCTTTGTGTAGGACCAGAATGAGAGAAAGAACACCATACGCCCCCTCCCACTCCCCAACAAACGGATTATTTTTATTCTTAAACATTGATTCCTGAATGGGTATTCCGTATTCCGTCAACTGTCTCTGGAATAGACAGATTCCATCTATTTGAGTTATTCACAGCAATTAATGCCCTCATTTCGTATTGAACTATCACTGACACTCTTCTATCAACGTTAGATGCACGCAAATGGGTCGCAACAACATACGTGCAGCGAACAATACTTACGTATTACAAGATACAACAACAACTCATGCACAAATAATGGAATATATATGGGGTATTCCATCCCATTTCGACCAATTTTGAACCCGACCCCTTTAGAATTGGCTGAAAGTTTGTCTTCTTTTTCTAGCTTACGAAAGACGTTTTTCAGAATTTTTTCATCCAACTCAAAAAAAGTTATGAATTTTTAAAAAAAACACCGTTTTTGTTTTCAAAATGCTATAACTTTTTCAAAAATTGACCGTTTGGGATCTTTTTTTTTTTTAAATTTGTTTTTAAATGTACTTTTCGGAAAAAATACAACAAAATTTTTAAAGTTTTTTTTTTTTGAATTTTTCAGTTTTTCGAGATTTTTCGAATTTCGCCATTTTTTTTTTTTCTCATAAAAAACTTCAATCAATTCTGCAATCATCCCCACTAATCCCGGAGTGGGCCGAGTTTTTTTTATATTTTTTTTTTTATTTAATTGAGAAAAAATTTTCAAAAATTAAAATTTTTTTTTTATCAATTTTATTTATATAACAAAAAAATGTAAGACAATGATTTTTAAGTATTCTTTTCTTTATATATTATGGTAATCTACTATTAAAATGACTCGCTTTCGCTGTCCAGCAACTGCATTAGGCCGGTATACACATACATTACCATAATATATAAAGAAAAGAATACTTAAAAATCATTTTCTTACATTTTTTTGCCATATAAATAAAATTGATAAACAAAAATTTTTATTTTTGAAATTTTTTTTTTCAATTAAATAAAAAAAAATATTTAAAAAAATCGACCCACTCCGGGATTAGTGTGGATGCTTGCAGAATTGATTGAAGTGTTTATGAGAAAAAAAAAAATGGCGAAATTCGAAAAATCTCGAAAAACTGAAAAATTAAAAAAAAACTTTAAAAATATTTTTTTACTTTTTCCGAAAAGTACATTTAAAAACAAATTTAAAAAAAAAAAAAAGATCCCAAACGGTCAATTTTTGAAAAAGTCATAGCATTTTGAAAACAAAAACGGTGTTTTTTTAAAATTCATAACTTTTTTTGAATTGGATGAAAAATTTTGAAAAAATTCTGAAAAACGTCTTTCGTAAGCTAGAAAAAGAAGAAAAACTTTCAGCCAATTCTAAAGGGGCGGGTTCAAAATTGGTCGAAATGGGATGGAATACCCCATATGCATTTGAAAAAATAGTGTCGATTACTGAACTATAAATCGAAGATAGCATAATCGCAAATATTATTCGTCAAACAGGTTTTTGCGCAATGAACTGTCACAAAAGTTCTCAGCTGTAAAACAAACACAATTAGCAGTAGGGTGAAGTTTCATGGGATGACCCTGCGACAAAAATGCTTGCATTGCAAATGTGGCAGACGTTTGTAGCACGTGACATGGCATGTTGCATGCACAATGCTGTGATTTGTTTTTTTTTCCTATTCGAGAGCGTGAGTTGAGTAGCCAGTTGGGGGGTGTGGGTAACGTGAGGCTTGTCCAACTGCTATACGCACAATTGACATCAAAATCGGAAAATCATCTACTCGTCTTCCCCACCCATTCATGTTGCTAGAACTAACGTCATTTGGAAGCAGAAAACGTCACCACCCGCATGTAAGATTTGTCGCGGACGGCAGTGGCAACAGGCGGCAATGAAACAATAGCATCGCGCTTGAGCTTCGTTACACATCGACACCACCACCATCATCACCAAACCACCTACAACAAAAACAGGAACTATAACAATACCGCCACCACAACAGCTAAACACCACGACGTCACATGAACAAACATTTGCTTAGTGTGTATGAACTTCATAAGCTCTCATATGTACGTGCAACATGATTTTATGTGTGTGGCAACATGCCGTGTTGCATACGCACCTATGCGCCACATTACATCTACTGGATGCATATATACGTAGATTGGTGTTCGCGTACTTTTCCATTTTGTTATGTTATTCCATGCTTCATTCGTTCTCTTCTATTTGTTGCACTGCTGCCTCAGGGGGAGGTAATGAATTTGTGGCGTCTATTTTTGGGCAAAACCGACTGTGGGTGGGAGGCAGGATCATAAACCGATTTCCTTACTGCGGAAACATGCTTTCATGATGTGTATTTCGATTATTTCGCAGTTAACTATGGTGGTCATGTGTGTATTTGCGTGGGTCCCTCGTGTGTGATTACTATATGTATGAACAGTGTTGTGCAATGTAATAGAGACAACCAAAAGTTAAATAACTTTTTTTCAATTCAATGTATTTTCATGAAGGACAAAATAGTAGAATGTATGCTGAGCAGATCACACGCAATTTTTGCTTTATGAGATGCATTCCGGGGAACGAGGTGACCTGGCGTAGAGTATGCGTCGGACGAACTAGGGATGGTAGGGGATATCTGGAACTACTCCTTAGAGAGGTAGTCGGCAGAAAGCGGCAGTTAGTCCGAGTACAGGGTAGCCCTTCGAAGAAGAAGGGAGTCCTACACTCGGAGAGTCTTGCAGTGGGGCTTAAAATATACCGTTCAGTGCCTAACGCATTTTCTCCTTCCACGAAACTTAAAAACCAACCGAACAGCTGAGGGGGACCAGTCGTCGACAGTCGTAAACGTAATTCCGTCGATGTGGTTGTTTAGTTTTGTGCCTTTTCCACGCGGTGGATCGAGTAACCTGAGATGTAGTCTGTGATATTTAAAAATTACCGAGGTGAATAAACTGGAGATATCGGGATGTGGGCCGTTTGTTTCTTTGGCAAGCTTCTTTCAGAGCACATCACGTTAGCGCCTTATTGGACACACAGCACTTCGTTGCAACTCTTCTGCGTTCACTTCACGCCAGTATCCCAGTGGGCATACCTTCTTTCTAAGCACTTTGCGTCTGCTCATCTCAAAGCACACCACGTTAGCTCCCCGTTAGACATACAGCTCCTTGGTGTCAGCTTCTTTGGCCCCTTAACTAATTAAATTTTTCCAAGGTAACTTTTTCGAAATGCATTTCAATAGTGCGTGTCTTCATTGTCCTGCACATTACTGTACCTGCATTTGTAGCTGTAGCAAAAGCCATGCCAGTCATGCCACTTCATGTTGACAATCATCTGCAGGGTTTTATTGTTGTATGATTCAGCTGTTTGGTCATGTGCCCTTCTGTTGTTAGCTGAAACTCTGTAAATTGTACTTAAAGTAGCTTTCGAAACAGCTGTCAACAACCGATGGGCAAACTTGAGTATATACTTCAATATTTGACTGGGTGGTTGCGTAGACTTAACAGGAAGAGGGGGTGGCGTGAAATTATTTTCAGCGATGTAACAAATGAATTTCACGGTTTTTCGAAAGCCCATAACTAATTGTTGGACTGTTTTTTTGCGGATTTAAGCTAGAAATTATTTTTAATTTAACTAATTTTTCAATAAATTAGAAGCTCATCCCACGGGGATGAATGTCGACGTGGCCATACCAACAACATGAATTGCTTCTATTGCAAAATCTGGGAGTACATAAGTTTCGGTATGTTTAAAGCAACTTTTTTTGGCCCTACAGTGCAGCACAGTTCAGCTTAAGGCTTAGCATATTTTATGGCCGTTTCCACCATCTTCGATTAGTCAGATATTTATAAGTTATCGAAATTTTCGTTTTCTCCATTCCAACTGAAGCCTCGCGTCTCAGATAAGTCAAAAAAATAAGTGTAAACAAAAGTCAGCTGCTCGGTTTGTTTTCCTGTTTTCACAATAGATTTTTGCGATTTGTTGTGCAGAATTTCACAATTATCGATTTAGCTGGTGCTTGGTCGCCCTGTGTTGGTGAAAGCGAAAATGTCAAATGAAGCTATCTGATAGTTTGCTATCCTCTAGGTAAAATTTAACTTAACTGGAGATGGCGAAACCCTAATAAATACATTTAACACCAAGAGCGATCTTCAATACTCTTCAGTTTAAAGCTTTATTCGGCCTTGAAAAAGTTACATTCTGCTCAAAAAGTCAGCCTCTTCGGACCGTCTGCAATAATCTTTCATATAAAGAAATTTTCCTATAAAAAATTTATTTTAGAGGATTCTGTATGAGCGTTAGGCCTGAACTTCCACGGGGGTGGGAATGAGCATCTACTCACCTGACATGGTGTTGAAGTTATGTATAATTTCATCTTCAATTGAAAGAGTCGGACATATTACAATTGGCTCCTATGTCTTTAGAAGGACGAATAGGGTTATATTTTCTAAAAAAAAGTAAACCCTTACGTCCAGAACCCAAAATGCATCTATCGAAACTCAACGAGGTGGGCTAACATTCCAATCTCTGCCTTACAGACCTTTAGTACGCAACCATGTGCCAGTTCAGTTGGACTGGGGAGTATCGACCACCCACATCCTTTCAAAACATGATGCGTATACCCAAACGCAAAATATGTGCTCGCATTTTATCTTCATATAAAAGGATGCATACGTACTACTTCTAAGAGTAAACACTTCATTACGTTAAGAACGGCTGACAATTCTTGATCAAGAACGGTTTTTACCATGGTTCAACTATATGGTTGGCTCATCTGTACAATAACAAAATATGTCTGTTCAAATTGTCAAAATCTGGGTATTGGTGTTGGTGCGAATGGTATGGAATGGAAACATAAAACTTAGCAGTTCTTGTATGTGTAAGAAAATGTTGCCAATGTGTTTGTTTCATTTTGAGTTTACCATCTCCTTTTGACAATCCCATCGACCATGCAATGAAATAAATAAAATCAGCTGATGAGATGAGCCAACCATATAATTGAGCCATTCATATTTGAAATTAAATCAAAAACTCTATTTATTGCCGCCGCCAAAAAGCTTGCTGCACGAGGTTTATGACAGAAACTGCATATAAAAAACTCTTAAACTTATCTCTGTTCTGTTGGTAAGCTTGTACGGGCAAGCCATTTCAACCTAAATTGAGTTTCTATTTCTATCTGTAATTTGATCTTCTTTCCTTATAGATTCTGGTTGGAAGACGATTTTTCTACTCCCAGGCTAAAGAGGCTTAGAACGTTGCCGCGGTATATAGGTATGTCGTAAGAGGTGAGCAAAATCCACAGACACTAAGGTCAAAAGGATCAAAAAATCCATCCAAAGGCATTCGGATGATTCCAAAATGTTCTAGTATCGGAGCATGCCGAATGCAATCAAGAAAACGATTGCCCATAGCCGTAGTACCCATTTCACCTTCGAAGAGTATAATTGTGGTTAAAATTAAAACAACAATAATTTTCCCAATTCATAAGTCAGTGCTTATGTCAGATCAGGTTCAAACTAGTTTCTCGGACATTAACTATTGAATAAAAGAAGTGCTTCTCTCATATGCATTCTCTGATGATGATGTAAAAATGCTGCAAAACGCGTACGAGAAACAATCGTCCCGTTTATTTGATAGAATCACCCTTAAACAACAACGGCAGTAACAGCTCGATCTACTCTTGAAAGACGATGATTTTTCAGCATCTGAAGGGCTGGTTGACTCCGAAATTTAGAGATCCTTTTCACATATATTTCTAACAAAAAATGTATGGAAACTAAATAGACTCCGTGGTGCTAAAACGAGCTAAACCCATTTGGGTAGGCAGTCCAAATAACAGTCCAATAACTATTCACGGACCTATAAACTAGTCGATAAGTTCCCTAGGTAAACATATAATATTCGTTTCTAGATGGCTATATCATCACTTAGAGCATTCTAAAGTTTAGTACATCCCACGTTTACTGTAGACCAACGAAATTTTTAACTATACCTTATGTGATGGAGCGATTTCCATCAGTGACTGAGATATGGTGCATTCATACAAGAGCATGATGATCTAAGTCGCAGTTCACAAAAACGGTGTTCAAAAATCACAATCACAAACCCAATCGCAACTCTCGTCACAGCACAATAATTAACGGCGACATTGATTCGACAGCAACTTAATCGCAGCAAAAATCAAGCTTGTTAAGTCATATTCTCTCAGCTACTCATTCTTGTGTGTAATTGGCTCCTCGATTGATTTTATAGGTCAGCATGATTGTCAACGTTACACTGAAGCCATCGCAGCCAGGCTAAAGACATATTTTGGAAGCTTTCGCTGTGATTTACTGTGCTTTTTCAGTTGTCGTGACAAAACCACAGGTAGTACGTGAATATTTGCCAAGTGTAGCGCATTCATATATCTTGTGTGATGTTCAAATTTTAGTAACTTTAAACAAAAATATTTAAATCAATTTTCAAAATATTCCCTTTTTATCTTTGCAACGATGCGGGCATCGCATCATTGGCCTTCTTTTAGTAAACAATCATGTAAAATCTAGCCGCATGCCACACAGCTGCCATTTCCGCTAAGCAGATCTAAAATATGCCACACGGTCAAACGGAAATGCGAGTTCTGGCGTCGTTTGCTTTATACTCTTTTTCCTCATTTCTTTTCCGGTGATCACTTAAACTGGACGCAAGCATCTAACATCTTTTGTTGTTGTTGACTCACTTTTGCAGTGTCGTCATAAAACGCTACAAAATGTCTAAATCGTTTCGCAAAACACCCATTTCACCCCACTAAATTTGTTTGCCGTCATATTTCTCATTCGACCAAGGATTATCGTCAAACATTGACAGGCAGACCTTGACGACATACGCCCTACCAAATGTGCCACAAATGTGCTGTCAACTTCAAAAAAAACAAGTAAGGAATGTTAAGTTCGGGTGTAACCGAACATTACATACTCAGTTGAGAGCTATGGTGACAACATAAGGGAAAATAACCATGTAGGAAAATGAACCGAGGGAAACCGTGGAATGTGTTTGTATGACATGTGTATCAAATGAAAGACATTAAAGAGTATTTTATGAGGGAGTGGGCCATAGTTCTATAGGTGGACGCCATTTAGGGATATCGCCATAAAGGTGGATCAGGGTTGACTCTAGAATTTGTTTGTACAATATGGGTATCAAAAGAAAGGTGTTAATGAGTATTTTAAAAAGGAGTAATCCTTAGTTCCATAGGTGGACGCCGTTTCGAGATATCGCCATAAAGGTGGACCAGGGGTGACTCTAGAATGTGGTTGTACGATATGGGTATCAAATTAAAGGTATTAATGAGGGTTTTAAAAGGGAGTGGTGGTTGTTGTATAGGTGGTCGCCTTTTCGAGATATCGCCATAAAGGTGGACCAGGGGTGACCCTAGAATTTGTTTGTACAATATGGGTATCAAAAGAAAGGTGTTAATGAGTATTTTAAAAGGGAGTAATCCTTAGTTCCATAGGTGGACGCCGTTTCAAGATATCGCCATAAAGGTGGACCAGGGGTGACCCTAGAATTTTTTTGTACAATATGGGTATCAAAAGAAAGGTGTTAATGAGTATTTTAAAAGGGAGTAATCCTTAGTTCCACAGGTGGACGCCGTTTCAAGATATCGCCATAAAGGTGGACCAGGGGTGACCCTAGAATTTTTTTGTACAATATGGGTATCAAAAGAAAGGTGTTAATGAGTATTTTAAAAGGGAGTAATCCTTAGTTCCATAGGTGGACGCCGTTTCGAGATATCGCCATAAAGGTGGACCAGGAGTGACCCTAGAATTTGTTTGTACAATATGGGTATCAAAAGAAAGGTGTTAATGAGTATTTTTAAAGGGAGTGGGCCTTAGTTCTATAGGTGGACGCCGTTTCGAAATATCGCCATAAAGGTGGACCAGGGGTGACTCTAGAATGTGTTTGTACGATATGGGTATCAAATTAAAGGTATTAATGAGGGTTTTAAAAGGGAGTGGTGGTTGTTGTATAGGTGGTCGCCTTTTCGAGATATCGCCATAAAGGTGGACCAGGGGTGACCCTAGAATTTGTTTGTACAATATGGGTATCAAAAGAAAGGTGTTAATGAGTATTTTAAAAGCGAGTAATCCTTAGTTCCATAGGTGGACGCCGTTTCAAGATATCGCCATAAAGGTGGACCAGGGGTGACCCTAGAATTTTTTTGTACAATATGGGTATCAAAAGAAAGGTGTTAATGAGTATTTTAAAAGGGAGTAATCCTTAGTTCCATAGGTGGACGCCGTTTCAAGATATCGCCATAAAGGTGGACCAGAGGTGACCCTAGAATTTTTTTGTACAATATGGGTATCAAAAGAAAGGTGTTAATGAGTATTTTAAAAGGGAGTGGGCCTTAGTTCTATAGGTGGACGCCGTTTCGAAATATCGCCATAAAGGTGGACCAGGGGTGACTCTAGAATGTGTTTGTACGATATGGGTATCAAATTAAAGGTATTAATGAGGGTTTTAAAAGGGAGTGGTGGTTGTTGTATAGGTGGTCGCCTTTTCGAGATATCGCCATAAAGGTGGACCAGGGGTGACCCTAGAATTTGTTTGTACAATATGGGTATCAAAAGAAAGGTGTTAATGAGTATTTTAAAAGGGAGTAATCCTTAGTTCCATAGGTGGACGCCGTTTCAAGATATCGCCATAAAGGTGGACCAGAGGTGACCCTAGAATTTTTTTGTACAATATGGGTATCAAAAGAAAGGTGTTAATGAGTATTTTAAAAGGGAGTGGGCCTTAGTTCTATAGGTGGACGCCGTTTCGAAATATCGCCATAAAGGTGGACCAGGGGTGACTCTAGAATGTGTTTGTACGATATGGGTATCAAATTAAAGGTATTAATGAGGGTTTTAAAAGGGAGTGGTGGTTGTTGTATAGGTGGTCGCCTTTTCGAGATATCGCCATAAAGGTGGACCAGGGGTGACCCTAGAATTTGTTTGTACAATATGGGTATCAAAAGAAAGGTGTTAATGAGTATTTTTAAAGGGAGTGGGCCTTAGTTCTATAGGTGGACGCCGTTTCGAAATATCGCCATAAAGGTGGACCAGGGGTGACTCTAGAATGTGTTTGTACGATATGGGTATCAAATTAAAGGTATTAATGAGGGTTTTAAAAGGGAGTGGTGGTTGTTGTATAGGTGGTCGCCTTTTCGAGATATCGCCATAAAGGTGGACCAGGGGTGACCCTAGAATTTGTTTGTACAATATGGGTATCAAAAGAAAGGTGTTAATGAGTATTTTAAAAGGGAGTAATCCTTAGTTCCATAGGTGGACGCCGTTTCAAGATATCACCATAAAGGTGGAGCAGGGGTGACCCTAGAATTTTTTTGTACAATATGGGTATCAAAAGAAGGCTGTTAATGAGTATTTTAAAAGGGAGTAATCCTTAGTTCCATAGGTGGACGCCGTTTCGAGATATCGCCATAAAGGTGGACCAGGGGTGACCCTAGAATTTTTTTGTACAATATGGGTATCAAACGAATGGTGTTAATGAGTATTTTAAAAGGGAGTGGGCCTTAGTTCTATAGGTGGACGCCGTTTCGAAATATCGCCATAAAGGTGGACCAGGGGTGACTCTAGAATGTGTTTGTACGATATGGGTATCAAATTAAAGGTATTAATGAGGGTTTTAAAAGGGAGTGGTGGTTGTTGTATAGGTGGTCGCCTTTTCGAGATATCGCCATAAAGGTGGACCAGGGGTGACCCTAGAATTTGTTTGTACAATATGGGTATCAAAAGAAAGGTGCTAATGAGTATTTTAAAAGGGAGTAATCCTTAGTTCCATACGTGGACGCCGTTTCGAGATATCGCCATAAAGCTGGACCAGGGGTGACCCTAGAATTTTTTTGTACAATATGGGTATCAAAAGAAAGGTGTTAATGAGTATTTTAAAAGGGAGTAATCCTTAGTTCCATAGGTGGACGCCGTTTCGAGATATCGCCATAAAGGTGGACCAGGGGTGACCCTAGAATTTTTTTGTACAATATGGGTATCAAACGAATGGTGTTAATGAGTATTTTAAAAGGGAGTGGGCCTTAGTTCCATAGGTGGACGCCGTTTCGAGATACCGCCATAAAGGTGGACCAGGGGTGACTCTAGAATTCGTTTGTGCAATATGGGTATCAAACGAAAGGTGTTAATGAGTATTTTAAAAGGGAGGGGGTCTTAGTTCTATAGGTGTTCGCCTTTTCGAGATATCGCCATAAAGGTGGACCAGGGGTGACTCTAGACTTTGTTTGTACGATATGGGTATCAAATGAAAGGTGTTAATAAGTATTTTTAAAAGGGAGTGGGCCTTCGTTCTATAAGTGTTCGCCTTTTCGAGATATCGCCATAAAGGTGGACCAGGGGTGACTCTAGAATGTGTTTGTACGATATGGGTATGAAATTAAAGGTATTAATGAGAGTTTTAAAAGGGAGTGGTGGTAGTTGTATATGCGAAGGCGTTTTCCAGATATCGACCAAAATGTGGACCAGGGTGACCCAGAATATCATCTGTTGGATACCGCTAATTTATTTATATATGTAATACCTGCCACGATTTTAAGGGTTTTTTATTTCGCCCTGCAGAACTTTATCATTTTCTTCTACTTAATATGGTAGGTGTCACAACCATTTTATAAAGTTTTTTCTAAAGTTATATTTCGCGTCAATAAACCAATCCAATTACCTCACCATGTTTCATCCCTTTTTTCGTATTTGGTATAGAATTATGGCATTTTTTTTTTTCATTTTTCGTAATTTTCGATATCGAAAAAGTGGGCGTGGTCATAGTCGGATTTCGTTCATTTTTCATACCAAGATAAAGTGAGTTCAAGTAAGCACGTAAACTAAGTTCATTAAAGATATGTCGATTTTTGCTCAAGTTATCGTGTTAACGGCCATGCAGAAGGACAGACGGACGACTGTGTATAAAAACTTGGCGTGGCATCAACCGATTTCGCCCGTTTTCACAGAAAACAGTTAGCATCATAAAATCTATGCCCCTACCAAATTTCAAAAGGATTAGTTAATTTTTGTTCGACTTATGGCGTTAAAAGTATCCTAGACAAATTAAATGAAAAAGGGCGGAGCCACGCTCATTTTGAAATTTTCTTTTATTTTTGTATTTTGTTGCACCATATCATTACTCGAGTTGAATGTTGATATAATTTACTTATATACTGTGAAGATATTAAATTTTTTGTTAAAATTTTACTTTAAAAAAAAATTTTTTTTAAAAGTGGGCGTGGTCCTTCTCCGATCTTGCTAATTTTTATTAGGCGTACATATAGTAATAGGAGTAACGTCCCTGCCAAATTTCATCATGATATCTTCAACGACTGACAAATTACAGCTTGCAAAACTTCTAAATTACCTTCTTTTAAAAGTGGGCGGTGCCACCCCCTTACCAGTTTTCTATTCTGCGTCATAAATTCAACTCATCTACCAAGTTTCGTCGCTTTATCTGTCTTTGGTAATGAATTATGGCACTTTTTCGGTTTTTCGAAATTTTCGATATCGAAAAAGTGGGCGTGGTTATAGTCCGATATCGTTCATTTTAAATAGCGATCTGAGATGAGTGCTCAGGAACCTACATACCAAATTTCATCAAGATACCTCAAAATTTACTCAAGTTATCGTGTTAACGGACGGACGGACGGACGGACATGGCTCAATCAAATTTTTTTTCGATCCTGATTATTTTGATATATGGAAGTCTATATCTATCTCGATTCCTTTATATATGTACAACCAACCGTTATCCAATCAAACTTAATATACTCTGTGAGCTCTGCTCAACTGAGTATAAAAACTGAAATAAAAAGAGTCGCGTGTTGCACACAATCCTTTAACTAGAAAATGCTTTGGCGTGGGTTTGGGTGTTTGTTCGAGGCATCATTATTTTTGCACCACTCGTGTGTGGCACGTTTCTTTATTTCTATTGTGTGTTGCTTTGGTGGATGGACGATAAAAATTGACAAAGAAATTGCTGCAGGAAGTGCGATAATTTAGGGTTGTTTTAGAGTAGATACTGTCGCAGCCTTGACGTTTTTGTTGTGTTAGTGTTCCATTGGACTACTAAAAATGCTCAAAGCGCCCACCAGATGTGACAAGATTTTATTATAATAGGGTCGTATTACTGTTTAATGTATTTAATTATAATTAACTTTATTTTCTTTATTGCAACACTTGTTTCTATTGTTAAGGAGTATTAAATCGCTTATAAGCTACGGAGTAACGGGATGACGGTAAGGCAGTGTAATGTAAAGGTGGGATGATAATAAAAGATATATCAGTCGATACTGCATTGCATAAGGGGGTCATGAATATAGAGAAAGCCCTGAAACACCACATATGCCCTAGGCGTTTTTCTGGACATTGCCGGAGCTTTCAACAATCCCCCCTGTTGCAAGTGCCGATCGCAGTAGATAGTCGACCGCTGAGCGATAATCAATTATGTTTATAGTGGATAAAAAGTATGTTATGTATATAAATCGAAGTATTTAAAATATATCAAAATCTGATTCTTATAAGCTAACTATTTATAATGATCCAATGATTTGGCGATTAACTTGCATAGTAACAAAATTAAACGCAAAAGATGGAATCGACAATCGGCAGTAGGTGGAAATGTCTAGGAACGAGCAAACATGGACAGTCTAAACACGATTGAAGCTCATCTGGGCTTAACAAATTGGATCGGCTCGATGTTAAGCTGTAAAAGGAACACGTCGCACTAGGGTATACGCGAGAGAAACAAATCTGTAAACAGAGGAACGCCGCAGGGAGTGGAGTCTAGTCATTAACCACTTGCTAATGCGGTTGGACGGGGGACCAGTCAAACTTACGGCATATGCAGATGACGTTTCAGTCATCATAAGCGGCAGATACCTAACATAAACGAACCCTCTGATGGATCAGGCAATTCGGGATGTACATGCCTGGGCATCTAGAGTTGGGTTAACCGCCAACACGGAAAAAACTTATCTAGTATTATTTACTGGCGACTGCAGTGGTGAGGTAGTAGCGTGTTCTGCCTACCACACCGAATGTCCTGGGTTCAACTCCCGGGCAATAAGATGTATGTTGATGAACAAACTCGCCCGTTAGACATAATAATACACCGTATAAATTGGAATCAGTTATAATACCAATCTGTTATCAGTGTTCAGTCACAGTCAAAGATAAAAAATCGTTGCGACTGAAAAAGTGTTGGAATTTTTGAGACGCTACTGTAAACTTTAAATGCATTCGTAACGTTAGACACTCATGCAAAACGGTATTTTGGCACTATAGGTTTTGCGAAAAATAAATTTGAGGCATATTTAAAAAATACGGAAAATGTGGCATCCATTCCAGAATCCCGAAGAATTTGTCCAAAAAAAGGGACTGGAAAATCAATTTATAATAACAAAACGGTCTCAACATAGTCGGATCCCCACATTATAATAGACCAGGTACATTAGCAAGTACTTTCATATTTAGTTTTCTGAATCAGGAAATGTCATCCCCACTTCGTATGATATTGGTAACTATGCTGAATACTGTCATATATATCATGTTCATGAAGGAAATCGCTGCTCAAAGAACAAAGAAATCACCCGCATAATGTTCCCTTGAAATATGTACATAATTCCTCGAAGGCTAACCACATTACTAACCTTCAAACTTAGAAAATTTAAGTCAAGAAATTGAATTCAAATTATGCAGTAAAAATGTTCTTAAATTGCTCACTCAGCAAATGCTCTGCATTAAGAAAGTAAAAGTGAATTTTTTATACTTGCAAAAGAATTATCTTAAGAAACGAAAATTTGCACAAAATTACGTATTAGTGATTAAAAACAAATTACAACTGGTACAATTTCAAGGAAAAAAGAGCAGCAATCATAAATTAAGAATGTCCAAATGAGTTTACGAAAAGAGTTCAGCAGGTCGACGGAGCATACAGACACACAGTCCGGAGGCCAGCTGTTGCGAAGTTAAACGTACAAGCAAATGCAAACCAAACTCAGCTGCATAGAAAGATTTGGGTAGATGTGCTTGGGATCACTCGGCTAGAGTTTATGGCAGCCGGCAGGTAGCAAAATGGAATTAAATTCCATTAGATTTGCACCTGATTAATCTACAGCAAGTGTAGCACAAAAGGCGAACAAAAAACGAAAAGAAAAATGTGTAAGACTGAATTGCACAAAGAACGGGTCACACACACATACAAACCTACACACATGTGCTAAAAAGGTAAAGAAAAATTGAGCTGCCGAAAGAAGATCCAAGTGGCAGAAGAATGAAATTCTACACGAAAATGACTTTAAAATGATATAAAATGAATAATTGCCATGGCATTGTAAGGGATGAACCAGCAGATTTTAGGCAACCACGCAGTCAACTAGTCAAACCGTCAGGCTGCAGACACGAAGCGAAGGCGCAGCAATGCTGTTGTTGATGATGATGGTGGCGACTGCGCGGAGGCAAGGTTTGAATTTGCTCGAAATATTTTGGGGTTTGGAATTGTGCTCTTGGCATAGCATGAGATAGGAGGATGTTTTGTGGTGCACTGAGGGTATAATTAGTGCAGCAGACGAGATGAGGTTGCACACATACACACACAACAGCAACCGTGCGTGTATGATGAGGCAATCGAAGAAATTTATTTATGCATTTGTATACAGGTAGGAGAGTATGTGTGTGTGTGACAGTTTGTGCATGAATTTGAACGCCTTGATGACTTTAGAATGTTTGGGGTTAATTCGTTTTAAATTTGAAACAACCTGCCAACCACCAAAAGCAAGGCAAGTCAAGGCAAACCCTGGATCAGCTGAACTAAATTAAACTGAAAACGAAACTGCATACAATGTATGTAACTATGCCTGTATTTTGGGTCCTTTATCATATTTGGCATTTTCGTTTACGGTCACAGATGCTGCAGGTGATTTTTAGTGCAAGTTACCATAACAACAACAACGTCAACTAATTGTTTGCTTCCTGCTACATGGGAGAGATGCATTTATTTGATGGTTCTAGTAGCGGTGAATTCTCGATATTTTAAAGCAGGGCCCAGTACCAATGGGTGTATTCTTGTTTCCGAAACTTTTAGGAAGTGATAATTTTAAATTTTGTTCTTTTACTTTTGATTTAATTGTGATTGCGATTCAGAAATTGAAGAAGACGCTTTTGTATATTTTTTCACTTCGATTCAATTGAGCTACCACCAGAAATAACTACGGCATTATCACCTTATTACGGTAGAAACCACTGCCAGATAATTTGGTGTCTCTTTTTACGACCAGTAAAATGGGTGCACGTCATAATCCCGACTTTCAGAACCCCGGGTTCGGGTTCAAACTCCCTCCCTGGGGAGATGTTGATAGAAAGTACCAAAGTTAAAATGACGGTGTTACCGGTAAAACTTAAATGAATTAACATACGTACTTTTATTAAGAATATAAGCTTTGACCGATTTTGGCTACGAACCAATTTTCATGTCGTAAAAAAGGAAATACTTTAAATTTGCTTCAGCTTGTAAAATGGGCATCTCAAGCCTAATAATTACAAAATTGAAGAAGATGGTGTAGATGTGAGGTAGTTTTCGTACCTTTTTTATGACATGAAAATTGGTTCGTAGCGAGAATCGGTTAGTAAAATATGGCTATAAATTCAAGCTTTAAACACATACACCATAAAGAAACTAATTTTTCCTATAACTATTTCCCAACAATCGCCTAGGTTTTTTGAAAAACTCTTCTAGTACTTCGTTTACCGAAAGTGGTGTATCAATATGGATATTCAATGAAGCGAGTCCATTCAAACGTTCTTGACTGATTGTACTCCGCAAGTATGATTTTAACCTTTTGAAGGCAGAAAATGTGCGTTCTGGTGTTGCTATCGGAACTGGTAGAACGGCTAATATCCGCATTATCTTATTTACATGTTCGAAAGCATTTGGATTCAGCATCTGAAAAAATAAGATAAATGAGAAATATAGCATACAAATTTTGTAGGTAATCATCAAAATTGTACCCACCTCAAGTGCATCAAACACGTTTTTAAAATTCTGACCATCGACTCGCCTTCTCCACATTTTGACTTCCATTGCAAACTCGGTTTTGGAACAATTCACTTTCATAAAATTCATGCAGTTTATTGCATTTTTGAGCGTTATATTCATTTTTGGGGAACAAAACACCGAAATTTTCGAAAATTACTTGGTGTTTCATATAACGTAACGGCTCTTGATATGAGTTATGAATGCATCAAGGAATGGAATATAGAATGCGATTCTATAATAATCTTCGACGCTCTCAGTATCAACGTTGCATCTATTTAATTGATGTTTACTGATGCGTGGTTTCTTGTGTAGCTTATCCCACCCAATTGTCAACCTCACCTACCCGTTGCGAATCCTGTTTCTTTAACAGCCGAGATTCTGGCGACCCCGAACTCCTGATGGATGAAGAGGGTGGAAGGGCGGTTTGACCGAAAAGGTTTCATGTGGTCATTACAAATTGTTTCCCGAGATGGTCGGCCCGGTGCCTTTATTGTGCTTGTTACCGGAACGTACCGGATCTGCATCCGGCAAAGGACCACCAACATCGATAACACTCCAAAAGGCCTTCGTGGAATGTCGTTATCGCTACAACAACAACAGCAACATTTGGAATTGCACGCTAGAAATAGCAGCTTGAAACTGAGAAGCTTGTGCTGAAGTTTTGTCGTTTTCCCTTCTGCTATCTCTTCAAAGGCTTCGAATATTGCTGGCTGAAGTTCATTGTAAGTGGATACCGCTTCATGACATTGGCCCATCTTATTGGGCAGACGCTTTGTAATTTTTGTCTTCGACTTTCTTTTTATAACCAACTGTACTTGTACACAGGGTATTATAACTCTGATTGGATAACGGTTGGTTGTACAGGTATAAAGGAATCGAGATAGATATTGACTTCGAGATAGCTATAACTTTTTCAAAAATTGACCGTTTGGGATTTTTTTTTTTTTAGAAAATTTGCTTTTAAATGTACTTTTCGGAAAAAATACAAAAAAATGTTTAAAGTTTTTTTTTCAATTAAAAAAAAAAAAAAAATCTGCCTACTCCGGGATTAGTGGGGATGATTGCAGAATTGATTGAAGTTTTTTATGAGAAAAAAAGAAAAAATGGCGAAATTCGAAAAATCTCGAAAAACTGAAAAATTACAAAAAACAAAACTTAAAACATTTTTTGTATTTTTTCCCAAAAGTACATTTAAAAACAAATTTTTTAAAAAAAAAGATCCCAAAAGGTCAATTTTTTAAAAAGTTATAGCATTTTGGAAACAAAAACGGTGTTTTTTTTTTAATTCATAACTTTTTTTGAGTTGGATTAAAAAATTTAAAAAATTCTGAAATACGTCTTTCGTAAGCTAGAAAAAGAAGAAAAACTTTCAGCCAATTCTAAAGGGGTTGGGTTCAAAATTGGTCGAAATGGGATGGAATACCTCATATGTATTATTGCGCAGCCTTATAACACTATTAACACAAAACAGCATTTCAAGTGCACAGCTGGGTATGTAATGTTCGGCTTCACCCGAACTTAGACTTCCTTACTTGTTGCATAATCGAATTTTTTTTTCTGGAGAACGTTTTGCCTTTTTGGCCATCGGTAAAAATCAAAATAAATGCACCCTGCCTACATCATGTTACAATCAAATATACGACATAAAATAATGAAGTAAAATACCCACAAAACGTTTAAACAGCAATATATCGGCTCTCTGATGTTTGGGAATGTACCTAGCCGTTCGTAGCAATATGGGAGTATTACATATATGAAAATTTCTAAAATATTTTTAGAATTTCCCTGAGACTTTCCAGTCAAAAGCTAATTAGTAATATCGAAGTAGATCGGAAAATAATACCGTATTGAACTTGAATTCAGGAAAATATTTTTGAAATAGTATCGAAGCAATTAATATCGTCTTCCGTAAGAGGCTGTAAAAGAGTTGTCATCATAAAAACAATTTTCTAACCAAATTTCGTTGGAATTGATAGTTTTTTGCTCAGCTTATGGCATTAAAAATCTGTTTATTATTAAAAGGACACTTGTACTTATTTTTAAATTGTTCAGCAGACACGAAAACTTCATTGCCGTTTGGGGCCAATTTCAAAGTAAACACAAAAAAAACTCCTTCGCCTATAGTACTAGTAGTACTAGCCGGACCCGTGCGCATCTTGCGCAACAAATATAAAAGTCTCATATCAAATACCAACGGAAATTAGCTGCTCCATAAATCAATCGTCTATCAATAAAAGTTACATGAGCTTGCGCTGCCATCTGGCGAATGTTAGTAACTGCCGGTAATACAGTGTTAGTTCTAATCAAATATTCACAATAGTGCCATAGTTCAAATAGATTTCTTTGTGTGTTCGCAATCGTTAATTTTTAAGAAATTATTTTTTTTTTTATTTTTATTTTAATGAAATATAGCTAAACAAAAGCACTACGACCAATAATGTCCAAAGCTCGCTAATATCACGAATCTCCATCTTCACAACCAAAACTTTATTTATAAATTTGGATTCCAAATAAGAGCGAAAAAGGGACCTGCACATAAAAACAGCAATTAGAAATAATATATAAGATTTTTACCCTCTACCATAAATAGATGTTAATAAAAACTAAAAATTGCAACCAAAATGTCATTTTTGCCCCAAGGTAGATAAGTGCGCTTTTGATAATAAAGGATTCAACTAAGAAAGGCGAAATCACGTCCATTTAAAATTTATTTAAAATTTTCGTTCTTTATAGTACCATTCCAATGCTGAGGTGCAATACCAGCACATTTTCCTCCTTTCTCCTTTTATGCGTCTCTTTCTACCTCATTCTTTTTGTCGCCACTTCCCTGTCACCTTCTCTCTCTAGCTTCAACTACTAGAAACATTTTTCAAAACTCCTAATAGGAAATCTGGAAATTCGTTGAGTTCCGGTTAATTTTGTTTCAAGTACTGAAATCGAATTCTCAGAAAGTCGAAAGGAGAAAGCGATATATTTTAATTGAAAATTCGCATAGCAGTTAAAGATAAAAGCAGTTTTAAATACTGCCTAAAAATAAAAGTGTACTATTAAACTGACCTTCACTATCTGTAAAATAAATAATCAATCAAATATATGGTATTCGATGTAGTACGTAGTAGTAGTAAACGTACTTAGATATCTGACATGATCCAGATGTCGAATTTAGTTCCAGTCCTTTTTACCAAAAACTTCCGAGAAGTTATTGAAATTACATGCGTATGAAAACGGAACCGCTAGAAAGATATCACTTATACATATCAACAAGCATACCATATACGAGTATGCAGCTATTCATAAGTTACATACATACATACACATGTACTCACACTTAGGCCCGGTTTTTCAGTACGAGTTTAAACTTTAGTTAAAATTGACTAGAGTTTAACCCTGCCATTTTGTTCGATAACATAAAATGTTGCTGCTCATATCATCCTAAGCGAACGAAGTAGTGACATGGGTAAACTTTAGTCAACTTTAACTGGAGTTTAAACGCGCACTGAAAAGCGGGCCTTAGTGTGGTTCTTTTAGCATTCACAAGCTGTTTATCAAATTAATTTCAGGAACCATATCCTTTCTTGAAGAAACAACACATAATTCCATATGTACAAGCAAAAATGTGAAACATTAACAATTAAGCATTATTTTTACATGCTTATGTATGTACATATATTTGTATGTACAAATGGCGTTGTGAAAACAAAAACCAGAAGTCACAATTTGAAGGCAAATTCAACAATCAAATTGCAGGCAATTTGCCGACAATCTGTTTAACATCTGAACTATTTACTTTAACGGCATATAAAACAATGGAACATCACATGCTTAAAATTATTTGTAAATACCCAATAGGAAATATACCTATAAAATGAATTTATAGCGCTGTGGTACTGCCAAAATTACGGGCCCATTACTAGAACGCCACTCGTTACAGCAAATCATAGCCCTAATAGCTCATCCTTATTCGCCAGTTGGGTAATGGTAAATTTATATAATCCCGAAATAGCGCCTAAATTATTCCGAAAACTATCTTAAAATATTCTGAAAAAAAATATCAAAAAATAGTATTTGACTGATCTCGAAAAGAATTTTCAAGAACCTTCAAAATTATCCCGAAAATCATTCCAGTAATCACGCCGAGCTCATGCCGAAAATTATTCCTATATAATACTGATATAGTCTAGATTAGATCCCGCCTATTTTTGAAGAAAACCTCAAAGAAAGGCATTTTTTAAAGTATTCTTCTACTAGCAGCAATTATTTTTTTTCGTTTGCGTACCTACCCAATCTACACTACAATGTTCCGAAAATAATGGCCCTTGTGGCAGCTTTTCATATAGATGTGTTCAATGCAATCTTGTGTAACCCAGTAACATCGCCACAATCAAGCAATTGCATTTGTAAATTTAAAGGATTGGTAATTGAAGTTTATTTCGCCTTGCCCATACATATACAACATTTTGCCAATCACTATTTGAAGCATTCTAACTATACAAGAAAAATACTTGCTAACATATTTTGTATTCTATTCATTTGTTATTTCATTTGTTTGTTTTAACTGTGAAAAATTTTAGAAAAGTACCAACAAGTGGGAAAAATAATTTGATTTGCAATGTGTGAAAGCATCCTTATCCAAATCAAATGTCAAATTCTTCTTCTTATGCTTTGCTTGCAACAAAAGTTCGAAGATGTCAGATGGCGCTAGTGTCGCTCGATCTGCCGTTCTCCATAAAAATATGTACAATCTACTCATAATGCATAAGATTGTTTTAAACGTATCTATTATATGAAAAACTTCTTATTTGACGGGGCTTTAAAGCTTATTATATTTATTGCAGATATTTTCCTGCTGGGTATACGTAAGGCATCATAAATACGTATGTTTAATGCTAGTGCGATCATACACACAAACCAACATAACATTTGGCAGCAGCCAGTCAGCAAAAAAAAAAACACAGAAAACAACCGAAAAACTTTGAGTTTCCCAAAAGGCACAAACGAAAAAAAAGGATTGTCAGTCAGCAGCCAAACGAAAATCTCCTTTTGTTCCCAAACACGTACCCACATATGGCTGTACGTGCCACTTGCGTGCTTATGTAGTGCAGTAAATGTAAATGCATATGGCATGCTGTGCGAAGTGCATACGGCGAACTAGATATGAGATGAGAGCAAGGATGTGTGCTGCTGACTGATGTTGAGTTGACTTCCTTTAAAAATGCGGCAAAAACTCAAGGTTCGTCCGAATTGTATGCTGCATGGATGCAGCACATGTGCGTTTCCTGTTGACTGCCGCCTGTGGCGCTACCATTCGACGTTGTACATATTTAGATAAAAAGAGAGATAGCGCACAAATATCAGAAAAACAGACGTATGGGACATGGGACGGCATTTCTAACAAAAACACATGTGTCCACTTCATCGTCTTGCTACCGCATACTGGGTATTTCCGAAATATTTGTCTGAAAATCAGGCAGCGAGGCAACCAATAGAGCTTGTCGGTGTAATATAGGGTGTAGAGTGGAAAAGGGGCTTGCTTCCCCTCAATGCATCACTGCAAAAAGTACCTACCCTTGGGTTCCTGGTCGCAAAAATTTTGAGAATAATGACTGTGTGAACTAACATTGCTGAGGCAGTCACGGGGAACAAAAAACGGCCTGCAAGTAGATACATAAAAATTCGACATACGAACATGATTTTCTTTGGTATGAAGATGATCAAACGTTTCTCTCAACAACACAAAGTAAGAAATCTTCAGAATAAAAGTCGAAGTTATGAACTAATAAGGTTGGCTTGGTCCTCTCTGACCTCTGGGAGTTGAAAAGTCAGTGACAAATGGACGTTGAAACGAGTGAACATAAACCAAAACCAAAGTCTGTTAAATTTAACAGCATTCCCTTGGTGCTGAAAAATAACAATAAAAACTAACTCCTATTAGATTTAGGCCAAGCTTCTTGATATGCCAGTAGTAAGGTAAATAAAGACTCAGCGGGTACACATAAACTAAATTCAAACAACAGAGTTATCGAATTGAAAGAATATGGAAAGAGAAATCGAAAATGAAGGTAGGATAGTGAAAGGTCATGGAAAATGGAAAGGGAATAATATTCCACGCTGCGGCATGCGTGTCGTAAAAGGCAGCTAAAATCCACAGACCTAAAAGGTTTCAAGTGGTCATACCAAATCATTCCCTAGATGGTCGGGTTAGACCCTTTATGGTAATATTATAATAAAAATTTGCGGAACGTATTGAAGCCATGTCGGGCAAAGGACAATTATCATCGATTATACTCCCAAAACCTTCTTGAGTATATTTATCGTAAAAAGTGAAAGGAGCAGAAGAAGAAGACGGAGGCGAATAACTGGGATAGCTGAGAAATTTATTACTACGATGAAGTCGGCGTTTATAATGATCTTGGTTTAATGGTGTAGAAAAGAAGACGATGAAATCGAAGATGGGACTAAAAATAGCTTCACAGCGAAAAAAGTTATAGTTATGGTTACGGTTATGTGTAAGCTTGCGTTCCAGCTTAGTTTATGGTTGTGGGTATGGTAACGTTTAAAGTGGGTATGGGTATGGTCACTACCCCTGTAATAGTTTCGAATATGGTTACTGCAGTCAAAAGTTAGAGTTGAATCTACGATTATCGTAATGTTACCGCTGGAGTTTATTTACTTGTTTTGAAAGTCAAAAACAACTGCAGTTACGATAATAGGTTTACGGTTATGGCTATGATAACGGTTACCGTTGAAGCTGCGGCTACGATAATAGTTTCACTGCAGTAACAATCATAGTTACGGTTAAGGTTACGGTTGTGGGTCTGGTTGCGGTTACGGTTACGCTTACAGTAATATATATAAT
This sequence comes from Eurosta solidaginis, assembly GCF_040869045.1. Taxonomy (NCBI): domain Eukaryota; kingdom Metazoa; phylum Arthropoda; class Insecta; order Diptera; family Tephritidae; genus Eurosta; species Eurosta solidaginis. The sequence continues at coordinate 295,752,174 of NC_090320.1, forward strand.
TAGTACATTAAAATTTGAGCCAATTTTCTTTAATATACCCCATAGTGCGTCGTCCAACTGTCTGCGTCATAAGTACTCATGCGTGTGTATGACAATGAATTGTGCAGCAAATTGGTTTCGTATTCAAATAAAGATGATTATACCGTTGTGCATACTGAATTCATATGTGTCCACCATATGATGCCATCCAGCACTTTAAGAAATTGCCAAGCCTCACACTGCTCCGCTACTTGTCAACCTACATACACATTTGGCGTCATGGAGACTCCATGGTTTGGTCACATGCGGGAACGTCGACGACACTTCCTCTTGGTTTAGCTTCAATTTCGAATCTTCAATCTTCCAGCATGACACACATACAGCCTTCATACATACACACACACACACACACACCATGTGTATAAATTATTAGATACTCAAATATTATTCGTTTTGTTTTTGCCAGTCTCTCCAAAACATATTTCCATGAAAATTTGCAAAACTCTTAAAATACAATAAAAACAAAAAAGGTTGCAACATATGGACACCAGAAGTGCATAGTTAAGGGGAAGTACATACATAAGTCTTGCACATTTGTGTATTCACATTCGACCTTGGTTTCTGGTTGCTTTATGATGTGGTGACTTTTTGTTCTTCAAATTATTCATTACATGCACTTCCCTTTTACTCACAATCGAACATAACTATTTCGCATCCATGTGGAGTAAACAGTTGCCCTTTATGTATGTACATATGTGCCATGTTGCGCTGTGCCATATGCGTGTGAAATGTGTGAATTTTCTCTTGTTGCACGTATACGCTTTTCCTTTAAAAAAATTTGAAAAGAAAACAGTTCCATTCTATTATACAAATAAAAAATTTACGTACACCAAAGAGCAACTGAACAAACAACGGACTCGTTCACACATCCCACAACACAGTTTGCAGCAGTGTACCACTACTCGGTGGGGATAAGCAAAAAGTTTTGCCTAAAACAATGACAAATATATAACGTTAGCAAAGTTCATGTAGCTAAGTTCTCGAAAATATACAAAAACTAAAAAGTGAGACATATCGTAGACCTGGTCCCCTCTCCGAGGCATTCGAAGCCAAACTAGGCTGCATACAAGGAAAGTACTTGCGGTTTATCTAAAGCGAAAAAAAGAATTTATTAAAAGAACGAAAGTTCTTGAATCTTGCAGTGAACAAGAACAAGCCGAAGTGCCTGCTGTCAAATAAAAAATATTTACCGCGATTTACCTCCGGGGAGATTTATGCCAAGCTTCTCTTCCAATTGTTGTAGTGGTCCATTTAAACTTTTCCTGCGATTTGGCGGCCTTGAACTACATCTCTTATGCCGACTCCGAACGGCAGCTGCAAGGTAGATGAATTTTCACTGAGAAGCTTATCATGGCAGTCATCGTTCGAAGTGTATCCTAAACCACTATTGTTTTTAATTGGACAATTTTTATTTTAATTGTGATGTTGCTTTGCCCGGGATTTGAACCGACGACCTTGGGTGTATTAGGCGAGACGCGCTTCCCTACATCACGGCAGCTGTCATAAAAAGAAAAAATAGCGACGTAAAAAGTTCGAAACTTCGGACTACGCCCAACTAGTAACCAACTTTAGGTAGGTTGAACCCGCCGGGCCTTATGGACGACATCACATGGAATGAATGAATGTATCTATAGTGTCAACAGAAGTATATTCAGAAACCGAACTGAAACCCCTAATAAAGTAATCTGTCCCTTTCTCAAATACTAGATATGTATTTTCTAGGACTCTGCCTATTTGCTGCTTTATGCCTAGCTACGCTGAGCCCAGAAACCTTCCTTTAAGTTGAGAGCCTTGACCATCGATTAGCGTCACCTCAATCGAACCCTTCTAAAGAGTTAGAACGACTGTATAGGAAATGTATTATGAAGGACCGTAGGCATCATTGAACTCTTTGTATCCACTCGTCACCTTTGTTGTAACATCTTCTTCTTGCCCACTTAATTTAAGGTTCTCAAGGTCCCATTCTACGCCACCTACTTCAAGCATCTTACAAATTTGTTCATGGGATTTCTCATGCAGAGGCGCATGTAGTTACTGCCATTCCCCAACACATTTTTCCAAGCTCCGCGGCCAACCTATCCTTCGACTGCTTATTTATTTGGACTATGCACGGTTAGTTCTCCTACTTAAACTGAATGCACGAAATACCTTCCAAGCTAACTTCGCTATTTTCAGGTTCTGACGCTGCTAAAGTAGCAACGTGTCTTTTGACTTTAACATGTTCGGGAGGACCCTTGATTTGGTATTTGCCGATGATACATCAAAATGTACTCTAAGCCGGGGTGAACCTCTTACCGTACCTGAAGACCCTTACCATCCTTCCCTGGAAATAGCATACGAATTCGAAAGAAATTCTCCGAGTAGCATTGCTACTAAATACGACTCTAGTTTCAGATTTCAATTCGCGAAGGCTAATTTTAGTAAACTTAATCAAACTTTATCTACAGTGGCTTGGCCCAAATATGGTGTAGATATTGACAAAAATGTTTCTGACTTTTATACCACCATTTACGGTATTTTGGAAAAACACGTACCTAAGCGAAAACGTGTGTCTACCGAATCAGTCCAAATATGGTTCACTAAAGAGCTGAAGTCCTTAAAAAACAGAAAATCTCGCTTCTTTAAATTATACAAAAGGTCGGGCTCTCACTCCGATTACTTGCATTACTCTATTTTGCGTCATAAATATTTTGAATCAAACAAAAAGTGCTATAATACGTACATCTGTAAGATGAAAAGGAAAATAACTTGCAATCCGAAAGCTTTCTATAATTTCGTGAACTCTAAACGAAGGGTTAGAGAGTTTCCGTCTGCTTTAAAATACCAGGAAGATTTGTCTAGCGACTATCAAGATCTTGCTAATTTCTTTGCACAATTTTTCAAGTCCAACTATTCCAATGAATTTAATACTTTTTCAAATGAATATCCATTTCAGCTTAACTCACTTAACACCATTAATATTCCAGAATTATATCCGGATGAAGTTTTTTTCATATTTAACGTCTTTGAAAGAATCTTACAAGTACGGTCCTGATTTAATTCCCACTTGTTTTCTTAAAAAATGCGCTGAACACATTTATCAGCCTCTAACTGATTTATTCAATATGTCCCTAAAAAGTGGAGTCTTTCCTTCTGCTTGGAAGGAATCTTTTCTCATACCCCTTCACAAAAGTGGTAGTAGGTCGTGTGTAGAGAACTATCGAGGAATAGCAAAGTTGTCGGCCATCCCAAAATTGTTTGAAGCTATCGTTACCAATCAGCTAACATTTTCCATTTCTACTTTGATTGCAGAACCGCACCACGGATTCTGTAAAGGCAAATCTACCATTACTAATCTACTTGAATTCACAACTCATGTTTCCAAGGGATTTAGAGAAAATCTTCACACAGATGTTATTTATACTGATTTCAGTAAAGCATTTGACAAAGTATCCCACTCCTTACTTATCTACAAGCTGGAACGGCTTGGCTTCCAACCTGGTCTCACCCAGTGGATCTCGTCGTATCTCTGCGGTCGAACGCAAAAAGTTATTTTTAAAAATACTTTTTCAAATGTCACCGATGTTCCCTCTGGCGTCCCACAAGGCAGCCACCTTGGTCCAATTCTGTTCTTGCTATTTATTAATGATATCTGTACCACTATAAAATATTCCAAAATCTTAATGTATGCTGATGATGTAAAACTTTTTAGGTCTTATGCGTCTATCGAAGAACGTCCCTTGCTTCAAGCGGATTTAAACTGCCTAGTTACTTGGTGCAACGTAAATTCAATGCCGCTGAACCTCAATAAATGCAAATTCATGTGCCTATCTCGAAGATCTTTGCCAGCAGCCTCTTACGTAATTAATAATTTGTGTCTTCTATCAGTAAACTATTTTGAGGACTTGAGAGTCACGATAAATGCTAAACTTAGTTTCAACCTTCATATTAATGCTACTGTCAATAAGGCTAGAGGTGTTCTTTCATACGCGAAACGGTGGTCCAAAGAATTTAGTGACCCTTATGTAACTAAAGCCCTTTTCATCACCTTAGTTAGACCGATACTAGAATACGGATCAATAGTCTGGAATCCACAATATCTAGTTCATGCAGATAGACCTGAATCAATACAAAAGCAATTTCTACTTTTCTCTTTAAGGAATTTTCAGTGGGACTCTGCGTATAATCTTCCACCTTATACTAGTCGGTTGAAGCTTATCAATCTTCCAACTCTTCCAAGTCGTAGAGAAATGCTAGGCGTTATATTTATGGCTAAACTCCTGAATGGACTGATTTCTAGTCCAATTCTTTTGAACGAAGTAAATTTCAACGTTCCATCACGGGTGTCCAGACATTACAAACCTCTATTTTGAGGCAGTGTAGAACTAATTTCGAATTAAATGAATCTTTTCGGTGTTTGTGTCATGATGTTAACACTCATTCTAATTCATTTGATATAACGAATTCACTTTTTACCATAAAGAAAACTGTCTTATCCTATCTTAACTCTTAACAAAAAAAAAAAAAAAAAAAATCAAATAAATTAAAAATGTTCACTTATTTAACAATGTAGTATATATATGTATAATTTCTATGTAATTTCTAACTGTTATGTATAGTACTCAGCTGATGATTTTTATTCTGTAGCTGAGCAGTTTTAGATCTCGACGCTTAACAAACCTCCGCCTATCAACAACTCGGCAATAACAAATCCGTGCGTCATGCGGATGCGCCCCTCGCGCCGATCGGGCGGGCTTTGGAGGGTTTAATCCGTTGGGTATTATTATTATTAACTCCGCATAAAATTCATGACATGTCATCCACTGCATCAAACAGCGCGCCTGTATCTTATTTTTGCAACAATTCTTCTTTGCTTTAACAAGGTGTCGACATTATTGTACCTCAATAACTTAAACCCGTTGTTTAATCCCCTTGTATCGACTAATCGAGGCGTATTACTGAGTCCACCCATATCCTGATTTCAGTTTCTTTCCCAGCTTCCTTATTTTTTCATAGATACGAGTATATACCCAAAGAGATAAATAGGACCTATTAACGTAAGTCCTTCGTCCCGCCCGCCATCCGTTCGATGAAATTCGGGGTAGCGGGGGGTCTTAACATGATGTTTCCTAGACTCAACAACCCCTTCATATATCCTCTTCTTTATTATTGGTTTATTACCAATATTTGACTTCTCCTTTTGACTTGTGAGTAAGTTGCTTTTTCGCTATTAGTGTTTCTTTGTCTTCCTATTTAAGATCTGCATGTCTTGTTTAAGCTGCCTAACCATCCTGGAACTATGTACTTTCGTTTTAACCGATCGCTGCCTCTTCATACCGTTCAAGGTTCCTTCTACTACTTCTCGCGGTCGGTTGACAATTCGTTATGTTCTGTTCTTTGAGAACGCGGTATTTCTTTCTCAGAATCGTTCTCTTCTCCGCTCTCCTCTATTATGGTCTCGGCTGTTGCTACCTCACCGAACTCCCAGACTGTTTGCTAAATTCGCTCTCCAAGCTAGTACGAAACGGAGGGAATTTTGGGATTGATTTTTATGTAAGATATCATTGAGCTACAACTGTAAAACTTCACAGATAGGATAAGACGCCGAGAAAATTTAAGAAAAGGAGACAAAATTCCGTTAGGTGGCGCACGAATCGAAATATTTAGATAAGAATTTTGAAATTTGATTTTGAGATCGATTTTAAAGTAACTTCTCATTGAGCTATAAACATGAAACCTCAGAGACAGGTTAAGACACCGTGACAAAGGAATAAAAGGAGAACAAAATTCCGTTAGGTGGCGCAGGGATCGAAAAAATTAGATAATAATTTGAAACCGGGTTTTAAGTAACTTCTCGATGAGCTAGAGGCTAAAAATATATAGCTTAATTCAGAGGTCGATGACAGCCGATGACACAAGACAAAGAGTTTCGCTTTCGGTTCATAATGTTACTCTCAAAAATTGTAGCTATAAACGCTATTGTTTATTCTTCAGCTAATTTCCACCATCTGATATTTATTATATTTAAAGTCATTTATATCATCTACCAAAATAACATTTCACACTGATTTTGGTTATATAATTCGCATCACAGGGCTATTCAATTTGCATAATTTCTTCCGATTGTAATTTAGCAAAATTTGAAGTTAAACAATTTCGCATCATAATAAAAGGTCGTTTAACAAAAGCAATTATGTACAGCTGTGCTCGAAATATAAGCACCGAAATATCAAATTAACTCTTCTTAGTTCCAAACCACTGCAGTATTACAAGGTTTGATTAGAAAATGCGGTTCCTAAGAATTTTTAGATTGTAAGACCGTGTGAACTTAATAGTTTCAGCGAAAGAAATGTGGCTAGAGATTGAGAGAGATTGGCGGTCCAAATACGCCGACTCCAAATGATATCTGCATAGGCAAATGAATTTCTTAAGCTTTTCGTGGCAAAAATAAATCCGAAGAACTTCTCAAAACACTGCCGAAGGGCGACCCCATTTTGGAAAATTGTCCACAGGCTTTTGATTCTGATGTCCCGTCACTTGAGTCGGGGACATTGGATGCTACCGCGACACCATGGCCGATTTAAAACTGCTCTTAGCCTAACATGCGAAATTTTCTTCTTAGCAAAAAACAAAATTAGAGGGCTTACACCCTCCACGTTGTTTTAAACTTGTTTAAAACTAATTGGAGAATTGAAAGTCGATATTACTTGAGGCCCATGTCACACTCTGCCGTAACTTCAGCAATCAAACTGATTGACCTCACTTGCTTGTCATCGCCTTTTATAGACTGGCAGAGCAAGAATTTTCACAGCTGGATGTAGCTATACGTCTGTGGGTTATTCGCGTTTCGCATACCCTAAAGTGAGCAATTGAGTTACTTGTTACGAAGTGCGCTGTACGAAAGAGTAAGAAAGCCCAGTTTGCGAATCGATTAATCCCGTTGGTATAACAAAGTCGGTAAATAGGCCTCGAAGAGTGCTCGCATGAAGAACACTGGTCTCATGCTGCCGTTGATCGTGACTTGATCGTTTAGATTTCGAGATCTTTGATCAAAGCACTGCTATGTATCTCGGTTTGGTGGATCTTAAATGAGCATTATTTTTCAAAAAAAGAAGAAGAAAAATAAAGATTTTATGTTGACAGTTTAAATATCATTAAATAATTAATTAATTAACATTTAGCTGACATGATTATTTAATAGAGACATTGATGTCGAGTATTCTCAATTGACGAAGAAATTATGAGCACATTTAGTAGCAGTAATTTACACCCAAAAAAAGTAATAATTGTTTGACAACCAAAATACAAATTACCCAAAAAGTGTCATATTAAAATAAACAACAACACAACACCGAAAAAATCACATACAGCAAAGCGGCAACAACAACTTGAGTGGCAATATTGACACCACATGCCAAGCTATTAGACTATTGAACTGTCAATCGAGCTGATGGAGGATATGCGCCCACATCATTTACAGCTCGAAATTCAGTAGCAAGATCAAAAAAGTCAACGGAGCGAGAACATAAAGCAGCCGAATTAAAATGGTGGCATAATCGGAGGCAAAGTGTGGAGTCGTGAAAAATAAAAAATAAAGTGGGAAATAATGCCAAGAGTGCAAAGTTAAGCCAACAATTAAAAAATCTCTAACCGTTTTTACTTTGAAAACAACGCAACAATCAAGCATCAATTGTCTGGCCAATATTTCATGCTTAGGGCCATCTCGTTTTACGTATTAACAAATTTCATAGCCATCACTTGTGAAACTACTGTTTTTGCCACGGACGCACTGTGGGTGATTTTGATTAATAAATGTGATAAAATAAAAATTATTGAGAGCACAAAATTTGGCTCATATGATGAGATTCGGCAGTACACAAAATTGTCATTTGATAATTCATGGAACCGACTAAATCTACGGGGAACCAACGTCAACACTAGCAACAACATCAACACTGAAATCCAACGAAGAATCAATCTTGCCAATAAATGCTACTTTGGACCAGTTGAAAAGTAAATTCCTCTCTCGGCGAACGAAAATCATACTCTACAAGTCACTTATCGTACCCGTCCTGCTATATGGGGCAGAAGCATGGACCATGACAACAGCAGATGAAGCGGCTTTGGGAGTGTTCGAGAGAAAAGTTTTTCGAAAGATTTAAGGACCTCTACGCGTTGGCGATGGCGAGTACCGAAGAAGATTTAATGATGATCTGTACGAGCTATACGCAGACATCAACATAGTCCAGCGAATTAAAACGCAGCAGCTGCGCTGGCTAGGCCATGTTTTGCTAATGAAAGACGATACTCCGGCCAAGAAAGTGTTTCTATCGGAACCGGCCTATGGAAGCAGAGGTAGAGGGTGGCCTCCACTCTGTTGGAAGGACCAGGTGGAAAACGATTTATACTCCCTTGGTGTGACCAATTGGCGCCGGTTGGCGGAGCGAAGGAGCGACTGGGGCGCCTTGTTGGACGGACATAACCGTTTAGACGGTTAAGCGCCAATTACGTAAATAAGTAAGACTGAATCCACGTAGAGTCCATAAATCCCTTTGTCAACTAGGCCATCCGGTGAAACCTCTTTGGGATATTGCAGAGGAAGAATGCCACCTACCCCTTAAGACCTGAGCTACGTTGACATAATATCGATCTGAATATTCTTATCTACCCTAAACCGCGATATAGCGCCAGCGTACTTGTGGAATGTGCAGATTCGCCTCCCGACCCGAACAACCTCTTCACATGCTCTGTTAATCAAACGAATTTAACACCAACCCGGTTGAACCCGCATGTCTAGAAGGAAACTATTAAATGGGTAGTGTTTCCTTTCCTTTTAGATTCTTGCTGGGCTTAGCGCAGTAGAGCTCAAAATATTTTCCGAAAGGAAAGCTTCTTCTGCCATTTAAATTCGCGACATTGTGTTGCTTTATGATATCTTTAAGCCCTCTTACGTTTCTTTGTAAAAATGCTTTGCAAGAACACTTTGTATAGGTAAAGCTCGTTACACAGCATGTACTGGGAAATTATATTGCAAGACTCGAAGGAGATCATCAGTATTTATGTATCTCTTCAACGCTTTTATCCAAGGGGAAGTTTTTCCTCGCTCATGGAAACATCAAACAGTGGTCCGTTTGATGCCCAACCAGCCATTCTCCTACAGGTCACTTTTGATGCTGGATGCGGTAGAAAAGATACTCGGGAGTATTATAAATGAATAAACCCTGTCAAATGATCAGTTTGGATTTCAAAAATCAGGATCCATTAGATGCAATACATAAAGTTGTCAACATAGCCCGTGAAGGCATAACAGGAGATTAAAGTAAAAGGAACCTCTGCGCACTACTTACTTTTGATATTAGAAATGTTTTTAACTACCACAATGACAGCGCTACGTAACTGCTAACCTGCGCAGAGTAATTGGTAACTATTTAGATAACAGAGTACTTCTCTTTAATATGGACGAAGCAACGTTGACATTCCTCAGGTATCGGTCCTAGGGCTAACGCTATGGAACGTGATGTATGACGATGTGCTGCAAATCTATCTTCCCGAATGCACACAAATAGTCTAGGCAGATGATATTGTCGTCGTAGCAGTTGTCCAATACATTGGATCTGCTCCATGCATTATGTAATGACGCTGTATGAAGAATAAAATAATGACTGAGGAATGCGCAGCTGTAAATGGCTGGGAATCGGGCAAAACTGGTGTTGCTAGGCTCAAAGTGGACAGTGGCTGAATTAGTGATGTTGTTGTTGTTGTAGCAGTCCTAAACTTTGGAGACTATTCAAGGCCTTATTTGAAATATTTAGGAGTAAACATTGACTCAAAACTAACTATTAAAGAGCACTTCATGGCGATGGGAAATAACATTTTTAAAGTTAGTGTTAATACATCCCAGAGCACGGGGAAAAAAGTGTCAATAAAATATGACACTACGGCAGCATTGCCAACAAACAAGTCCAATTTTCACAGCTATTCTGCAACAGATGTCGCAGTGTTGTGAATATCAATTGGCATGAACCAGAATGGAAGTAGGATTAATGAAGACAAAAAAAAACCGCTGTGGTGGCTGAATGGTTATAGCAGCGGCGCCTAAACGTTGCCGATGAAGGAATTTAGCAGTTCCCGAAATGGATCTATACAACGAGCTTTGGCAGTTGTCTAATTTTTTTTCTTTCTTCTATTCTAATTTAAAAAAAAATTTTTCAATTAAGAAAAAATTTATCATAACAATAATAATGATAAAAAATTATTGTTAGGCCTTGAGCTCGATGCGAACCTGCGATGTTAGTGGAGCCCTTATGCGAATAATGCCCAACATCGGCGTCCGAGACGGATAACATTATACGCAGCACCAGTGTGACATGAATCTGAAGTGACCCGCAAAAAAGATATAGTAGTGGCCTGCAGAATTACTGCTACGGGAATACTAAAAGCTTCTAGGAAGGTGTCCGACGACGCGATCCTTGTTTTATCCTAGAAAATCCTAGTAGATCTGCTGCCAAATGGTCGATATCATGCATGTTGAAAGGGAGCGCAACGAAACGCAGATAAGGATAACGGTAAATATAAAGGATGAAGACAAAAATTAAGATAAAAGATAAAGATACAGTTAAAACTATTTCATTTTTGCACAAATTTCTTCAAAACACCCCACAATACACCACCTTCATGCGAATGTGCCACCGCTCGATTGCTATACGAGTAATTTAAACAAAGTTAAAACTTAAAAAAAAAAACAACAAAATGTTAATCACACAACCACCAATAATGCATGCTTCGTTACCACCGCCACCAACACCACTCGAGGGCGCATGCAACATACAGAAGCTGCTGTGAAAGATAATTTTAAACAATTCGCAGCAAATATAATCAGCAATACTGGTAGCTAAATAATAAATGTTACATTGTTGTTGTTGCTATTGTTATACAATTTTATAACTTTTTTCTTTGCATATCTTAAGTGTTGTTGTCATTATTATTACTTGATAATCGCTAGCGGGTGTTTGAACGTCATTGAGATTGTGGTTGATGGTTGATGTTGCAAGTTGCAAGCCACTAAATAAAAGACAGCGAGCGAGCGTTGCGTTATGATGCACAAGCGTGGGAAATTGCTGCTGGCCACAAGCGAGCGTGCATTAAATTAGCAAAAACAATATAATAAAACAACAAAAAATGCTGCTGTGACTCTACTGGCGGCAGTGCCAATAAACTTGACTCGATTGTTTATTTTTTATTTACTTTTTTATTTTGCTGGCAAATTCCAACCTTTTATTTTGTTGTCGACTTAATTCTGATTCGGCTGCTAATTCTCGCACAAAGTTGCACGCAGCTACCTACCCAGTGTGACGTGCTGAGTAGGCGGCAGCGGCAGACATTTGCGTGCAACAATTTTTATAACCAAACTTTTTTTTTTGCAATAAATTGTAAATTAATACATATTTTGATACAAAAGTATTTAGTTGTTGGTTTAAATGGAATGGTAATTCTAATTGCTACTTGTATTTCTCATGATGTGCCATTAGATTACCTTCAAAGTTCGGTGACGGCGCAACATCAAATCGTCAGGTAGGCAGCAACAATACCATCGACCGTCAATCTGTGCAATCACTTTGATCATTTTATTGCTGCAACCTTCAATCGACAATTGATTGTCTCACTAAATTGTATTTTGTTAGTGTTTATCATTATGTAGCAACGTGATTTTATGTATTGCTTGCATGCATTTGATTGCTGTGAGTTTAGTTGCAACTGCTGTTGCCTTGCGGCTGTCACGTCGCTTTTGTACTCGAGGCAAAGGCGATCAATTCCTGTCTTGATCCTGACCCCTAATTTGTGTAATTTTGGTAGGAGTTAAAACAAAAATCAAAGTTCCCAATAAAGGTTCACATGCATACGCATAAATAGTGCAAGCAGCAAATTTAATTGACGTTTTTCAATTTGATTGACTGATGGATGATTTGATTGAAATCGAATATTGCTTTTATTTTCCTATACTCTGGGAATTTTTTATGATTTTTCGATAAATTGATTAGTGTTATTATTCAATTTTTTAATAAATTCATTGTTAAGAGCAGTGGTCAACAAAATTTAAATTTTGGCTGTGTTTGTAAGAGTATTATCATCGTAGTGTTAATGGTTTAGTCGTTGGTTAACGAGCAACGAGCAGGGCCGCGGAGGGGGGGCGGAGGCAGCCAGAGCAATTGCTATTGGGGCCCGGCAAGACAAAGCAGTATTGACAGTACTCTAACTAGGATTTCATAAATACATATTTTGTTGCAACAAAAAATTTTTTTTAAATTGAAAATCACTAAACTAAAATCATAAGCATCCAATCAAATACTCTGGGGCATAGTCGTAGTCGAAATAAAATGTGATTTTAAGTAAGATAAACGTTTTTGACACAATTTTATAAGCGCTATCTGTCAAAAATACTTCAACTAACTTAAAATCACATTTTATTTCGACTATAACTATGCCCCTATCGGTTTGGTCGTATTGCTTTTCCATTTTTGTAAAAGCCAGCGACATCTGTAAATACAGGCTTATAATAAACTAGAGCGTTAATTTGAAAAAATTAGTATACTTGACTTGTTTTGCGAAGCGCAAATTTGTGAAAACATATGAGTGTGCCGTGGATAAGCTTACATAGGTCATTGATGAGTTCAAGAAGTGCAGGGATCAATGGTCGATCATACTTCAAGAATGTCAGGTTCTGGCAGGGAGTATGGGAGTTGTGAATACCTTCGCAGAGAAAAGGAAGATAAGAAAGCGCCAGTTCGATGAATTACCTGGCAAATCACCTGAGTGTGATTCCGAAACTCAATTCAAACAGCAAAGTTTTTTACGTTCTTTTGAACTGCTTGATTGGTAACATGACAAAACTTTTCGAAGCCGTAAATGACATTGCAATTAAATTTAGTTTTTTGTGGAAGTATCAGGATCTGACGGAAGAAGAGCTCAGAGAAAAGGCAGCGACATTCTGCACGATTTATGGCATCCATATTTCTACGGATCTAATAGATGAAATCATTCATCTCAAAGCCATCCACTTAGCAAATTTAGGATGTGATTCGCTGCCACCATTTCAACTTCTGAACAAATTTCATGACTTGAAGATGGAAGTATTATTTCCGAACATCTGCATAGCATTAAGAATATTTTGCACACCTCCAGTCAGTGTGGCTAGAGGGGAACGTTTTTTTAGTCTATTGTCTCGCGTAAACAATTTTTTACGTTCTACTATGAGCCAAAATTGCTTGACAAGCCTTGGAACATTGGCGTTGGAGTCTAGCCTTGCTCGCAGCATTAGTTTTGAATCGGTAATTTCCATATTCGCAGATCAAAAAGCACGGAAGGTTTTCCTTGGCTGATTCAAGCTCTTAAAATGTACATATTTAGAAAAGGTTAATGTAAGCAAATCAAGCAATGAAATCTAACATTTCATTTATGTATGTAAGTGCTCCAGTAAATCTTATTTTATATGAAATAAAACTGACAATGTGAATTGAAAAATTTATGTATGTTATGTTATTTTTTTACTGGATTGAGTTTATTTTTTAGGGCGGCTCGTGAACGCGAACTGTCCCAGGGGCCGGCTCGGCTCTCTGCGGCCCTGCCAACGAGGCAATACATATGCACGCATGTTTGTTAACACTCAAAAAATAATTCGTAAGTAAAACGTATACAAATATTATTTTATTGAAAAAAGTATATTTGAGTTGTTGGTTACCCGTGCGAAACCGAAATATATTGGTACAATTAAGAAGTACCTTTGGTTTTTAATTTTAAAAATCGGACCTCAAGCCTGCAAAACACCAAAGAAATAAATATACTTTTGCTACCATTAAAACATTCTGCGCGTGAGAGTTTGTTTGCAAAATATGTGCTCGAAATTCGCAAATAAGAATTAGACTCTTTCGATGTTGGTACTCTGCTTGTTGAGCCGCAACTAACGGAGAATTGTATTGCATCTGACGACGCCTGGTTTATAGAAGCCTGGTTTATGGGAATCTACAATTTATCTAAAAGCATGTAATGCTTTGTCAAGACTACAACAAGGCAAAGAAAGTGACTATCGGACCCGATTCAGATCAGTTCTGACAACCTATGATTAAAAAAGGCTTTTCTATAGCTTTCATACAAGAGTCCTTGCTTCTACGTGATGCGGCCTGTATAGGGCACTGATGGCAAATCTTCCTCGAGCGCGATGGTCTTCAGCGCAGGTTTCTTCTACTTTTACTGTTCAGACGGCTAAAATGGATTAAGCGAGAGTGACAATCGTAGCTTACGCACACTTCTAGAGCGATTAAAAATGATTCAAACTAGGGCGCAGCAAATTTGTGTTTCGTCTCAAAAAGCTAAAGATTTTATACTACGAAGTAGAAGTGCGAGAAGGAGTAAGAGTGTATGTGGTAGTGGGAGTGAGAGTGAGAGTTGTTGCGGAAATAGGAGCGTGATTGCAAGTGGTAGTGAGAGCAAGAGTGGTTGAGAGTTGAGTTGAGATTGATATTAAGTATTGTAGGGGAGGTGAAGGTAGTAGTGGGAGTGGATGTAACGATGGAAGTGAGTAGGAGTGGGATTGGCAATGAAAGTAGAATTGGGAGTGTAAGTGGAGTTGGGAATGAAAGTAGAAGTGGGAGGCAGGAGTTGGCGTGAAACTGGTAGTAAAATTGGGAATAAAATTAGAATTGGGGGTGGAAGTGGAGACGGGAGTGGGGGTAGTAGTGGCAGTGACAATGACACTAGGCGTGGGACTGGGAGTGGGAGTGGAAGCGCAAGTTGAGCAGTGCGATAAAGAAAATGGCGAAAGGCAGGAATAGGAAGAAGCAATACAGCAACTTCACTGTATTGTTTGTACAGTTTTCATTTGGAGTAGCAAAAATTCCAAAAACCTTTATGGACAACAGCAATTTGTGCACAATAAATTCGGAATGTGCGTAATTACATGACGAAACGGTCGCCTTGAAATTTATGCACCTCTGCGGAATGCGCCACCCAGTGTCATAAAAGAAACGCACTCAAAATACCACAAAACCATTGACTTGGTCTATTGAGTTTTTCGATAAATTTCGACAAGCCACTAAACATATTTATGTACATCATGCATTGTGTTCGTATGTGGGTTTGTTCAACACAAATTTTTCCATTTCGTACAATGTTTATGATGCAACAACAACAAAAAAGAGCAGATTCACTTGTGCCGAATGTCAACTTTTGATCTTTTATAGGCAAAATAAGGAATTCCTCGTTACGTTTCGTTTAAGAGTGGCAGGCAATAACGCCTAAGGAATTTCATGTTGGTTGCAACAGCTTGCTACAATATTCTGATGCATAAATTTACTGACAAGTTTAAGTGTGTAGTTAAAGACTAATAGCAGTGTTGCATGTTATGCGACACGGCTGTCTACTGTTTGAACATACATACATATAAACATACCTACAAACATAACCACAGATACGCACAGGCATCCAACATATCTACGGGCCTATGCAGCACGTAAATTCGCGGTGGGGAGCAAAATATTAATGACAACCAAAACTAGAAATTAACACTTCACATTTGTAGTTATGAGCATGCAACATATGCACATAAATATGCCTGCAACAACAAACAGAGAAATTATTTGGGTGGTGATGTCTGTAGAAAGTACAGAAATATGCATTGTTGCCTTTAAAAGCCACCGCCGTGACGTAGTAATTTCATCGTAGACTTTCTTGCAAGAATATCATCAAGTGTTTTGCATTAAAAAGTGTAGCGACTCTCAATAGATTTGTTAGTTCTACCAATTCGACGAGCAGCTCAATCGAGAACTTTCCAAACACAAATTCTAAAAGATTTCTTTATGGCTTAAATCTATGAATAGATAAAGGGAAATATATATATCCAAGACCTTATCCTACATATTGTGGGTGGTAAAACGGGTGGGGAAATTTTATGTGCAGAAGCTATTGGGCTCAATAACAGAGGTATCAAATATTAGCAGATGCTGAAACAGAGCTTATCCCAAATTCACACTGGCAGCTAATGAAGTATTTAATCGATATTTTCTACATCAAAGCGCTGATTGAGCTCGATTTTGCATAAAAACAAATTTTATTTTTCAATTAGTAGAATATTTAAAAATAAAATAAATGTAAGGCGCGATAACCTCCGAAGAGATCTAATGCCGAGCTTCTCTTCCAATTTGCGTCGTGCTCCTCTTGATTTTCCCTACAAATTGGCCGGACGGGACATATATGTTTTATGCCGACTCCGAACGGCATCTGCAAGGCAGATGAGTTTTCACTGAGAGCTTTTCATGGCAGAAATACACCCGGAGCGCTTGCCAAACACTGCCGAGGGGCAACCCCGCTTAGAAAAAATTTGTTCTAATTGAAAAACCTTATTTCTAAAATTTTGATGTTGCTTTGCCCGGTGTGCGAACCCAGGGCATACGGTGTGGTAGGCGGAGCACGCTACCATCACACCACGGTGGCCGCCATATAATATTTATTTAATGCCAAATCGAGTCAAAAATCTAGTCAACTTTGCTTGGTGCATGGCATAATACAGTATTGATACCGAACGACTTCGAAAAATAAATTATGTTCAACACTAGCAGACCCGGCAGACGTTATTCTGCCCTAAATTTGGCCTATATGCATACATTTTAATAAGCTTTTTCCGTCTAACTCTACCCTCCCACCCTCTTCACTTTTTCCTAATGCTTTTATTCACTCCCTCCGTCTTTTTCGCTTCATCTATCTCCATCTTCGTCTCTTTCTATCTATTTCTCAGTCTCCTGCTTCTCTCTTTTCTCTTCTCTCAAGTTCTTCTCATTCTTCTTCGTCCCTTACTGCCTGTCCCATAGGGTGGTATGTATTTTGTTCTAGTCCCAGTCCCAGTCCCACCCCGATTCTCAGTCCCAGTCCCACTCCGATTCTCAGTCCCAGTCCCACTCCGAGTCTCAGTCCCAGTCCGTTGCCAGTCTACTTCGCGGAAAAAAGGGTCGTAAATACTATTATAGGCAAATTTATATACCAAATTTCAGGCAAATCGCATAGGACGTATGTAAATAGGTATGTGGGTATTATTAATTCATGTCCTTATTTCGGCTTCGCATGCATATTTATCAGTTTTGCCAGGTTGATGCGACTAAATCGAATATCACAATGAAAATTACTTTAGAGCTCTCAGCAACGGCTTTCATTTGATATCCATATTACCCACACATTCTAGGGGTATCCGGGTCCATTTTTCGGCCTATATCTCTAGACCCTGTACGTCGATCGCAACCAAAGGTATGTAATAACTACCGCGTGAAGTATACGCAACTTGTGTAAAACAAAAATGACCGACGCATCTCTTCAAACACCGGCGACCAACTAACACACATTTTAGCCTTTCTTTTTATATATCTAGATTTGTATTTTTAACACTTCACTATAATATTAAAAAGAAATGCAGATATTCGGTGCTTTTGAAATTCGGCTTAAAAATTGCACATGGAACAACTAAAGACTCTCCTGAATTAAAAAAAAAATGTCTTAGTACCTCTAAGCTGCGGGCCCCTCAGAAACCCCGGGCTCGGGGTAATCCCCCAATCCCCCCCCCCCCCCCCCCCCCGTCTCGACGGGCCAGGTGATGTGCTACACTTGATATCATTCGCTATAATATTTTTTATTGATAAGCACGTTATTTAATTAAACACCAACCAATTACACAGAAGAGCCACCTGAAAATATGAGTACCGGTGCGTATACGTAACATTTTATTAATACATATAAGCATTTAAAAAAAAATTGCAATAAAATAATATTGGCACTATAAACTGAGATATAACCTATCCTATATTTCAAGTTAGATCAAATTACACACGGGGTGCAAAACAAATTCAAAATCGGTTCAGTAGTTTAGGAGTCCATAGCGGGCAAACAATGTGACACGTAATTTTTATATATAAAATTTTAAAATACCGAAAAATGTATTATGCGAACATCTGTCAGCAGCCAAAAACAAAATATTACGCTTTTACAAAAAATAGTTTAAATGGATTGCAGCCTTTAACTTCTGAGACAATCAAAATAAAATACATGCGCAACTACTCACAGATGTTACACCTAAGCAAATATGTGCCTATTTTTGAAGAAGCTATATTAACTTTTTCTGCACTTGCAACTAGTGATGGAACGATATGAGTACTAAGTGGGTAGTATCGATACTTTTCCGAAAAATACTCGATTTTTTGTACTATATGCTTTTTTCGTGTACTGAGTAAAGTATCGATACGTCACCCCGATACTTTACCAAGTGCCGATGGTTTACATGTTTAAATTCAGCAAAGTTCAGTCCATTAACAATATAACTTGAGCAAAAACTAAGATCATCGGCGATTTGGTAAAAACTCCATATTTCACTTAAACCGACTGAAAACGGTGGAATGGGAGACGATTTCTGCCCCAGGTGGTAAAATTGTTCAGAATCACTAACTCCAACAAAATTATGAAAACAATTCAATACATTTTAAATTGTAATGCACTAGAGCTTTTCGTTTAATTTAAAAGTTTTGCAAGCCGTGAATCAAAGGCCTTTGTTATCACTTTGACGGAAATATGGTCCTTGTATTATATATTGATCTGAGGGAAATCAGATAAAGACCCCGACTACTTAAAAAAAAGTGCTTATAGCTTTAATCTTAACAAAATTTGCAATACATACATACATGATACCTAATAACACTACCAGTAGAGATATGGTAATGCAAAGTGCGAAAGTTTAAAAAAAATTTAAATCGTTCTGATCCCCTTCTATTTAGATAATATTTCCACAAAACGTTTAGTGCCATACAAAAAATACTTGACTCGTTTTACCTCAGCGGAGATTTAAGTCGAGCTTCTCTTCCAATTAGCGTCCAGCTTTTTTAATTTTCTTTACAAATTGAGGGAACGAAACCTTCATATTTATGCTGACTCCGAACGGCATCTGCAAGTTAGATGAACCTTTACCGAAAAGCTTTTCATGGCATGTATACACTCGGAGTGCTTGCGAAACCACCACCGAGAAGCGACCCCCTAGAAGAACTTTTTTTAAATACCATAAGTCGATCAAAAATCGACCGATTTTATTTAAATTTGGTAAGTACATAAGTCATTATTATGATAGAAAATGTTGTATAGCCTCTTACGGAACACGACATTTGATACGATATTACGATATCTCCTAAATTCGAAACATACGATCTCGTTTTAGAAATAGAAAAAAATTTCTTCACTTTTGGTAAAAATTTCGAAGTAGGTACACACTTGAATTGAGCATACTTTTAACTGAGTATGAGTACTAGGATCGGTACTTTGATCAGAGTATTTTAAATGAGTACCGGTGTCGATACTTTTTCTAAAAGTTCTATCACTACTTGCAACGAAAATAAAATTATAATTTTTTTTTTTTGTGTTTGTAATTTTTCGTTAATTATTCAAATTAATCAACTTTTTATTCTCATTTGTTACAAACAAGCAAAACGTACTAGATTTTTGACTCCATTAGGCATTCAATAAAGCAATAATGAGATAATTAGTAGTTTGTATTTTGTATGTTAAATTGATTTCATTTAGTGTAGAAAACTTGACCTAATCATTTTATTTATCCTCTGTGTGGAATTGATGTAAGCCTGATTTATGCAGTGTTTGCAGCAAACGATAGTATGGCTTTTAATAAAATAGTCCCATGCGAGAATAGGCGGATCTACCTAATGGCTTTTTGGGCTTCAGCCCAGGGTCCCGTGGATAAAAAGGGCCCCAGCCACTAATAAAAATAAAAGACGAATGCCCTACAAGACGCACTGATATTTTACTACCACACTCACATTAATTTACTACTACAAACACTAGACGGGCAGAGCCGGTTAAACGGGATTTCCTGATTGGAAATACATAGGAACGTCTTTAGAAAATTACGAAAATTCTAATGAACATAAAATTTCTATGTTAGCTTGGCTGACGCGAAAAGAAAATAAGTCTGTTGTAGATAAGCAGCTCCAGGATCAATCAAAGAAAGAAACAGAGTACTATCATAATGCCATGAAACGGGTTATTGCAGTGATAACATTTTTGAGTATAAGAGGCTTAGCATTTAGAGGTTCCGAAGAAGTATTTGGTTCACCACATAATGGTAATTTCATGGGAGCTCTGGATCTATTGGCAGAGTTTGACCCATTCATTCGGGAACATATTGAACAACGAGAGCTGCGACCGAAATCGACAATATCGTACTTATCAAAAACAGTATATGAGTAAGTTATTGATATTATGGGCAAACAGATAGTGGGGAACAAATTATAAATCAAATAAATAACGACGACACAAGGTATTATTCAATCGTGCTGGATTCAACTCCAGATCTGTCTCACAATGACCAACTTGCTATTGTATTACGATATTGTTTTTAGGGAAATGTGTACGAAAGATGTGTCTCGTTCCTCAAAATTAGTAGTCATACTGGTTTACACTTATTTAATATACTACAAGACTTTTCAGAAAAAAAATGGGCTGATATTGGATAATTGTAGGAGACAGTCTTATGACAACGCAGCCAATATGTCGGGTCAGTACAAATGTGTCCAAACTTGAATTAAACAAAAAAATAAAAGTGCGGATTATATACCATGTGCTGCACATTCCCTTGACCTAGTTGGTGAATAATGTGTTAAAGTTGCAACCGAAATTGTAAATTTTTTTGGAGTGGTGCAAAAAATATATGTTTTCTTTTCATGGGGTATAGGTTGAGCCCATAGGTGGGAATTGTTACATCGTGAAATGCAACTAAAATTTACGATAAAAACTTTAAGCCAAATCAAATGGTTTTGTCATTATGAGGCTGTCAAAGCTTTAAAAAATCGTTATTCTGAAATTATGAAAATTTCAAAAACCTTTAGCGAAAATGAGGATGAGAAAGCTGATTTCAGAAAAGAGGCACGAAGTTTATTTAATAAACTTGCGAAACTCTCATTTGCACTTTTGATCACATTTTGGGAAGAAATTTTGGAGAGATTTCATGTAGTAAATAAAAAAATACAGAGCCCTGGCTTAAATATTTGCGAAGGCAATAAATTAATTGTTTCGTTGAAAGAGTTCGTGTACAACATACAACAGCATTCAGATCAGAAGCTAAAAGAGTACGAGGAGAAAGCTAAAAAATTAAGTACTAGTGTGGAAACAAATCGCAGCGACGGTGACAAGAGACAAATTACTTTAAAATTTGCCGATAAGTCTACAGCTAAAGTCTCAGTGTCCGGCGCAGAAAAATTTAAAAGAGACACGCTAAACGTTGCATTGGATAAGCTGATTATGGATTTAAATGAAAGGGGTCAGGTCTATGAGACAACCAGCAAAAAATTAAATTTTTTAATGGATTTGCAGAATAAAAACTAGGAAAGCGTGTATCTGGAAAGTGTACGCAATATTGTAAAATATTATTTAGATGACGTAGATAAAAACTTAGTAAATGAATGCATTCAATTAAAATCATATTTACTACAATCTAAATCAGACTGCTACACCTCTTGCAGTGAAATTTATAAGCTTATCTATGAAAAGGAACTTGTTGGTGTATTTCCTAATTGTTACACCATTTAAAAAGTTTGTTTGACGTTGCCCATCACCAGCTGCGAAGAAAAGCGCTCTTTATCCAGGATGTCATGTATTGAAAATAAGTACAGGACAACAATGTCGAACGATCGACTTAATCATCTATCTCTTCTTTCTATAAATTGTGATCTAACAAAGGATTTAGCAGTTGATGATCAAATAAAGGAATTCGTTAGAAAACAGGGCCCCGAGTAACATTAGCCCAGGGCCCCACAATGTCACGATCCACCCCTGCATACAAGGGTCGCGGAAGCTATCGCATCAAAAACGCTTCAGTACGCTCTCTCGCCAACTATTCGGTAAAAGAAAAGTTACTTGCCGGAAATTTGTATGTGTGAAGAGCGACATTGGATGTTGTGTTATATGAGCATATTAAAGTTTAAGCAATGCTTCGCTTTGTTGTAAAATTAAGCAATTTAATTAAAGATGTTGTTATTAAATTTAACTCTGAAAAGTAGCCATATGTGAATATGGAGCAGATATGGCGTCTTAAGACTGGAATAAGAGAACTCGACCCAGTAGAAGGCAGTTTTGATCTAAGGGAGTTAGGGCTTTTATATATATATACAGACATAGTAAAGAAGATAAAATTATGTAATTGACTCGAATCTATAACGAATTAAACTTTTTTTCCTGGGGATGTGAATACGCTCGTTTTGGTTAACAGTTCAGATAAAAAGTTTGCTATAGCTTCAATTGAACCATATTATAGGCTGTTACCAAAATTGATCTTAATCTTTGGAGCAGTTTCAGAGTCCGTCGCGCACATCGTGAGACGTTTTTTTCCATACATACATAAGTATATAAGTATATATAAATTTTTAATGCTTCTAAGCACATCAGAATATTGAAAATGCTATTTGTTGCCACTTAGCGCCAGTTGAGCGGTGATTTTGCAAAAATCTTCTCAAGTGCCATTTGAGTTTACCTTTTGTTCGCTATTATTCTACGTCAACACCCCGCTGCCTATAAGCTGTGCTAGCGTAAAGTATTCAAAAAGACTACCAACACGAACTAGCCAATACACCGATCTAATGCTATTATTTGCCACTGGTGTTTCTATATAGTATGTGGTTGTTGTTTTTGTAGCACAATATTCATATTAAAGGTATTGGTGTACATTAGACTGTGTAGAATAAAAAATGTTACCAGGCACCGACCCTAAATTTTAGGCTCATGTTATAGCACCGACAAAAATATCGCTAGTAAAATAAACAAATCGAGATTTGTCTGGCTTGAATTAACAGACATTCGGTAAAATTTATTGCATTGTGGTTAATTCAACATAAGTTTTTGTCAAGCGAACAAATTTTTTAAACGGTTTTATTTAGCTTGAGTTGACAGGCAGGCCGCACGGCCGTTGTGAACGAATTTTGTAATTGAAATTTAAGTAACTTCCCGATAAGCTACAAGTTTGAAACTTGGAATATAGTTCAGAACCCGATGACAATGCAATAATAAGAAAAATAATCGCCGCTAGGTGGCGCAAGGATCGAGATATTCGCAAAATTCCCATTTGTCGTCCGATTTGGCTCATATTTGGAACACATAATACATGCAAGAATAAAAACCGACTTATGAAAAAAAAATCGCCGCTAGGTGGCACATGGATCGAGATATTCACAAAAATCGTATTTGTGGTCTGATTTGATTTGGTCCATATTTGGAACACATAATACATACATGAATAGAAAGGGACCTATGATGCCCGATTTGGCTCATATTTGGAACAAATATTGCATACAGTCCGGTAGAAGTGACATCAAAATATTTTGGAGTTGGAGGAGGGACAAGCATACGTGGCGCAGAGTCGAGTAAAGACTTTGGAAGGATTATGTATTGAGGACTTAGGTTGTAACAAATTGTCAGGAAAGAGTCCTTGTAATAATGGGTCACTAAATGAACTAAATAGAGTGAGAAATAATAGGCAATTAAATAAAGACTAAAAACTTGAAAATAAAATAATTAAAAAAAATTTTTAAATTAAACGGTTTTATTGAAAACAATACTTACATGAAGTAATAATAATACGAAAAGCTAGAAAATGATTAGGTAGGTCCTAGGTACTAGTCATCACACTCCTTATCAATCTAGGGCGTTGATCAGACAATTAAATAAAAGCGTTGGACGCGTCATATTTCTGTTGATAGTCATAAGTAAAACCAACTGAACCTTAATCAGGTTATGCTATGCCTCACATTTTTAGAAATTGTCTGATCAACGCCCTAGATTGATAAGGAGTGTGATGACTAGTACCTAGGACCTACCTAATTATTTTCTAGCTTTTCGTATTATTATTACTTCATGTAAGTATTGTTTTCAATAAAACCGTTTAACTTAAAATTTTTTTTAAATTATTTTATTTCTGTAAAAATGGTAGATTCCCAATCAATCTTATTGGTTTTTCTATTAAAAGAAATGACTGCATTAGTCATTTCAACAGCGAACAACGGAAATCTGTTATTTTAACAGTAATAATTGTAACGTTAACAGGGAACAGAGTGTTGACACAGAAAATTCAGAATCAGAAATTTATGTAAAATTAATTCAACAGCTATTTGCGACGGATGAAAAGTTATAGAAATTTCAGTTGAATTGACCCGTTGTCCGGTGATTTTACCAGTACCTTTTTTCAGTGAGGGTCTGTAAAAAGTCATTTATCATATTTTTTGTTATTGCAAATACAGCCGACATTTTTTATTATTCTAACTTGGTTATTTGACATGGAATTTTCTAAATATAAAAGCCATGGGTTTGGTCTTTGAACTCTTGAAGTCGTTAACATACAACCAAAAATAGCCCCTTAAAGTATGCTTATCATTTGCCAAACTATAAAAAAACGAGCAAGTGAAAATGACGGTATATTTTAAGGGGACATTCAAAGGAATTGTAGAGCTTCTCTAGACCAAAATAAGAACCAGTATATTCTGAAACAAAACATCAAATAAACACGTTATAATAAAAAAACTCGCGAATACCTAATACTCGTGAAGTTGGATGTGTAAACAAACATACAGATGTACGTCTAGAAAACTAACGTTTTCAAGCGAACTAGAGCTCACCCGCCCAGGGGTTGAAGTTAATCCACAACAACTGGTAACTTTACCACAAATAAATAATTTTGGGAATTTCGGGAAGAACTTCGTCGGTTCTTATCGGTACCGAACGATCCCTAAAAGTTATTGTTTTACTATATGTTTATTATCGATAGCCAATTACTATCGTCAAGTTATCGGTTTGATTTCGGGTTATTAATGGTATCTTAAATCCAAGTCATCAGCTTCTTATTGTTTTTTAATCAGCTTGTTAAAGTACGCGTTATTGATGTGTAGTCGATTTTATATTGAAGTTTAATCGGCATCCGTTTTAGTAACTAATCTATAACAAATTGGTAATACTCCGATTAGAAACCGCTGAATGTTTTGATATCAAATCGATCGTTTTTTGATAATAAATAATTTTCCAACAACTTTGTGGTAGTATATCGATAACTTTTCGATAATAAATCTATATCTACTTTTGCGACAACTAATCGAAAACTTGGCAATAATAAATCGATAAAATCCCGATCTTTTTAACATAAGTTTTAAAATGTTGGGTTGATCTTTTGCAACTCTTTTTTTTCGTATCGGAACCGACCCAGTCTAGTCCACATGCCTACATATTATGTATTCATTTATCTGCTTCTGAGTAGTTGCAAGTTCATCACAAGCAAAGTGCAACTTTTTTCAATTTAAAATAAAAATGCTACAAATTGAAATTAGACACAACAATAGTAGCAGCAGCAGCAAAATAACAACAACTAGGTACCTGCATTTAGTCTGGCACTCGTCCTTTCACCTTCTCGGCATTAACTCGAGCCATACAAAAGTGCAGACGGTTGGGTTAATTTAACTGGCGCCATTGGCACAGTTGGTGAACTATTCTACTGGTTTTGTTGTTGTTTTTATGTCTATTTTAATTTTCTTTTTATGCTTCACTTTTCGCTAAATACGGTTGAAATGGAGGATTTTGGAAATTGTTGCCGCTTTGGCTATTGTCATTTTGTTGCTGACAAATGTTATTGTTATTATTATTGTTGTTGTTAAAGCAACACTTGCCGTAAATTACCTCTGCACGGCAGCTGCACACACATGCATACAAAGGTGAGTGTGTGTGTGCGTATATTTCCTCAACAATTGCCTGTGGCAGGTACCTACATATGTAAATAAATCTGAAGTATCGACAGTAACTCACAAAATTTCGCCAAATAGCAACTACAACAACAATGGTTTACGGTTGTATCTCATTTCGTGCAAAGCGATAATTAAATATATGAAACCTGTTGCTACAAAAATGTCTAGCGAGCGTGCGTGCGTACGTGTGTGCTCATGTGTGGGTGTATGTGCATTACAGCTAAAGATAAGGACGAGTATTTACTAACAAATTTCCTTTGTCCTGCTGTGCAGTCAAGTGGTAGGCGTTCACCTGAGGTTTCGCCACGATTGCAATCGTATTACGGTTATTTGTTTTTGAAAATTTCTCTTTACAAAAAAAATCACAATAGAAAAATACACCTGAACTTAAAATATTTCAAGTGCTATTATTATCTTATGCAGAAAATACTGAAATAACAATTTAAGAGTAAGGTCGATGTGGTTCGCGGCTATGCCAAGGAGCCTATACCATGCACGGCAATGCAAAAGCGGTAAATACAGCGGAATCAGTTTGCTTAGTAGGAGGAGAGTGATATATGAAAGGAGAAAGGGTAAGATGGAGGTAAAAAAGAAGAAGAACGATAGTCAATCGGGTAATGGCGAAGAATGAAGAAGAGTAGAAAAAAGGGGATTAGGGGAAATAAAGAGAGTGAAAAGGAAAAATTAATAAACAGTACGAAAGATTGCGGTGTTAAATCAACGCATGACGATTACTTAGTTTGATTTCACATGAGTCGCATGATGTTAGAAAAGTAGTTTTAAATTTACAATCATATGAGAGCCCAACCACCACTTCTGTGCTGATAGCCCCATTTATACTCGTCATATCCATTCAGAACGTACTCAAATCTTAATACATTGTAACGAATTTTGGGAACTTCCTAGTGATTATGCACCTTCAGATAACGTTCGTATCGCTGAACTGTCGAATAAATAACTCCAATATTCAGTATTGCAAAATGGTCTTTATTAGACTACATTGGGGTAGTACAATTATACTTCACTTCACAATAGCGTATTTTAATCAAACTGATTAGTCATTCCTCAGTTTGCGCTGCTTTTATACACTCTGTTGCCTCGTCCGCATATTTCTCCTAAGGTCTAAACATTTCACCTTCTAGAATAGTTTTATCTCTTGCTTGGTAATTGAGCTATAAGCGTGTGAGTAACAACTTCAGCTGATGACTACATGTATATGTATGAGATATCTCTTCACTTCGAGCTACTGTTTATGTGTGTGCATGTACATTAGTTTGGCTGTTTGCTGTATTTGTTGTTGTGATTATTTACTAACAGCATAGTGATGCAATATATATTTCCTCTGTATGTGTGTTTGTGAGTGAACTTCATCTAAACGACTGGCCCGATTTTGATGTAATTTTGTATGTGTATTCAAAAGGAGGTTTGAGGATGCTTAAGGCTACGTTTATGATCGAACGTAATCGCATCGCCCGATGCGACAAGAAACGCTCCCTCGCTTGTTACATTTTCGCTAGCGGTATCGCTGGCGATAGATTGTTTCTAGTAGAGCGAAATCGCAAGCGATGGAATGCTCAACAATATAACTCAACATCTTTTTATTCACGTTGTGGCAGTGTAGAGAAAGTAACATGCGTACATGAACTCGTAAAATTTTTTTACTAGAAAATAGCTCTTTGTTACGAAAAAATATTTAATAAGTATACATAAGAAAAAAGAAATCAAGTGCATCCAATCGCTAAGGAAAGAAAATATTGTAGTAAATTCCATTATTTACATTCAAAGCCTTTAAAACCGCATTCTTTTTCTACATCCTGGGAGGATGTAGTATTGCGATTGTGGTAATCTGCTATACGCAAATTCCACAAACACTGCTTGCCACGTAGGATGGGGTTATCAACAAATTTGAATATCGATTGACGAAAAAATAAAAAATAAATTTTTATTCATTATTCAAGAAAACTTGAGTGATGAATAACAAGGTATTTTTTGTTCAAGCATTTTGGAATAATGAATAACATTTTATCGTTATTCAAAATGTCCTGAGTCATGATAATCGGTCATTCTTATTTTTGTAAATTTTTAATTAAGAATTGAGTTATTATTCCTTATTTAAAAAATATGGAATAACAATAAAATTTAAATTTTTATTCAGTTATTCAAAAATAAAAAAATAAACCCTCGAGATGCTCTGAAAATATACCCATATGCGTAACCAGTGCGCGTGTAGTTCTGAAGCTTATAAGTGTAATATTGAGATGATTTTGGGGAGTATACCCAGGGTTTTTGGGGTAATTTCGGGGACACCCTCTGGATCCTCCCGGGGTTTTTCGGGGTTCATTTTGGGGTCGTTTCTCTCCCTTGGGGTCTTCCCGGGGTCTTTTGGGGATCGTTCTGGGATGTTTTTAGCAGCCCACGGGGTCATTTGTCGGATGGTTTTGGGGACTCCCTCGGGGTCATTTGGGGGTCACTCCCGGATCTTTTTGGGGACTTATTTAAAGTTGAAGATTGCGGAAAATGGGCAGCTAACTTTTTTCTGTGCTTCGGTCGAGAGGCAACCTATCAACTGAGTTTTGAATTCTGGATGGATTCCAGCTGCAATAGCTGCCCATTTTCCGCAATCCTCAACTTTAAATGAGTCCCCAAAAAGATCCCAGAATGACCCCTAAATGACCCCAAAAGAGTCCCCAAAAAGATCGCGGAATAACCTCAGAGGACCCCGAGGGAGTTCCCAAAACCATCCCGGAATGACCCCCAAATGACCCCAAGGGGGTCCTCAAAAAGATCCCGGGATTACCCCCAAATTACCCCGAAAGAGTCCCCAAAATGATCCCGGAATGACCCCCAAGTGACCCATAGGGAGTCTCCAAAACAATCCCGGAATTACCCCGAAAGAGACCTCAAAAAGATCCCGGAGTGACCCCAAATGACCCCCAGGAGTCCCCAACACTATCCCGGAATGACCCCAAATGACCCCCAGGAGTCCCCAACACTATCCCGGAATGACCCCAAATGACCCCGAGGGAGTTCCCAAAACCATCCCGGAATGACCCCCAAGCGACCCCGAGGGAATTCCCAAAACCATCCAGGAATGACCACCAAATGACCCCGAAGGAGTCCCCAAGCCATCCCTGTAACGTACCCTATCAATAAAAATATCCATATTGTTTCGCTGGTTTCGCTCAACTGAATCAAAATATTTTGGTTGCAAATTTTCGTCGCTTTTGTCGCTTGTAATCGCTCAATTCGCTTTGTCATAAACATCTCCATATGCACTAATATAATTTATCGCTAACAGCGATTCTCGACGCATCGTGCGATGCGATTACTCTCGATTATAAACTTAACCTAAGTTTCACAATTTCGTCCGGAAAGTGGGCCAGGGACATGGTACATGGATTCGGTTGGATAGGGTGAATCCAGAACGGGAGCGGAAAAGGGAAAGGGTTTAGAGGTGGAAGGAAGATAAACGGAATAAGAGATGGGTAAAAATAGAAATAAAGTAGAAGAGAATATTACAGAGGGCGAAGAGAGGAAGCGATGCTCACATTTTAAATGTAAGCAAACCAATTCATGGCAGAACAAAGTCTGCCGAGAGCTCTAGTAGACTTAATTTTTGAGTGAACTCTTTTTCTGATTGGACTAACATTTGATTGGGAGATAAACCGTTTATCTGTTTATCTATCGTTCCAACGAAAAAATTACATTGAAGATGGCACAACGTAGAAACCGGGTTGCCTCAAAACTAATTTTTCAAGAGATAACGGAAAATCGCTGCAATATATATCAATTATCCACGCTATCGGAAAACCAACAAAACAAAATGAATCATTGAAGGATTGCTTGTCCAAAACTTCTGAGCTGTTTTGTTCGCATAGCATAAATGCATAACACGTATTCAATAACTCTTTTAAATCCAAGATAATCAAAAATGGCATAGCTCATAAAAGATGCAAACCTTGAGCATGACTTACGAATAAGCTGACTGACCAACTAATTCCCAAACCATTTTTGCTTCTTGGGTTTAAAACTTAATTATGCATTGTTATTAAGAGCACTGTTACAGGTAGTATCCTCTGATCAATAGATGAATTGTTGCAGATTTTTTAGAAAGTAGGATAGTAAACTTTTTGGTAACTAAGGCGATTTTTATATTTTCTAGACATTGCGATATACTTCAACGCCTGCAAAAAGCCTTGTGAACAATGAATGTAAGATGTTATATATAAGTGAAAAAGTAAAGTTAGCAGCTCTCTTATGATATATTGTGTGTAGCAGGGCCCTTAATCAACAGTCTGCGTCACTTATAAGCTTTCGCGCCTTTCCTAAGCACACATTCAAAAGCTTGAAGGAAAGAACATTTGTTAGCTGCAATCACTTCACCTTAACTTAACTAGTCGCAAGGTGTTAATGACATCTCATTGATGTTGTGAAATTTTTTTGTGCTGTCACACTTAGTAAGGCGCATCGCATCAATTGGCTGGTTGCTGGGGCTTCTTGTATCCTGTCGTATGCGGGAATTTAAAACTTAACCAATTTGAGAAGAGTTTTGATGTTGTCGCTTTTGTTTGTCGCACCAATTCTGGCAAACCGATTTCTACCTTACAACAACAGCAACTCTGATTTGTGCTGGAGAAATGAGTGAAAAAATTAAGAAATGCATTGACGCCTTTGCCTGTGATGTGTGCAGTCTTCTCATACAGTCACAACTAGAAAAGCAAACACGTTCAGACATTCCAATCAAACTCAAAAGGTACATCAAAATGAGAAATTAAAATTCATACCAAAATAGTACGACAATCAGACAATTCAAATGTTACAGAGGTGGTCTTAGGCGAGCTCGTCGCTGGTATTGAAAAATGAAAAATGTACCTACATTCTGTGTATTGCTGTTTTAAGGCGATAGAGGCAACAAATTGATAAAAAAACATTTGTTGTACCTCATATCATGAAATTGAAGAAAAGGTCGACCTACAACAAACCGCGCCACACATGCTGACGACCACAGTATTGTGCAATAAAATGTAATTAGAAGTACAATATATTTGGGAAGCTATCTAAAGTGCATAAATTAATGGGGACAGCTTCATCTGATAATTCTGTGGTAACAAGCGATGACCGCCTGATAACTATGATTTTGCATGGGCCATAGACTTGTGGTCGCGCCACCAAGAAAATAAACTCCACAGTTATTCAGGACAATAAGAATGTGCAAGAAAGACAAGGTGCTATAAGCGATAATTCGGCACTGGAAAGCGAGGGAAACGTGGATTATGAGAGGGAGCCCATTGAAAGCGAGGGCAAGCGCTTGTCATCCTCCTGTGAAACAAAGGCAGATCGAAGGGCGAATTGCGAGAGCAGCTATGTGCTGGCCATTCAGTATTACCGTCGTTATTCCTCTTGCTCTCAGATAGGCTTCATCGTGCAGTACAAGAGACCAATGTAACTATCTGTGTTAACAGTCAGCCTATCTTAAAGGCTTTACAGTTCAAAATGTTAATTCGCATATTGTACGGAAGTCTTCTTTGCGCTTTGCAAAGATTTCCCTTACTGGATCCTAGAAGTGGACAAAAATATTTAAGTGGATAGATTTGATGATGAGGTGGATACAAAAGGTTCGGAAATTTATTGAAACAGGGTGAACCAACGAACCAACTTTTGACCAAACAGGATGATTGCGATGTCTCAATGTCCTCGTGACCATGTTCTGATAAGAATGAAAATAATTTCCTTCTCTGCATTGGGGTACCTATGAGAGTACTTTGCCATGAAAGTTAGTCAGTAGTTTGGCGATTGGGAATTGGTTCAATGAAGACTTCTGAAAACAACTTAAGGCAGTGATCATCCCTTCCGAGAGAGACACTGAGATTATATCATGGAATCATAGCAGACTAATTATGGGCCAAAATCTTATACACACTAACTTTGCCATCTTTACAGTTACTTGTTATGTCGTAATGTTCTCCTCTACTCGTACGCGTTTCGATTCTCTTTGTACTTCTTCATCAGGGAGTCGGATACAAATACTGACATAAATCAGACTTTCTGATTCATCAAAATGCGTAGAAGAATAGAAAAAACAACTGCTTGTGTTTTTATCTCGGATAAAATGATCCCTAAAATAAAATCATTAATAATTTGTTTGTTTACGGTAGTCCGAGAAAGTCGAAAATGAGGTCCGGCTTTGGACAGTTGTTAATAGTATCCACAAGATACATAAAAATACACATATCTAATGTACTACGCAAATGTGTGTGGCAATGCCAATCGGCAACAGTAAATAGAAACCAAAATTCTACAAGCTATTCCCTTCGATATGGAGTTTTAAAACATATCGTTTTTCAAAACGTATTCCGCCCACAGGGATGACCTACCCTCAGAGCACTTGCAACTGCTTCGTCCGCAGCGTACCCACCATTTATTCAGAGTAGAGTAAATCTAATGGGACGCGTATAACCACTTTTAGAAATAAGGGCAGGTCAAAAAAAATCAAGTAAAGGTCCTATATTTTCTACTACTTCTTTATAACGCAACACTGTACGTCCATTGTCTATGTAACTTTTGAAAATTTATCCGCGGCACTATTTTTAAGTGCTTCATTGTCGCCTTTAACGTATTACGAAACCCTTTTAAGGCTCAACACAACAACTGCTTATGCCGCTATGCAATCGCTTTGTCGCTTCTTCTTCATCATCTGCTTAATTTTTTGTTGTTGTTTACTCGTTCAGCTTCCTTTTTTAACATCTTACACCTTCAACTGATCATTAAGCATTTCACAAGACGCACCACACAGCTCAGCATTGCATCGCTTTTGTATTGTTTTTGTAATTGTGCCGCAGGTGTTTTTATATGCCTTGAATCGATTTTTAATTTTTGTTTTATTTCTTTAAAATTTTTTTTTTTTTGGCGGTTCAATACCTTTTATTTGATTGTTGATTTCGTTAAAATTTTATTGACTCCTTTTTTGTGACTGCCACCGCTTTGGCAGTTTGACTACTTCGACATCAGCGTTGCTGCTGTTGGTTGTTAAAGAGATAAGCCGTATGATCGATGCGGAGTTTCTGTCTGTCGTTCGCTGGAAGCCTTCAACTCGGTGTGAATCTGTTGAGTGCAAGTGCATTATCCCTTTGGACATTTGAGGCATTTATTTCTTGCTTAAGCCGGAGATATTAGGTTTTTTTTTTTGTAAGATCAATTAAATTTGATATTATATTTATGCAGGATTTACTGATTACAAAAACAAAAGAGCCTTGTAAGAGAAGCTCGGAATGGATTAAAATCAAATATTTTTCAAGAATCTGGCTTTACTTATATTATAGAATAATCGCTCCCATCTAACCTAGCGAATGTCAGCAAAGCAGGTCGAGTGATTTTATTAAAAAAAATAGCAGATCTGGCAGACCTTGTTCCGCCGATGCTTGTTGGACTTCGATAAGTTTAAAAATATTTCCCATGCCAACTATCTCCCCCCCCCCCACTCCTTCTACCCCTTTCCCTACTATCTTTCTCATTCTGAATCTTCCTCTGCGTCTTTCTTTTACACTACTATTACCACTATCATTCCCTTTCCTTCTGCATCTGCCGTACCTTGTCTCATTCGCATCCTCACTGCTACTTCTTTTTCCAACTACATATTCTTCATACAAAATATTGCGTCGTGAAGGTGAGGTCTCATACCTAATATTAAATATGTCTTAAACCTTTCAGGGGATGTAACAGATTTAAATTTTTTTTATTAAAACTAGTGTTCATCAAACACTGATCAGAGCACAGCGACACGTTAAGTTAGGTTAGGTTGAACTGGCCGGTCCATGAGGACCTCACATAGACTGATTGAGTCCGTAGTGTTACCAGAAGTTTGTTTTAACGACCAAACTGAAAAACCCTATCAAAAACCAGGACCTTTGTTATAAAATAACTCCATCTTCTTGGCAAATACTAGAAGCTTCCTAGGACTTAAGCCACTTGCTGCTTCTATATCTGACAGCTGTATCACCCCTAATAGCTGTAGTCTTAGCCTTTCAAGTGCAGGGCACGAGCACAGAACGTGCCTGATCGTTTCCTCCTCCAACCCGCACTTCCTACATCTGCTATCACTGACCAAGCCTAATTTAAAGGCATGTGACGCCAGAAGGCAATGTCCAGTCAGAATACCCGTCATGAGTCTATAGTCCTCTCTTTTTAACGACAGAAGCAACTTTGTTAGTCTAAGGTTGCAAGACCTACACATAATCTTCGACACTTTACAGTCCCGCGCTTGAACCCACGCCTTCCCGCTTGGTCGATCATGTGCACCTCTCGCTCGCTTAATCTCGCCCAGTCTAATTGGGACATCTACGGAGCAAGCTTCATGGGATGCGCCCTTTTTAGCTAGTTCATCCGCTTTTTCATTCCCATCTATTCCCATATGCCCTGGGACCTAATATAGATATATCCTTCTCCCTGTCCCGATTCTCTCCAGAGACTGCTTACATTCTAACAATGCTGTGCTATGCGAGATTATTGCCTTAATTTCTGCTTGACTGTCAATATAAAAGTTAACACGGCTGCGGTTTAAGTTATCCTCTTCCAGGGCTTCTACTGCTTTGGTCGCAGCTAATATTTCCGCATGAAAAACGCTACAGTAATCCGGCAGCCTATAGGATCTGCTTATTTCCGGATCAGCACAGTATACCGCAGACCCTACTCCTTCCACTACTTTGTAACCATCTGTGTACACATGTATCGCCTCGTCCGCCATTTGCGCACCCTTGCTCCAATCGCCCAACTCTATTGTGGCCGTAAGATCTCCCTCGAAGCGCAGGTAGGGAATCAGGTAGTCTGTTCGTCTTGTGATTGATGACGCTATACTATTATGGCCTCAAGCTGCCCCGAGGCACCGAGCCTCGTTGCTATGTTCTTTGCTACCAGATCTATAGGTGGAATGTGCAGAATGGCATACAGTGCAGCCGTCGGGGTTGTTTTCAGGGCTGCCGTAATGCTAAGCATCGATAGTCTGCATAAGCCCTCTAATTTTTTGAGGTATGTTTTTTTTTGTGTGGCTTTCCACCAAACAAGAACTCCATAGTATAGAATAGGGCGTACAATCGCTGTAAAAACCCAATGAGAAAGAGAGGGCGACAAGCCCCACGTACATCCCAGCATTCTTTTACATGCATAAAGTGCCGTTGAGGCCTTCTTCAACCTCTCCTCCACGTTGAGCTTCCATGACAGCTTACTGTCTAGGATGATTCATAGATATTTTGTGCAAGGTTTCTCCTGAAAGGTCACCCCTCCTAACTTATGCCTGGTCCAATTTGGGGCATTGTACCTCTTTGTAAACAAGACCATATCCGTCTTCTCTGCATTGGCTTTCAACCCGACATTAGATGCCCAGGCATGAATATCCCGAAGCGCCCCGATTCATCAAAGAGCTAATCGTTGAAAGGTACTTTCCACTTATGACAATTGCAACGTCATCTGCTTAAACCGTAAGTTTTACGGGTCCCTCATCAAATCGCCTGGGCAGCTGGTTGATGACCATCGTCCACAGCAAAGGTGATAGCACGCCTCCCTGCGGCGTTCCTCTTTCCACTGATTTCGTGGCCTCATACTATCCCCATTGTGATATAATCTTCCTGCAATTTAACATGCAGCCGATCCATCTGATTAAGGCAGGATGTACTTTAATGTAATTAAGACCATCCATAATCGCCCATTTAGAAATATTACTGAAAGCCCCGGCAATGTCCAAGAAAACTCGGACACGTATTTCACTAACAATTTAGCAGTGATTCTTCAGATCCATTCCTGAGAACCAAAATATTAAATATAAGCGGGGCTATTTCTTCTTCAATGCTTTTTTAGCTGTGAAAGCAATACAGTTAACATATTCCGTTGAGTCAGTTTATAAGCTTAAAACTGCATGAAAGTTTCGTCAGTGTATATTTGGCTGAAGGGTTTAGCCTTCTTGACATATTCAATAACTTCCGAGATGGTGAGGCAAGACTTGCGTCATATTGAGTCTCTGTTTTCGCAGCTGCATATTCCTTGTTGTTTATTTCTACCCACCGTAGGATGCAATAAAAATGGGCAGCTTAAGAATGTAGAGTGTTTCCCGGTTCGTTGATCCTCCATATTGTAGTGTAATGTTCGTTCTCTAACAAAGGCCGCCAAGGTGGTAAATGCTAAGATGTTTCAATGTTTTAACACTAGGCATATAGCTTACCGAAGCAGAATAAGAGAATTTTGCGGAAGCCACGCTAATGCCGGTATCAAAAAGTTGATTACGAATTTGGTCATTATTCCGATGGTGCGCCTAAACTTGCTTAAAATAGATCCGCTGTTCCCATGTTGTACCATCTAGGTCTTCCCTCTTCCATGAGAAGCAGTTCTGAAATGACCTTGCAAAAAGTTTCGAATATAACCCCAAATAGTCCTTGACAAGTAATGCCGAGATAATTGACGGATAGTCCCGATATGGTTCCGAAGATAACGGCTAAATTAATCGGCAGTAGTTTTCAGTATAACTCGTAAGCTATTCTAAAATGATCTGGAACTATCCCGACAAAAAATATAAAAAAATTGTCACATTATATAAACCAGCTACCGAAATGATCTCGAAAATCATGCCACTAAGATTCGGAGGTATGCTCGAAAGAGTCTCGAAACAACCCCAATATGATATAAAATAACTATGAGATAGACCCCAAATGATTCCCAAAAAAATCGTGAAATTATTTCGAAATCGTTCCGAAACATCGGAGTGATCCTTAAAATAATACCGAACTAAATCAAAACGGCACCGAAATAATCTTTTTAACTGTAATCGTAGTCTGTTAACACGAAAGAGATGAGTTTCCATAACATCTAGGTGCGAGATGACTAAGGCATAGCGTTTCTTTTTGCCAAATACGCCCATATGCAGGGCTACCGTAACTTAGTTTGTGGTAAAGCTAGAAACATATGACTTAGCGCTTGCAGATCGATCTCGGCATTACAAAATCTAAAGATTCGTTCCATACACGCCTACGAGATTAGCTCAACCCATAGAAGTCTTACCAAGCTCCTATATCTCCCCGCTTCCTACGAAAACTAAGCTTTTCCGCTGATCTCTTTTCAAACATTTTGTCTGCCGTTTCCTCCGTTCTAACTTGCTTAAGCTTCTTCTGAAACTCATTCTTATCTTTACGTTACCGCCTCGTAACAATTAATTTACGCCATGTAAATGAAATTACGATTGCTAGAACACAGAAATGCATTCACCATTGAAGCTGAGCAAAAACAATAAGCATACATTTATTCAACAGCTTCAGCTCCACACCAATTTATTTATCTCTAACGTTTTGCAAGACAACGAGAACTACGAGAACGCAATTTCAACTCGGTAAATTCAATGGCTAATGTAAGTATGTATGTGCCAAGGGTTGCCAAAGTAAAGCCATGTAAAATGTCTGTTCTCGGTGCAGGTAGCATGATACGACTTTAGAAACATAAAAAAAGGTTTTAACACTAGCACTAGTAGGCAAATTAATGAAATGTTCTCCTGTTGCTAAAATTTGTCGGACCAATCATAATGTAACGAATTTACTTGCAATTCCCCTTATTTGCAATCTTCTGCTGAGTTCGAATCACTAAACTGTTGAATAAATAACTCCAATATTTAATAATGCAAAATGGCCTTTATTAAAGTACTTCACAATAACACTCAAACTTTGCAACGAATAGCTTGCTTAATAACGAAACTGATTGATAGCTCAAATGAAACTCTACTATTCAAAATAATACTGCTCTTGCTTGCTAGAAAGCGTCTTAATCGAGATCTCAAATCAAACTGAACTCCAGCTCCCCTACAATTGCCGCCTTTTATACTCTCGGATTTCAACGTTCGCATCTTCTAGGCGCTTCCAGAATCTACTAGTCCAGCAGCTCTCAAACTTCTCAACTGTAACTACAATTGCATAATTTTATAGTTTTTCTCATTGCATACTTTCAGGAGTATCTCAGATATATGCATGTGTTTGTGCATTGACTCTCCGCTGCTCGTATACGTACATGGTACATATGTGTAGACGCAATTATTGTTTCGTTTATGTAGATACATAATGATTGATCTATGGATGTGAATTCGCGTCACTGCTTAGCATCGGCTTAGAGACGATAGCATCGCTCAGTGCTGCTAACATTCGTTACAATAGGATTACTCACGTATGACTGACAGTTGAGATCGCCCTAGAAGATTTTGAGTATGTGCGGTAAAGAAGAGTGAAGAAAATATAACTGTCGGATAAATTCTGTAGAAGTTTTGAACACCAACAGAAAGAGTAAACTGAATACCTAATGGAGATTTCGAGTCCAAAAATATAAAGTCACCCTAGGCTCATAAATGAATATTCCCAAGATTTATTTCTGCAGTAAGTATGTACTCCCCGTTTAGAAGGGACGTAGCCCTGACCTGTTTCAGCCTACCTGACAGAGCAAGTTGATTTATTGCTTTAGGAGAATTCGGACTTTTTCGGAGCTAAACGATATCATAGGTTGACCTTGGCTTTTAATTGCCGATATCTTATTCCGTTAAACGATATACAAAATAAAAACTAACTTCGAAATAAAAAGGAAGTTGAAGTCTGCAAGCAATGAATGTAAATTCGTAGATATTAGAAAAATTAAGAGTTTTGAAAACAATGCTTGCTGCTACATAAATAACGGTTATATCAAGTTAAATATCAAATAAATTCTTTTAGACTTTTTCGGAGTAATTCGGAGTTTAAAAAATATTAAAAATAAAAATAAAATAAATATTAATGAAAAACTAAATCAGCTAAAGAAAATTCGGATTAATAAAAAATATTAAATTTGCTTTATAGCATTAATGCAAGGTTCCATATCAATTTAATCCTTTTGATATTTTTTGAGTAATTCGGAGACTCCTTAAGTAATAAATCAAGCTAACTTCTAAGTTTGACAATAATTTAACCACAGTGAAATAATAAACAAAAATTCCTTTGCAGTATTGAAATTAGGCTCTTTCGAGCTTGACATCTCTGCAACGAATGAGTATGCTATGAGCGAAAACTCGAAGTACTAAGAGCAATGTCGCCGTTGTGAAAAATAGTTAATCTGGCAACGTCCAGTTCCATATTTTTTAATTCATTCGGAGTTATTCGGAGTAAATCCGAATATAAAAAAGTTAAAGTTCAGACGTCTTTTATGAATTTGAAACTTTGTACGAGAAGAAAGCAATACCATGAGCGAAAAATCAAAGCAGTTTCAATATATTAAAGTCCGTTAGGATTTTTTGGAGTAATGGGGAGGAGTGTCAACAAATGTTGCTAAGTTTTTTTGCAAGCTTGTAACCAGTAAGGTAAGCAATAAACAAAAATTCGAAATAATTCGGAAACAAACGGAGTTGCGAAAAACGGCAAACAGCAAATAATTCACTTAAATTCCTTCAGAGTTGTCCAGATCATTTCGAGTATCGAAATTACTTCTGGCTTCTTTTCTCGAGCTTGGAAACTCTTACTGAAATAAACAGTAAACGAAAATTCGGAGAAGTTCCACCGACATCTTCTACATAGAAGCTATGGCAATTCCCATATCAATTTTATAATTTTTCGGAGTCTCGAAAAATATATAAAAATTACAGCCTTTTTTTTTTGGGGCTTGGAAACTCTGTAACCACCAATATAAATCGTGAAGGTGTGCTTGCTGTAACGCGCCAAACACATACGCCTTTCTCGCAGCTGCAACATGCAACACAAGCAAAAGTGCAATAACAACAATAGCAAAAATATAGCCACACACTTTTGACACCGACCACAAGCCGCTGCCGATTGCCACGAAAACCACCACATAATGTCGCAATGGAAAAAAAGAATATACAAACGACCACCGTCATCATAAACGCGTCGCAACAGATGTGTTCCTCGTACAACGTTAAAATACTGACGTTCAGGTTGTGATGACGGCGCCGCCATCGTCAATGCCATCAACGTGACCATCGTCATCATTAACAGCAACTGCTGAAGCAATAGCGACCTGCAGGCTAACTTGCAGGTTGCTGCTAGGTACACATGCCACCGCATACCAATGCAATCAGCGTAGACGTCACACAGCAGAAGACTTTTGGTGGTAGACACCGAACAGATAAAAAAGGCACACCAGCGAGCCAAAGGCCGTTTCTTAGAATGTGAGTTGCAGTCAATTTGCTTGTTTGTACAAACACTCGGTCAGAGATAAAATGGGACTGGTTTCAGTCACTACTAAGCCAGCAATTTGGGATAGTGCAGTCTAATGCAAACTACAGTCTCTTCTTTTGAATCCATACCTGTCTGAATTATATATTTAGGTCCATTTATTTGGTTTATTCTCTTGTCACCAGCAGGCATTGAATGACTGAAGGCTTGCCTGTCTTCATCATATCTATAGTCCCCTTATCAGACCGTAGTTGGCAATTCTTTTCATTTGAATTTTTAAAAAGTCTATAAGAGGAGTCATGAAAACCCCAGAAATTTCGGTCCATTAGTCTTTCGCAGTTTGTGTTAAAAGCGTTTGAAAGAGAAATAGGCATACGCTATCCCAGTAGATTGGACACCTGTAGACTGTAAACAGCCTAACATGGTTTTCTCAGCACTGTTCAACCGATACTGCAATAAAAGATCTTGGTCCCAGAAAGGTTACTCTACTGTGTTCTATAATATTTGTATCACAGACATCTCTGTCCGCATATTGCTCATCTGAGCCCTGACGTAGAGAACCTGGTCAAAACGAGCGCTTGTGAAGAACGAATCCCTGCAATACTTCTGGTTTCAACTATCTCTAAAGACTGCATGCAAGACATTATCGTACACTGATAGTACCTGAAATAAGGTCCCCATCTTTTACTGGCTCTCAGGTCAACAAAGAGCAACAGTTATTTTCTTGGATTAGAGAAAACAATGAAGAACCTTTTGTGCGTTTATTTATAGCTTTTCAGAACCGGGTAGGATTTTCAAATATTTGAAGTTAACAAGATGCATATAATGGGACGAGACTCTCAGTCTGTTTTCAAGCATCACTCAGTCTGAATAAGGGTAGTGCCAATGACCGTGGGTTGGTGTTGCGAGTGGGAAAGGGAGTGAGAGTAGGAGTGGGAATGGGAATTTGAGTGAGTGTGAAAGTAAGACTAGAAACAATAGTGGGGGTGGTAGTGGCTGTGAGAGTGGAAGTGTGAGCGGAAAAGAAGACATCGGAGCAAAAGGAATGGAATAGGAAGTGAAATTGAATTCTGAGCAGGAGGGAAAAGAAGGTAAGCGATGAGTAGGGGTGACAGTTTCTTATATGTAGGCAAGCCAATTATTGAGCAGGAAAACGTCTACCGTGAGAATTGTGAAAACGGCTGAAAAGCGAAATATTCCATTTAGGGTCTTAGACACTGTATCTATTATATATTTACTCTAATGTTTGTACAAATGTAACAGCCGCCACACCTAGCTATTGCTACAATTCATTTGCTAATATTGTTGTTGTCTTTATTTTATTCTTGTATTATTGCTGCTTCTTCTTTCCATATTTTCTAGTGCCTCCAGCACTTCAGCCGCCACATTCGTTACGTTATAAGGCGACTGCTGTTGGTGGCCGGCTGGTTGACTGGTTAGAGCTCAACGTTCTTGGCTTATCAACTTGGCTTGTAAGATGAAGTCTGTGAGTTTATTGGTGCTGGGGCTGGCGCTGCTTCACTGCTAAATTTGTTGTTGCCACATTTGCGTGCTGCAGATGAACAGCTTTCATGCTATTCAATATTTACTGTTTTATTTTGTGTTGTTGTTGTTATAGCTCCTTCTTTTTGTCCTTAATTTTATTATTTTTTTTTCTTACCAGCATCTGCACTGCCGTACGCTGTGTATGTGCCTTGCATCAACCTGGCTTGTTGACTGGCTGGCTGACTTTGCGCGCTGACTCACCACCAAATACCACTTGACTCTTTTGACTAGTTGCTGTCTGGCTAGCCCGCTGCCTGTACACGTTGCATGCCTGGTGTCGTCAATTGAAAGGTGTGCTTGGCAATATGTGCTAGTAAAACTTACTGCTTGGCTCCTGCTGCTGCTGCATGTCACCTTCTCCTGCCGAAGCGGCAATTGCGCTCACCGCTTTTTGGTCAAAATATTTCGATTCCGTTGCGACTTTTTGGCTCACTTTGGATCATCTGCTGTGCCCGTCTGCCTGCTGTTCAAACAACGTTACTTCATTCCTCTACCCCTACACTTGAAATATTAATAACTTCTGCGTGCGGTAAATTTTTGTCAGGTGCTTTCGTTTCATTTCAATTTCAACAAAATTTTAGCACTTTGTTTGCCCTTTGTGCTCTCTTTGCATACGGTGCACCACGGGTTGTCATTCCGCTGGTGCGCTTCAGGGCAAATATGTAGAATTTTTTTGACGAGGACACATTATGAAATTTTGCAAATTAATTTGCCAACGTCAAACTGCTTCAGCAAGAGCTATCGAGCTTAAGGGAAGGCGCACACTCTGACGCACAATTCCTCAATCGCTTACTCACCCATAATTGTGGGCAGTTAAAAACCACTTTCCTTGTGTTGCGCACCTGATCTCTCTCAATTCACAAAGCAACCGAACTGTCGCATCGGTGTCTGCAAAAAATACGCATCTCACTCCTCATTCGTTATTTATTTTCTATACCCTCCTGCAATAGTGTGCAGGACTGTATAAAGTGTGCGAGAAGCGAGACATTTGTTTCTTGTGAATTCGACAGTAAGTGTAATGGAGTGTAGTTACTCCGAGCTGGTAGTTTCTGTATTGCGATCCTTAAAACCCCGTATCTTACATCCTCGTTCACGCGCTCTGTGCAATATGATAAGCTCAGAGAAATGCGGTAAAGACCGTTTGTCGCGAACTTGGCTACATCCAATGCAGGAAGAACTCCAGTTGTAATGCCATTAGACTGAATACAATCCTGCACTGAAGCGACATCAGATTCGGCCATACCACTTTTCCCGTACAAGAACCTTACGCCGGTTTCAATTTAATTCGCCAATCAAGCAGCGATTTAAGCTCTTCAAGGTACGAGCACTTCCTCAAACCATTCAATAGATCACAGGCATTCGCTAACCCAACCAGCCTCTCGGTGCACCACAATGTTGATGCTAGCGATGAGAGCTATTAAACTGCGCTAAAGTAGGCGTCACTTTCTCCTGAAACCAATAAGTTATCATGTATATTAATATATTATGCAGTGTGATTATTTTTACTGAAACCATTTTGTTAGCTTAATAAAGCTGTAGATGTCTTCTAAGTAGCCGGTGTACCAGCTCTCCTAGATCGGACAGCAGCAAACCGCCCACAGCTCGTTATCTGATATTAGCTAGGGCTGAACACTTGCAGAAGAAATGGGTGCCCTTTCAACCTTCTTGATAGCACCTTCTACACAGTTCTTTGAAGGTTAATCCCAGTCTTTCTGCGTATGGGCCGAATAGCTAGTGACCTGTGATTGTGGCTGTCATCCTAAATATATCTTTTCTAAACGAGTTTAGTAAATCCTCAGTCTTTTATAGTCGTGGTCCGGCCAAATTATTTTGGTCATCCTACATGAATACGTAGAGTAAAAATTTGTAATAGCGGTTTTCGTGAAATGGGTAAGAATGACACTTTTAAGCGATGTAAGCGGTCGATTTACAGTGGCTGCCTCAGTAATGTCTAACGAAGCACCGGCCTTTGCCAGTTCATCCGCTTTTTCATTGCCGTCTATATTCCTATGACCGGTACCCACGTGAGAATAATGGTCGCGGAGTTTGTTGCATAACTTACAGTTATCATCGGCCTTAGACGACATAAGTGATGGGTCCAGTGCCATGAGCGCTGCTTGGCTGCCTGAAAATATGCTTACCTCTCGACTATTTATATGGTTCTCCAACAGGAAGCAACAGGCATGATCTTTCCCTAGTAGTGGGAGTGGCATAGGAAATGAGTGTGGTAGTGAGGGTGAGAGTCGCAGTGAGTGTGTGAGTGATATCCTTTTGAAAACCGACGACTGATTATATAACATTCGATTTCACCAGAACTTGACTCAAATACAAATACGAGCTTTTTTATACCTTTCATGAACATGAAATGGTATACTAACTTTGGTCCGATGTTTGTAACGTTGAGAAATTTGGAAGATAGACTCACCATTAACTATACCGAATTGATCAGGGCGGCGAACTGAGTTGATGCAGCCATATCCGTCTGTCCGTCCGTCTGTCTGTTTGAACGCAAACTAGTTCCTCAAATTTTGAGATATCTCAATGAAATTTGGCACAAGGATGTATTTTTTTATTATATTAGACATTTGTCGGATCCGGTAGGATCGGACCACTATAACATATATCTCCCATACAACCGATCGTTCAGATAAGACGATTTGGGTCATTCCTGCCGCAATTTAGAAGGTATAAATGTGAAACTCGGTGATATATATTTTAATATATTATAGAAGATTTTCGGAAAAAATCATTTCGATCGGAGCTATATATAATATATATCCGATACAACCGATCGTTCAGATAAGGGGGATTTTGGCATTTTTTATTTTATATTTATCTTAAAAATCATTTAGGTATGTACATCTCTTCACTATATATTTCTTATTTTATACATCCGATTATTTGGAGATTACGAACGGGATAAGATTATTGTTCAGCCCCATTAATGAAGGGTATGAAGTCTTCGGCACATCCTTACTTGTTTTTGTTTCTTTCAGTCGCACATTTTTTATACCTGTCTCTCAGCTTTCCCTCCATACCCCTTTTTTCTCACTTAATTGGTATTGGAATTTTTTC
Organism: Eurosta solidaginis; assembly: GCF_040869045.1. NCBI lineage: Eukaryota > Metazoa > Arthropoda > Insecta > Diptera > Tephritidae > Eurosta > Eurosta solidaginis. The sequence goes on from NC_090320.1 coordinate 295,796,788, forward strand.
GGGTGATGCGGCTGTAAATAATTATTTGTCTCCTCTTTTAATGGACTTTAAAATGTACAATTTAACTTCTGTTTCTTTTATTGTTCTTGCTTATGTTTTTGTTTTTTTTTCTCGCTTCCCTGTCAGCTGTTGCTGCAGTAGCAGTATGAACTGAAGAAAATTGCCAGACATGCTACAAAATTGCCACTGGTGCGCCTTGTGCGTCCGTGCTCCGTAACTTCATTCTCTTGGTGGTGGTTAAATGGTCAGTGTAATGTGACAAATGTTGGTGTTATGTTCATACGTTCGACAATGTAGAAAATATGAAATAATTGCCAAATTGACAGCTATACTGCAATGCTTGATTTCCAAGTGTCGGAAAGATGTTAAACATTTTTCGTCATAATTTATTTAGTGCTCGAAGCGATTTTGTTGTAAATTTTTTCTGTTTTTAGTGTTTCTTAACATTTCCTTGTTCGATTTCGCTCAGATTTTTTCATGCTCTTGAATAGGACATGCGTCATACTCGTATGTAGGAATCCTCCACATCGTGTTTGCAGGATTTTTGTCATGCTTTGCAACGCATTTCATGTAATTTTGAGTTATTCGCCAGATTTTCAACATTTTCTTGCAACAATCGATAAAAATGTCAGTTTATTTTTTACCAAAGTATTTTTGCAGCATTTGGTTTTTAAAACTCCAGAAATACCAAATGCTCCTAACTGGAGCTTTTTTATATAAAAGAGTAATCGTAAAACTGGTGGGATTGCAATGAGTTCATAAAGGCAGCTTATTGAAGATATTCGAGTGTGTTTTTTTAAAGAAGATCTTGCATTTACAACTCTAAGTCAATGTTGGTTGAGAATACCCTAATTGCGAGCTTGTTTGCTGAAATCCTTGCCTTATTTTGGTAAAAAAAGCTGCGAAGATCAGCCCTCCCATTTTTTTTATACTCAGTTGAGCAGAGCTCACAGAGTATATTAAGTTTGATTGGATGACGGTTGGTTGTACAGGTATAAAGGAATCGAGATAGATATAGACTTCCATATATCAAAATCATCAGGATCGAAAAAAAAATTTGATTGAGCCATGTCCGTCCGTCCGTCCGTTAACACGATAACTTGAGAAAATTTTGAGGTATCTTGATGAAATTGGGTACGTAGGTCCCTGAGCACTCATCGCAGACCGCTATTTAAAATTAACGATATCGGAATATAACCACGCCCACTTTTTCGATATCGAAAATTTCGAAAAACCGAAAAAGTGCAATAATTCATTACCAAAGACAGATAAAGCGACGAAACTTGTTAGGTGAGTTGAACTTATGACGCAGAATAGAAAATTAGTAAAATTTTGGACAATGGGCGTGGCACCGCCCACTTTTAAAAGAAGGTAATTTTAAAATTTGCCAGCTATAATTTGGCATTCGTTGAAGATATCATAATGAAATTTGGCAGGAACGTTACTCCTATTACTATATGTACGCTTAATAAAAATTAGAAGGAGAAGGACCACGCCCACTTTAAAAAAAAATTTTTTTTAAAGTAAAATTTTAACAAAAAATTTAATATCCATTTATGATTGGACCTTGGGCCGGCAAAAAATCAAAATTTAATATCTTTATAGTATATAAGTAAATTATGTCAACATTCAACTCCAGTAATGATATGGTGCAACTAAATACAAAAATAAAAGAAAATTTCAAAACGGGCGTGGCTCCGCCCTTTTTTCATTTAATCTGTCTAGGATACTTTTAATGCCATAAGTCGAACAAAAATTTACCAATCCTTTTGAAATTTGGTAGGGGCATAGATTTTATGACGTTAACTGTTTTCTGTGAATATGGGCGAAATCGGTTGAAGCCACGCCCAGTTTTTATACACAGTCGTCCGTATGTCCTTCCGCATGGCCCTTAACACGATAACTTGAGCAAAAATCGACATATCTTTACTACACTCAGTTCACGTAATTACCTGAACTCACTTTCTATTGGTATAAAAATTGGCCGAAATCTGACTATGACCACGCCCACTTTTTCGATATCGAAAAGTACGAAAAATGAAAAAAGTGCCATAATTCTATACCAAATACGAAAAAAGGGATGAAACATGGTAATTGGATTGGTTTATTGACGCGAAATATAACTTTAGAAAAACTCTGTAAAGTGGTTGTGAGACCTACCATATTAAGTAGAAGAAAATGAAAAAGTTCTGCAGGGCGAAATAAAAACCCTTGAAATCTTCGCAGGAATACTGTTCGTGGTATTATATATATAAATAAATTAGCGGTATCCAACAGATGATGTTCTGGGTCACCCTGGTCCACATTTTGGTTGATATCTGGAAAACGCCTTCTCATATACAACTACCACCACTCCCTTTTAAAACTCTCATTAATATCTTTAATTTGATACCAATATCGTACAAATACATTCTAGAGTCACCCCTAGTCCACCTTTATGGCGATATCTCGAAAAGGCGTCCACCTATAGAACTAAACCCCACGCCCTTTTAAAATACTCATTAACACCTTTCGTTTGATACCCATATTGTATAAACGCATTCTAGAGTCACCCCTGGTCCACGTTTATGGCGATATCTCGAAAAGGCGACCACCTATAGAACGAAGGCCCCCTCCCTTTTAAAACCCACATTAACACCTTTAATTTGATACCCATATCGTACAAACATATTCTAGAGTCACCCCTGGTCCACCTTTATGGCGATATTTCGAAACGGCGTCCACCTATAGAACTAAGTCCCACCCCCTTTTAAAACACTCATTAACACCTTTCGTTTGATACCCACATATTGTGCAAACGCATTCTAGAGTCACCCCAGGTCCACCTTTATGGCGATATCTCGAAAAGGCGACCACCTATAGAACGAAGGCCCCCTCCCTTTTAAAACCCACATTAACACCTTTAATTTGATACCCATATCGTACAAACACATTCTAGAGTCACCCGTGGTCCACCTTTATGGCGATATTTCGAAACAGCTTCCACCTATAGAACTAATGCCCACTCCCTTTTAAAACACTCATTAACACCTTTTGTTTGATACCCATATTGTGCAAACGCATTCTAAAGTCACCCCTGGTCCACCTTTATGGCGCTATCTCGAAAAGGCGACCACCTATAGAACGAAGGCCCCCTCCCTTTTAAAACCCACATTAACACCTTTAATTTGATACCCATATCGTACAAACACATTCTAGAGTCACCCCTGGTCCACCTTTATGGCGATATTTCGAAACGGCGTCCACCTATAGAACTAAGGCCCACCCCCTTTTAAAACACTCATTAACACCTTTCGTTTGATACCCATATCGTACAAACAAATTCTAGAGTCAACCCAGGTCCACGTTTATGGCGATATTCCGAAAAGGCGTCCACCCATAGAACTAAGGCCCACTCCCTTTTAAAATTCTCATTAACACCTTTCATTTGATACCCATATCGTACAAACAAATTCTAGAGTCACCCGTGGTCCACCTTTATGGCGATATCTCGAAAAGGCGTCCACCCATAGAACTAGGGCCCACTCCCTTTTAAAATACTCATCAACACCTTTCGTTTGATACCCATATCGTACAAACAAATTCTAGAGTCACCTCTGGTCCACGTTTATGGCGATATCCCTAAATGGCGTCCACCTATAGAACTATGGCCCACTCCCTCATAAAATACTCTTTAATGCCTTTCATTTGATACACATGTCATACAAACACATTTCAGGGTTTCCCTCGGTTCATTTTCCTACATAGTTATTTTCCCTTATGTTGTCACCATAGCTGTCACTAAGTATGTAATGTTCGGTTACACCCGAACTTAACCTTCCTTACTTGTTTAATTTTATAAGACTTATTCAAAAAAAGAGATTACAAAATAGGATTGTATGCATATTCTCGCTGTGGAGCTTCTGACGCAAATTTACGACGATCTAAGCACGGGCACCCAATTACTAGTGCACTTACGTACCCAACATCTCACCCAGAAACTGTTTGCTTAGCCTATTTTTATCTGTTCTAAGTCTAAGTGCTTAAAATATTTAGGCGCCTTGAAATAGTATCTCGTTGCAGATCTAAGAAAGGTATGATTTCCTTGTTTTCTAAATAGCCACCTAAATGCCCTCGTCGTATTGAACAATTAGCATCAGATTGTTTCTCCTAAAAGGTATGGAGAAAATTTGGGATGAACACTTTATGGAAGTCAACCCAAACAAACTTCGTCCATGTAGGAATCAATCTGCCTATGAGCCAGGAAAATCTATGGAGACGGCTGTTCATGGACTCACGGAGAAAATTGAGAAGGCTTTGGAGTCTAGAAATACATAGTTCAACAACACAAAACTTTAAAATATGTTTGGCGAGGATATGAGCCCTTTTATTATTTTGTGGGTACCACCCTTGCTAAAAACAAGGAAAATTAGTCGGGCTCTGGAAAGGGCAACTGAGTCAACTGTGGCCACTAGGGTGCACCCTCAAGGGGGTGTACTGTCTCCTCTATTGTGGGACTTAGTAGTAGATAGTTACTGAAAATCGATGGATTGCAGATGGCTTAGTAACCTGTTTCATATGAAAGCAATATACAATCGCAAACCAACAAGCCCTGCACATCATAGAAAGGTGGTGTGATACCAAAGCACTGTTTATCAACCCTAACAAAACTGTCCCAGTGCCTTTTACTCGGAAAAGAAAAATATCTTTGGCAGTTACACTGGACATAACCCTCACGTGGTATGCTCATCGAGATGCCATCTTAAAGAAGGGCACACATAAACCCATGAAATAAAATTTGAGGAAGAGAATATCGGCTTATCTTATCGGACAGCCAGATCTAGTAATAAGTTAGTGCAAGAATGCATTGAGTGCTAAATGATCTGAGAGCAAAAAAATGTTTTGCTAGGATGGGTTCCTTGGAATCTTGGACTGAAGGTAATGAACAAGCAGAATACCTGGCTAAGCAGGGTGCTATAACAGCATTCTATAGTCCAGAGCCTTTCTGTTCACTCACAAAGGCACACACTAGGAAAACCATAAGTATCTGGAAAACAAAGCAGTTCAGACAACAGTGGATTGGAAAATTGTTATACTCCTAGCAACTAGAGTAGCATCAAAGCTCACTAATCCAAGCAGGGAGGACCTACGAACTCTCACTGGCTACTATGCGGGATTCAGTAGTCTATGATATCATCTTATACTAATCTGTTGCTATTGTTTGCTGGAGGGAGTTACGCCAGTTCTCAGTTTCTGAGAATGCGTGCCTCTGGCACTTGTGATATGGAGTAGAAAGCCTGAAGAGTATATTAAATACATTAAAAGCCTTCTCATACCGTAAAAGGGCGAAGGATCAAGCTTAATAAAACTAAATAAAAGTCGCAGTGAATCGACGCCTTGTAATAATAATAAAAAATCCTCTATTTTTACCACGGAACAAAAAATAAAACACATCTATTCTTACAATAAGTTCTGGACTTGAGCTAAAAGCGAAATAATCTTAAACATTTTTATTAACTAATAACTAATTATTCATTTATTTAAGTTTAATTAATTAAAATTTCATTCTTAAATTATCCTCTTATTCAGCTGTACAATCGTTGTCATTAACTATGTAAACCGTTGGGCCTTTTGATAGATATCCACACATAACTACATAGGCATACATACGAACTCATACATATATACCTACAAAAGAAAAGTATATTTGATTAAACACGTAATATATACATACATGGGCACATCCCTACCTAAATACCTAAAAACAAATCTCTTGCCGCCACTGTACACAAAAAACCAAATAAAGGCAATTCTTTGATAACACGTTGAACCCCCGCCAACGACAATCAAATAAAATTACACTAATTTACATGGGAACGCACTTTAGAGGCAAACAAGTTGCAAGGAGCTCCAAAAGGAGTCACTTGTCCGCGGCATACGGGATGGTTGTTCGTGCATGTACGCATTGCCTTATGTGCATACATTAACTGTCTCCAGCTGTTTGTGTTGCATGGCCAAATACGATTCATTCAAGTTCTTCTTGGTCAAATGTACGACCCAATGACGCCATTAAATGTCACACCTTGGTTGGGGCGAACCAAGTTATTGGAGTTGGAGTGCGTGTCGTATTTTGTGTTGCGTTGTGCGTAAACATTACTCACCGAGCTTTGAATGTTTATGTAAGTTATGATTTAGATGTCTGTAAATTTAACTCTTTTCTTGCTGAAGACAGAGAAATATGTTTTGGAAATACCTTCTAGATTCTTCTAACACGGAAGAATCTTGCTCGAATTGTTCCTTTTTCAGAGCCATGCACCGAAACTTCAATGTTCCATGGCTTTCACACTTAGTTTTCAAAGAAACCAAAGAGTGTACCCAGCCAGCTTTGAAGAGCTTTAGGCATAAACATTCGATCCCGAAATAGTCCTAAAATGATCCGAAGACAATCCAGAAATCATTCCGCAAACACTTCTAAAATGCTCTTAAAAAAATTGCAAATAAATCCTAAAAATAATCTCGAAAATCTCCGAAATAGTTAAAAAAAATGGGCCTTAAATGATCTAAGATTGATCCCGAAGCTGATTCCTAATAATGCCAGAAAAAATTCGGAGTTAACACCGAAATAAAAACGGAAAATCTCGAGTTGATTCAAAAACAGTCCCGAGTGAGCCCAGGGATGGTACCGAAATCATCCTGAAGTTGTTTCTAAACGATCCCGAAAACAAATAACGGAATAAACTTGAAAATAGTACCGCAATTGTTCCCAAGTTGTTTAAAAACGAAAAAAGGTACTCAAAATATTACCGAAAATGAAGAAAATAAAATATTCCAAAATTTATCCTAAATTATTCTAAATTGGAATCGAACAAAATCTCGAAACGGTCTCGAAATGATCCTTAAATAGCCGCACACCCTTCCCGAATATAGTCCCGAAACAGTAGAAAAATTAGCAGGAAATAGCTCCAATGATCCCGAAGTTATCTCAGTAACAATGCCGGAAATAGATACTATCCGGAATTGAGGCAAAAGCAAACTCGAAAGAGAACAGAGATGGTTCCAATGAAACGATCCTAGAATCATCCCATCAAAATAGCGAAATTTGCTCAAAAGTGCAGAAAGTATCTGGAAAAAGCGCCAAGACGATCCCGAAATAACTCAAAATGCTCACAAAAAGCTCCCATAAAACCCGGAAGTAGTCACAAAATCATCTCTAAAATACCAGAGAGAGTTTAGAATCCTCCAAAAACTGTCCACAATTACTCTCAAATAGTCAGAGAGCACCGAAATAGTTCCAATATATTTATTAAGACAAACGACCCCGAATCAGTAACGAAAAGATCCTAAAACTCTTTCGAAATAGCCCCGAATTATCTTCTCTAGTAGAAGCGATATCGCTCTGCTCCCCTCTTCATAGTGGTTTAGACCTCGACATATATACACGATATAACTGGTTAATTCTAAAGGGCATATTTATTAAAAAAAATTCTCGATCTAGAGGCTCTCATTAAAACCTCTATTGGTATAAAATCAAAACTTGGTATGGAGATAAGACTCTCAGGTACTTCATGTTTGAGCTGCAGATTGTCCATACATAAACCGTTCAAATCTATTTATTCCACCAGTCTTATTTCTTCTCTTTTTCTTCATTTTCCTTCGTACTCCTATATTTCTTCCTCCTCTCCCACTTACTACCCCCCTTTTATACAAAGCGTGCTTTGCACACAGAGTATATTAACTTTAATTGGATAACGGTTAGTTGTACAAGTTTAAAGGAATCGAGATAGATATAGACTTCCATATATCAAAATCATCAATATCTAAAAAAAATTTGATTGAGCCATGTCCGTCCGTCCGTCGGTCCGTCCGTCTGCCCGTTAACATGATAACTTGTGTAAATATTGAGATATCTTCACCAAATTTGGTACACGAGCTTATCTGGACCCAGTATAGAATGGTATTGAAAATGAGCGAAATCGGATGATGGAATTTAATGTGTGGACTCATATTGAGACTCTTGATAAAAATTGAAAAAAAAATTTTTTAATGGGCGTGGCACCGCCCACTTCTGATAAAATCAATTTTACAAATATTAGTCATAAATCAAAAATTGTTAAAACTATCGTAACAAAATTCGGCAGAGAGGTTGCCTTTACTATAAGGAGTGCTTTAAAGAAAAATTTACGAAATCGGTTAAGGACTACGCCCACTTTTATATAAAAGATTTTGAAAAGGGTCGTGGACGAATAAAATAAGCTATATCTTTGCAAAAAAAAAGCTTTACATCAATGGTATTTTATTTCCCAAGTGGATTTATAAAAATAAATAAGAAAAACTTAAAATTTTTGCATGGCACCGACTTCTTAAAAAGCACCATCGCCGGAGCAAAATGTGTTGACCTCTTAAAACACTCTTTCTCTTGAGTCTGGGAAACAAAGTTTAACCTTGCTCCCTCTCTCTTATATGGTTCCCTTATGAGCTAATGACCATATTAGAACATCTTCTTCAACCATTTACATACTGGACTTTTACCTACAAAACCTCGCCCCCAATTCTGAGCGGGTTTTATTCCAGCGCTATTTCCCCTACTTTGAGGAATCTACTTTAGGGTGTATTTAGGTTTATGTTTGTTAAACTATAAGCTAAAAGAAATGTGTTCTCCAATCTTCTTTCATGCCGTCTGTTTTTAAATGGCAATCTTCAAATGAAAAGCAATTTTTTTTTCGCTTTAAACCTTTGCTGCATTGCCATTTTGTGCCAATTCATTACTTGTCACACTTCAACTAATTTACCTTTTCTACCTGATCAGGATGAGTTTTTGGTACTTAACATTGGCGCCAATCACACTGCGGGCATCTTAACGGCCGTCTGGTACCATACCTTAGTTAAGGTGACATATTTATGTACATATATACATATATGTATACTCGTAACATAACTGTGCAATGTGACATTTTGTCGATTGGCTACAATTTCACAACAAGTGCTTGGCTAATCCGATTGGCAAGTGCACCGCGTGATTGGCTTATCGTATGGTCAGGTAGTTATGCTTATGGAGCTGCCCGCTGCTTACAAATGCATTGAATAATTTTAGTCGGGATTTGGAAAATTGATGACTCACAAAAAGTATGAGCAAATAAGAACTTAAAATATAGCAAGTGTCAACGGTAAAGCCTGAAACTACAATTTTTTTTAAATACAAATTTGTTTACAATCTCGCAGTAAAAGGTCTAGATGGAGAATGCTTCCGAAGGGGCGTACTAAAGCATACATTTAGAATAAGATAAGGATTTGGTGCTATATATCTCCGACCGCGCTTAGAAAAATTGTTTTCTGAAGTCTTTTAATGCTGCTTTTTTCGGAACTAGGACGCAGGACCTTCGGTGTGGTAGGCACTACCAGCAAACCAAACACCTACTCAGATTTATTGACGAAAACAAGGTTAACCATAACCCAGGTGCCTGCCCCTCAACTAAATACTGAGGCCGCTGACTGGTGCCTTGTGATACCACTGGTATTCGCTAGAGCTGCATCGTTTTTTCGTTCGTCTAATATATAACAGATTGTTTGATTTTATTAGACTTGCTATTTATATATATGTATGACAAAGGATCACCGGCGTCGACTACACTTCCCAAAACTTACGAGGAGTGTCTTTATCGCTAATCAATCAATCAATTCTTATTCCCCATATTCTACATTAGGCCGTCAAGCCCACTTTTTCGGACAGGCATACGACCAAAGTGGATCATTAGAAAATGTGTAAAAAAGAAAAGGATGGAGGGTGAGATTAGCATGGATGCATTCCATGGAAGACGATAGCGTTCAAAAAGATGAGACTGACTTAAAAAGCAGTGAGCTCGGTGAGGGGTGGGAACTGTAGGACCGAGCAAAGAAGTGCAGTAATGATTTGTAGAAAACAGAATAAGAATGAGGATTGTATTATAGCAGTTGTGAAGGTATATTCAAAGAATTCTTATGACAAGGTAGCCGCAGTTGAGCTTCGAGACGAAACTAATAAATTTAATACCTAAAAATTGTCTCCAACTTCGACTCGAAATCAGAATACCGTGCACTCGATACTATCTTATTTGACATGTAGCTTTATCACTTCTATGTCCTTGAGGGAGGAGTAGGGTAGGGAACTCATTTCAATCAGTGGACTGGTGAGCTTGTTTACGGGTGGGTACCAGCTGAGTATGGGGAAACCTACAAGGAAGCTTAGTGTTTCCGATCACTGTTGCAGCTTTTTAACCATAAGTCGCCGCCACTAGGAACTCGGCTGCAGAGATGGCATCAAGAGCGCTTTTTGACAGAGAGTTCAATATATACTGTCACGCACAAGTGGTGGCCAGAGTATGTCTGATCTCTGTGACGATTTCATCTCACGACTTTAGGTTAGAAATCATCCAGGAGTAGAATCAAAATGGCATCCTTAGTAACTGTCACGCAGATCTTTTGATCCGCGCCGACAAATGCGAAAGGAGCGCAGGCTATATATTTTGACATTTTTCTGAATACTTTGGGCTTCTACTGTACAGGTGGGCCTCTGGTACAGTGAGTCCCTTTTTCACTTCATCCCTAATTCAGAATACGAGGTATTTGTAATATTGGTAACAGGCCGACTGTTCTATTTCTTAGTTCGAGCAGGCTTCCGGGGTCATAGAAAATTTTAGGGTAGAAAGAGCCTGCTTTTCGTACTACTGCTGGATCTTCTTTGCCATAAATTTCAGATCTGTTCAGCCTCTTCTCTACGGAATAACAACTGAAGCAAAGTGCAAAAACGGGAGCTCATTTAAATAACCTCCTAGCATCCTTAAGTAGAAGTATCAACTTTGATGAAACTGGGAACTGAGTAAATTTAGTACAGCACTAAGGAAGACATTCAATGAGTGCCCCATACGAGAATGCACTCAAATACTTCAAAAAGGCAGTAGAAAGGACAACAGTTTTATATGCTAGTCCTCTAAGCTGGGTAAGGAACATTACAGGGACCACTTTGTAATACGGAAGGACGGTGTATGGATGCGTATAGCAGAAAACTCCTTACGTCTCCATGCAAGACTTCCCTGTTTAAAATAAAACTGAATCCGTTTATAATTTGTGCCAACACCTGTATCTTGAATCCGTAGGTCTAATCCAGAGTTCATCATCAAGTGAAATAATTATTCGCGCTCACTTCACAAATAGTATTATTCTCTTTCGTTAAGTAGTCGCTTAAAAAGCAGAGTAGCAACATCGAAAGAGGCTATTGCTCATTTTCTAATTATAATAAATACTAGCAGACCCGGCAGACATTGTTCTGCCCTAAATTGGGTCTATCTGCATATATTTTAATAAGCTTTTTCCGTCTAACTCTGCCCTCCCCCTCTTCACTTTTTCTTAATCCTCTTATTCACTCCTCCCTCCGTCTTCGTCTCACTCTGTCTCTTTCTCAGTCTCCTTCTCCTTCCCTCTTTTCTCTGCTCTCAAGTTATTCTTGTTCTTCTTCATGCTTTTTGCCGTCCCTGAGGGTGGTAGGTATTTTGTTCCAGTCCCATTCCGAGTCCCAATCCCACTCCGAGTCTCAGTCTCAGTCCCAATCCTAGTCCTAATCCCAGTCCCAGTCCGTCTCTGGTCGACTTCCTGGAAAAAGGATCGTAAATAATAATATAGGCAAATTTACCCTATACTAAAGCACTCATCAACAGCTCTCATTTGATATCCATATTGTATAAACACAGTCTAGGGGTACCCGGGACCACGTTTTGGCCTATATCTCGAAACCCTAGTCACCCAGGGGTACGAAAAATTACTTCTTATCAAAGTACTCATAAACATCTTCCATTTGATAGCCATATTGTACAAACACATCACAGGATTACGCAGGCCCACGTTTTGATCCCAAGACCCTAGGCAGAACGGGATAAAAAGTATCCTATGTCCGTTTCCTGGTTCTAAGCTACCTTTCTGCCTGCATAAGTCTTATACTGTTTTCACACAGAAACTTAATGATCTCATTTCACCTGCTAATGAAATCGTAAATTTTTTGCTTTCACACAGAAGTAACTGCTCGATTAGTATGAAGGATGAGACAGACAATCATGGCGGAACGATACAAGGTGGGAGCATGTTGACATACCTACAAACAAACAAAATTCCATGTACTTGTAAATTCGATGGACAAATGTCAAAATCGTACTGCGCCTGTAGTTGATGTATCAAATCAAATAAAAAAGGTTATAATCAGCTGTTCGATGCGGCCACCTTGTATCGTTCCGCCATGCAGACAATGACATTTGCTTTGAAAACTAAGAAACGGAAACGGAAGCGGAACGCTGCCAACAGAGTTGCATTGTGCTTTTGACTTCATTAGGCTTCGATTGGCTACTAATGAAATAATAATAGATTCGAATTTTGTAGGGAAGATTGAGCTCAATAAGCGTCTTAATGTAGAAAATGGCCTTTATTATTCAATAAGCCGTCTGTGTGAAATTAGTATTAACTCGTTATTCGTTAATCAACTACTAAACCTCTGCAACTACGATGATTTCACTTTTACCAACACAGCTACAGTTTCAATTTTGGTAACCACTGTTGTACACTAATGCTGGGCAGCTTAGGGCATACTCTGTCCAAACCTGGTCTAAACATAATTTTACGGATTTTATTGATTTCGACCAAAGACGACCCTTTAATGATAAGGGCCTCAGCAGTGCCGAAACTTCTCATATCCCCAGTTGTCTGATATAACTCTGTAGTTCTTTAACTATTAGGTTGAACTGGGCGGTCCATGAGGACCTCACATAGACTGACTGAGTCCGTAGTGTTACCAGAAGTTTGTTTTAACGACCAAACTGAAAACCCCTATCAAAAACCAGGACCTATGTTATAAAAAAACTCCGCCCTCTTGGCAAATACTAGAAGCTTCCTAGGGCTTAGGCCACTTGCTGTTTCTAGATCTGACAGCTGTATCACTCCTAATAGCTGGAGCCTTAGCCTTTCAAGTGCAGGGCACGAGCACAGAACGTGCTCGATCGTTTCCTCCTCCAACCCGCACTTCCTACATCTGCTATCACTGATCAAGCCTAATTTAAAGGCATGTGACGCCAGAAGGCAGTGTCCAGTCAGAATACCCGTCATGAGTCTACAGTCATGTCTTTTTAATGTTAGAAGCAACTTTTTTAGTCTAAGGTTGTAAGACCTACACATAATCTTCGACACTTTACAGCTCCGCGCGTGAACCCACGCCTTTCCCGCTTGGTCGATCATGTGCACCTCCGCCTTCGCATAATCCCGCCCACTCTAATTTGGATGTCTACGGAACAAGATTCAAGGGATGCACCATTTTTAGCTAGTTTATCTGCTTTTCCCATCTATTCCCATATGCCCTGGGACACAATATAGATGTATGCTTCTCCTTGTCCCGATTCTATCCAGAGACTTTAACTGTAGTTATTTAACTCAATGAATCCAATAAGGTCATATACTTTCACCTTGCTACATATATTCTAAGAAGTACATATATATCGATTTGCCTGTAGTTCGAACCCCTCATTTACACTACTTTAAGTAAAAAACCTGCTCCATTTTCGCTCAGTAATAAACAAATTTAAAAACTTTATTGCTTTTCAAATGCACACCTGACAAAACAGATGTGTCATAGCAAAGCAAGCAATTTCCGTTTTAATGATCACATATACACAGACGGCCGGGTATCCTTTAGACAATAAACTCAACGCAATGAGACATTTCATTTTTTATGTGTTTCGAGATAAAAATAAAAAAAGTACAGCCAGACAGACACAACCACCTTTCCTAACAAAAACTTTGTTGCAATTTTCTATGCCAACCAATTCAACTATTTAACTAGCCAGACATTCGCCACTCAGACGCAGGCTTATCTGGGTCAATCTGTAGACGACAAATGTGTAGGTTTCTATGGCTTTGTGTGTGTTGTTGTTATATGTATATGCTGTTATATACACTGTCACCTTGATTATTAATTTAAGAAAACAGTACAAAAAGGAAAGCAAAGGAAATGTATATCTTATACTTCGGTTATGTTCAAGTATGTATGTGTGTACAAATCTGACGAGTTCCTAAGGTATAGCCTACTGCTCTAGACAAATATTTTAACAGTTAAGTCGAAACATTTGTTAAAGGCTTACAATGAAACCTGTTATGTTATAGACACTCAGAGTGCTGCTTGAATGATCTTAACTTCAGTTCTAACAGCTTTGTAGAATCGGATAAAATAAACCGGAAATATATGTGCATCAGATTCTAGTAATTTCAACAAATAGGGGTGAGACAATCCACAGGATAGATAGAGAGAAAGATGGTAAAAGAGGAGAAAAGGAGTAGCGAAAGATAGAGATAAAGGGAAGAAGGAAGCAAAGAAAAGAGTGGCAACAAGAAATGAGGATAGATAAATAAGGAGAGAAGAATAAAAAAGTATAGGGATATACGGTCAAGGAGAAGGAATTTTAAAGTTGGGGGACGAAGACTTAGGTGTTGGTGTTATTGCCAAGGCAGTAGTAATCGGCCTCATTTCTTTGAAAGTAGAAAGAACAAGTAAGGAAGGTTAAGTTCGGGTGTAACCGAACATTACATACTCAGTTGAGAGCTATGGTGACAACATAAGAGAAAATAACCATGTAGGAAAATGAACCGAGGGAAACCCTGGAATGTGTATCAAATGAAAGGCATTAAAGAGTATTTTATGAGGGAGTGGGCCATATATCTATAGGTGGACGCCATTTAGGAATATAGCCATAAAGGTGGATCAGGGTTGACTCTAGAATGCGTTTGTACGATATTGGTATCAAATGAAAGGTGTTAATGAGTATTTTAAAAGGGAGTAATCCTTAGTTCCATAGGTGGACGCCGTTTCGAGATATCGCCACAAAGGTGGACCAGGGGTGACCCTAGAATTTGTTTGTACAATATGGGCATCAAAGGAATGGTGTTAATGAGTATTTTAAAAGGGAGTGGGCCTTAGTTCTATAGGTGGATGCCGTTTCGAAATATCGCCATAAAGGTGGAGTAGGGGTGACCCTAGAATTTGTTTGTACAATATGGGTATCAAAAGAAAGGTGTTAATGAGTATTTTAAAACGGAGTAATCCTTAGTTCCATAGGTGGACGCGGTTCAAAGAGATATCGCCATAAAGGTGGGCCAGGGGTGACTCTAGAATTCGTTTGTGCAATATGGGTATCAAACGAAAGGAGTTAATGAGTATTTTAAAAGGGAGTGGGTCTCAGTTCTATAGGTGGACGCCTTTTCGAGGTATCGCCATAAAGGTGGACCAGGGGTGACTCTAGAATGAGTTTGTACGATATGGATATCAAATTAAAGGTATTAATGAGAGTTTTAAAAGGGAGTGGTGTGAAGGCGTTTTCCAGATATCGACCAAAATGTGGACCAGGGTGACCCAGAACATCATCTGTTGGATACCGCTAATTTATTTATATATGTAATACCTGCCAAGATTTTAAGGGTTTTTTATTTCGCCCTGCAGAACTTTTTCATTTTGTTCTACTTAATATGGTAGGTGTCACAACCATTTTATAAAGTTTTTTCTAAAGTTATATTTCGCGTCAATAAAAAAATCCAATTACCTTACCATGTTTCATCCCTTTTTTCATATTTGGTATAGAATTTTGACATTTTTTCATTTTTCGTAATTTTCGATATCGAAAAAGTAGGCGTGGTTATAGTCGGATTTCGTTCATTTTTCATACCAAGATAAAGTGAGTTCAAGTAAGCACGTGAACTAAGTTCTTTAAAGATATGTCGATTTTTGCTCAAGTTATCGTGTTAAAGGCCGTGCGGAAGGACAGACGGACGACTGTGTATAAAAACTGGGCGTGGCATCAACCGATTTCGCCCATTTTCACAGGAAACAGTTAACGTCATAAAATCTATGCCACTACCAAATTTCAAAAGGATTGGTTAATTTTTGTTCGACTTATGGCGTTAAAAGTATCCTAGACAAATTAAATGAAAAAGGGCGGAGCCACGCGCATTTTGAAATTTTCTTTTATTTTTGCATTTTGTTTCACCATATCATTACTGGAGTTGAATGTTGACATAATTTACTTATATACTGTAAAGATATTAAATTTTTTGTAAAAATTTGACTTAAAAAAATTTTTGTTTTTAAGTGGGCGTGGTCGTCCTCCGATTTTGCTAATTTTTATTAAACATACATATAGTAATAGGAGTAACGTTCCTGCCAAATTTCATCATGATATCTTCAACCAATGCCAAATTACAGCTTGTAAAACTTTTAAATTACCTTCTTTTAAAAGTGGCGGTGCCACGCCCATTGTCCAAAATTTTACTAATTTTCGATTCTGCGTCATAAGTTCAACTCACCTACCAAGTTTCATCGCTTTATTCATCTTTGGTAATGAATTATCGCACTTTTTCGGTTTTTCGAAATTTTCGATATCGAAAAAGTTGGCGTGGTTATAGTCCGATATTGTTCATTTTAAATAGCGATCTGAGATGAGCGCTCAGGAACCCATATACCAAATTTCATCATGATACCTCAAAATTTACTCAAGTTATCGTGTTAACGGACAGACGGACGGACATGGCTCAATCAAATTTTTTTTCGATCCTGATTATTTTGATATATGGAAGTCTATATCTATCTCGATTCCTTTATACCTGTACAACCAACCGTTATCCAATCAAAGTTAATATACTCTGTGCGCTGTTCTCAACTGAGTATAAAAAGAAGCGTACCTTTTCCATGTACCCTGCCGAAATGGCGTTGGTGTTAGATGGACTTGTTTCACTGGACATGCAGAGAGATCCGTCACGTTCTACGCGCAATATCTGCATGTGGGATAAACTTTGGGTATTTTGGTTTTCCTAGGCAGTTTACGTTCTCCTTATACGATTGCAATATTCAGTGTATGTTACGATGCACCGTGAAGTATTACAACAGCTAAGTACTCGAAGTTTCCTAGCTTTTGGTTCTTTTGTTTTCTTAGTTGCAGGTGATGAATGTCATTTTGAAAATGACAGAAATTGCGCTGCCTACAACGCTACGGTTAGGGAACCAAGACGCCTTTTAAGAAATAAAAATCATCGATCAAGCTCTTAATGAATTTCGGTAAGAACGAAAGCCACGATCGATACCCAATGCCCAAATAATGCTTAGATAATGAACAAAACCTCTCTCTTCCCATTGAAATGTAGGCAGATATGGGGATGTACTCCATGTATGTATGAAGATACTGAACCCAAGCCATCCGTCATTCGATTGACTTAATGGTTTTCAAACCTGCATGCTGATTGATTTCCTCCGAAACTATACAAATACTTAGCCGAGTTTTATCGGACGAGTGCATACGTAAGGGTTGGATCAATTTTATCTTTGTCCAATCAACAAGTGAGGAGGTCAGACTCTTAGCAACGCATATAAGGTCCTGCCAGCATACTCTTCGATGATTGGAGATCAACGCCTTAATAAACATTATTACTGAGCTGTTGTTGTTGTTGTTGTGTTGTTGTTGTAGCAATGTAACCCCAGTCTTCAGGTCTGATTAAACTACCATCACCCAGATTTTCATTTTGTCCTAAATTTTGACAAAAATTGATACAAAAGCCGCCTTCGTAGACCCTAAAGCCGAGAACGTTAGGGTAAGGTAAGTGTTAGAGTAAGCTTAGTATTTGGAAGAGGTGTGCTGTATGCGTGAAATACTGAATGTAAGCGTAAGTGTAGTCCCAATACTGTGGCATAATGCAAGTCAAGGCAAAGCAAGGAAAGCAAAGAAGATGTAAAAGAAAGGAGAGAAAGGAAAGGGGAAAAAAATTTTAAGTCAAAACCGTAGCCAAGACAGAAGCGGGCAAGAAGAGGAAATGTTAACGGCTTGTCATAGGCGGGTTTTTAGCGTGTTATCCATTTCTTGTCGACAAATTATCGGTGTGTTAGGTGTTATTATCGACGAGGTGTAGAAGATGAATATTTATCGATTTTTTATCAAAGTGTTATAAATTTCTTAAAATAACGAAGGTTTTAATGAATTATAGATTTCGCAAATGTATCAATTTATTTTAGGTTATAACTTTTTTATCGCCGAGTTATCAATTTACTATAAATTTTAAGTTTCGATAATTTATCGAAATATCATTGATATGCCGTCAAGAATTTATCGATTTTTTATCGAAAAACTATAGAATTTTTACCGAAAAGTTATCAATTTGTTATCAAAAAGCTATCAATTTGCTGTCAAAAATGTTTGATACATTAATGAAAAGTCGTCCATTTCCCATCCATAGGTTATCGACGTTTGAGCGAAAATGAGTCGATATGTTATCAAAAATTTCTCACTTTGCTATCGAGAAGTTATCTTACTTTTAAAAATTTATATGTATGTGTTACCAATTTGTTGTCGCCATGTTTCTAACAAATTATCGATTTTTTTGTCGGAAGTTTATCTATTTGCTATACAGACCAGCTATCGTTTTAATATCGAAAAGCTATCGATTTCTTATCGGTATGTTATCGACGACTTATCGCTTTGCAATGAAAAAACTGCAATTTAATTTCGATGGCATATCTGTAATCCCGTATTGGTTGTTATTAATAAGAAGCCGACGAAGCTCTTCTTAAAAAGCCCCAAATTATTCTTGTAAAGTTTCTGTGTAATAACCATCAATAAATGTATGATGGTTTCATCCCCACTAAGACTTCCATACTAGGCTAGTTTTTTTTTATATTTAATATCAGCGTGCCAACTTAATTTTTTTTTCTTTACTCATCAGGCCAGTTGACAAATTTTCCCTTCCAATTTGTTTATATAACTCAATGAAACATCCTCCTTCTCACCTTAGCGTATGTACGACGGACGCGTCTGCCTACCTTCCCAAATCCCACAACACAGATGACGAATGAAAATTTGATCACATTGAAGGCGCGTAAAATAAATGCAAGTTTATTTCGAGAGCTGCATAATATATCACACGTCATGAGGAGGCATATCACGTTGAAAACGTGCACAAGGACATGCGTGGCGAGTGTGTGGTGCGGCTGCCATGTGATAATTTCGTAATGAAGTGTGTTGCATCAACATACATTGAACATATGCATGTCGGTAGCATGTGTTTAAAGGATATACATATGTGTGAGTGGGGCGTGCAATGAGCACGAGTTTTTGTAATAACGCGCGAATTTCCATACATATTCGAGGTAAACATTTCCATAGAGGCACAGCAACTTAATTACGTTTGTGCACATATGTTCCGGATCATCCACAGTGCAAATAGAATTTTCCATAAATCTGGTGGACAATCTTGCCATATAGTATAACTACTTAAAATGGATTAAAAAATTAATAACTATTATTTTTTTTTATCTAAGGAAAAAAATTGTGAGTACAGCATTTTTTCTTACAAATAATGGAGCGGGGCTATTGTGAGGGCTGACGTAGAGAAGTCATAAATTTTTGTTAAATAATTCGCAGAAACCATTCTGGCTTCCATTAATTCATAAATAAGCCTTCCACCAAGATTTGTGAGAAATGAAATTGTTTTTTTTTTTTTTTTTTTTTTTTTGTTCTTGTCTACAACACGCGCCACTTTTCTTTGCAAATTACTATTTCAT
Organism: Eurosta solidaginis; assembly: GCF_040869045.1. Taxonomy (NCBI): domain Eukaryota; kingdom Metazoa; phylum Arthropoda; class Insecta; order Diptera; family Tephritidae; genus Eurosta; species Eurosta solidaginis. The sequence goes on from NC_090320.1 coordinate 295,816,367, forward strand.
CAGTTGTATGATATAACTGAAATTTGGCGCCAAAATAAACCCACACCAAACTTTCACGTGATATCATACGCACATGCATATTTATGTGCGTACCTATGTACACTAGACTGTTGCTGAAAAATTAAATAGCAAAATCGTCAGTGCGCGAGAACTTACCCTGGTTCTGTGACATGTAAAAAACCAGTACGAATTGCTTTATGTCAATTTTGAAACATCGATTTCCCCTGCTTTGCTTGCCTGTGCCACAATTGTCGCCTACATTTACGACCTTATAATTACTTTCAAGCATTTATGTATATGTATGAGGGAGTGCAAAAGTTGAAGACAGTCTCGACCAGGACCATATAGTTAACCCCCGGTTTAAATGAGAGAATTGGCAGTTCCCTCACACCTCCGTTGAGTTTTTGCGTTGCATCATACAAAGCGGAGACATCAAATCACCTGAGGTACAGACAAGAACCGTGTAGAAGCTTCTAGCTCCGTACGATGCCTGTCGTAAGAGGCTACTAAAATCCACGGACTTCTAATTTTTTTATATATTGAGTCTTCAAAGCGTACACTGAACTCTGAACACCCCTTAACCATCTCCAATCGGGATGAAAATGTATATGTTTGACCTTGATATTATTGTTTTTAGTAGTGGAAACGGAAAGATGACCGACCTCAGGAGCTATTATACAATGTGCTCCAAAAGCAATTTGCGGTGATAAAACATAAAATAGCTTGGCATAACATTATTTGACACTACATAATGAAACATTATGCACCGTACTACTAATTACTAATAATTTATACAATACAACATGACATAACATAACATTACATACCTCGGCGTAATATAAACTAACCTCGTCTACCTTCGGCTGACTTAAAATAGCTAAGCAAGACTAAGCTACGTTAATATATAGCTAAACATAACATAGCTTATCAGGCCTTTTTAAGTAACATAGAAAAACAACGCTTGACATTGCGATAAATAACATACCTAGCAAAACACGATATTACATAATGTTATTGCTAGGGTGGACAAAAAAAAAACAATTGTTCCTTTTGTTATTGTGAAAGTATTGTTCAGAACATCCAAAACGATAGATTGTAACAAATTCTGCTTTTCATTTAAATTTCAAGATTTTGTAGAAAGTGGGCCACAGCTCCTTACCCTCAGTACGCAAATCATTACAGATTATTACAGGAAACTGAATGTTCAACAAAAAGTGCTTCAAATATTTTTTGCTAAATTAACTCGTTTAGTAGTTGTTCGAGGTTAAAGTTCAACCTCAAATTGTATGGGATTCCACACGCGATTCGTATAACATAAAAGCCTAGTCCAGCTATGCCAAATCGATTTAGAAAAATCTAATTTTTTTACCAGGAATAAAAGTGTTAAATTGAGCTTCGATTAAATAAAGTTCTAAAATTTAACAGATAATGAGCTATGTTAATAAAGTAGTAGCAATTGCTTTTACTCATTAAAAACTCCAAATTTTAAGCAGAAGTATTGAGAAAAAGCAATGGCTTGGTTTTTTTAATACGCCCCATTATCAGAGCTGTTGACGAATGAAATCATTTGCTTTATGAAATTAGAGATTTTCTACAATCAGTATTTCACAATTTTTTCTTCATACGAGAATTTTGCTTTAAATTTTTTAATTCTGCAATCATGCTGAGAAATAAGGATTTCATTCAGCACCGCTTGCAATTGAAAAAAATGCTAAATCAAACTGCAGAAATAAATATACTGAAATCGATGAGTGCACTCAGGTGATTTCACATTTTTGGTGTGTGAAGTCATGCATTCAGTACCAATCACTTGCTACAAAAATGCTCAAATACTCCCTAAAATAGTACGAAAAAATGTAAGTTCCTTTTTATGAAAGTTGAAATTTAAAAATTTATTAAAAAAATGTTTATGAAATTCTTCAGGATAAGAATAGTTGAAACAACTTGCTCAATAGCGTTAAACATGACAATTTGAAAAAGCACAATGTAAAACAGAAAAAAAGTATATTTTCGGCAGGTTGAACATTCCTGCCTTTCATACCCAATAAACAATGGAACAAAATATCTGAAAGGAAGAAAATGTTAATTCTCAGTTTGATTATCTGTCTTTAACATCATTTGAGAAAAAACTTGTTCAGAAAGTTAACACAAACATTAATTTGCAGCTTGTTTTTTTTTTTTTTAAGAAACATTAGAGACGAACATATTTCGGAAAATATTTGAACTTTGGCCGATCTATTGTAGGCCACTTTGCATACACATGTATATACAATCCTATCGTCAACTGCAATAGCAGAATACGAGAAAATCACATTGGCGTTCGAATGCTGAAATACCTCCAAGAATGTTGGGAGAGGTGTCAAAATTCGAAATCCAAATTTTCTTGAAGGAGATACTTATTTGCAAAAAAAAAAAACAAACATTCTTGCATTTTTTAAGATTTTTTTGTACTCGCCAGGGTCCCAACCAGTTATGAATTTTATAATAAATAATAAAAAAAAAGCTTTTTTTATTATAAATATGTTTGTTACGAATTTACAGGATACCCCTGACTTTTATTTTTTAGTCAGATAATGTCAGTTAAAACACTACAAATATTTTAAACCTCTATAGAAAAAATTTTTTCATCATTATTTATTATATTTCCCAAGCTATCCAGAATAGAAATACATATATAGTTCGTATAAAGTAAAAACTTACCCAATCTAATAGTACTTAAATTTTTAATGAATAGAACCCCACACGCAAATTTTTCAGCACCGTTTTAAAAATATCTCTGAAGGCAGTGATGCGAGGGTAATAATACCTGACAGCTAGATGAAAATCATCACTACTATAACATTTTAGAAAAACAGGCGGGATTGGGAAAGGGAATGTGGCACTTCCCCTAAAGAATGTATTTCCATATCGCTTAACTCCTGGACCGCTAAATCCACATTACTGAAACTTCGAATAGCTGCTTATCTTGTTATTGCTGAAGTGTTAACTAAATCCAACTGAATTTTTAACATCCTTAACCAGTGAAGCGGCATCATTGGAATTTACTCAACCAATAGAGAATTTGAAAAAGATTCTTCAATAAAATTAATTGATTGAAATGAATTTTAAAGGTACTTTCTATTTGGAACAACGCTTCAATACAACATAAAAGTTATTATTTAATTTTTGCTTTATCGGAAGGCTTTTAGATACAAAAATATAGTCGGTTTTCTTGGAGTTTCGGATTTCATAGTTAATGTTACATTTTCATTTAAAAATTCATTATATAATTAATGAAATTCATAAAAGCACCAAGAAAATGCAAATTATTATTTCTGCAAAGTTTGCGGCACAAGATAATATGGCTTTTTAAAAAATTTAAACATATTGCGTTGGGTGAAATATTTTTGAAAATTTTAGTATGCATTTTATTTTGATTATATATTTGAAGTGATTTCTCTTTTAACTATTTTTTGTTAAAAACGTCTTATTTAAAAAGTTAAATTGTTGTTCCATTAAACTTCTGTGTAAAATTGGTGTTACTGTGATTTTAGGTGCACTTGAAAACTAAATAACGTAGTAGTTTTAAGAATAAGGTTAGCTCTCAAATGAATTCTAAATTAACATTGATAAAAATGCTTATTGGGTTGTCAAATAAATAAATTTTTTTATATTTCATTTTTTGTTTTGTTTTTGACAGTAAAAAAACATGACCGTTCTCCTGCTATCACAGTGCAGCAAATTCGACAAATATGAAAAATAAAAAACAGCTTGTAGTAGATCAAAATGGCGGAAAGTGAAACTTTGTAACTTGTAACAACCGATAATATTGACGGTTTATTCTTTGTTTTGAAACCATCAAAGAATATAGATTAATCAAAACTCTCAAAAAGTTTCCCTTCCTCCAAGTCTCAAAAGGTGCACCGCAAATTATCTGGTAGGTAAGCATCGGTGCAATTCAGGAACGCAACATCTAAACCAAGAAGAATTAAACAACAAACTTCTACATATAGAAGCTCCTTTCGCCACCAGAAGGAGTTACCATTGTATCCTCCGCCGACGAATTCACGAAAATGGCTACAGATCCCGGCCCAACCATCGATGAGCTATGTAATAAAATAAACAACTACCTCCCTGATCTCTCCAGTTTTTTCGCCTCGCGCAACCTGACATTGTCACAGAGCAAATCATCGGTGACCTTGTTTACAACATGGACACGGCAAACGTCGACCGTATTGGACATCCACGCAGATGGCGTCACGCTACGGACAGTCTTACACCCGACAATACTGAGTGTGACGTTCGATCAGGTTCGCGAAAATGCATCCGCAATTGTACCTTAATTCAGAGCCGTAATAAAGTCCTCAAATCTCTTGCCGGCAGCACTTGGGGTAGGGATAAAGAGACGCTCATTACCACTTACAAAGCAGTTGACCGGCCGGTTGCATGTTATGCCTCCCCCATACGCTCACCAAGCGTAAAGGATACTCAGTGGAAGAATCTACAGGCCTGTCAAAACACTGTTTTCAGAATCGTTGTTAGGGAGAGAAACGAAATGCTGAGTAAACAGTGTATGCTGAATACCAGAAACCTGGGCAACCCAACAGAAAACGGATTAAAGAGTCCCCACCTTCCAGGGGTTTAAGAAATTACATCCGCAAATATTATGAGGAAATATGCCACCTGAGAACTCAGACGTATGTAGAAGAAAAACATAAACAGGTCCTTAGAGATATCCACAAAAAGTCGTCGGACCTCTATGCCAGAAATTTCCTGGCGAACCCCTTTCTTAAAGGTAGATATACTGAAGTCGCAGAAGGGGAAAACAATCTCGCTAGGGAGACGCGCGTCATTCTAGCTCAACTTCGATCTGGATACTGCAACAGGTTAAACTCTTACTATTCAGAATCAACCGCGACATACAATATGTATGTCCCCACATGACACTAACCATCTCTTTAATTGCAATGTGGAACCAACGCCTCTAACACCCCTTTCACTATGTCCATCCCTGTTGAAACTGCAGGTTTCCTAGGACTCCCGTTAAAGGATATTGATGACAATTTTTGAGTGGTCGCACCTGTTGGATGGGGCGAAGCACTGCTACAACAACATCGATGGTTTTGTGTACAATCGTTAATATCACAAATTCATTCTAGCGGCGCATGATATATGTTAATACGAACAAAAATAAATACGAATTTCTTAATAATTAATAATGAATGCCGGTTAGTTAAGGTAGTCCCTTGAGTAGCTTCTTATAAAATTTACAATGGTAATAAAATGTACTGGAGGACGAAAATAGACGAATTTCGCCTGACGTTGTTAATCGGTCACTCTAATAAACATTTTTTGTAAGTCATACATTAAACTAAAATTTTCGCTTTCCCTTCGATTCATAAAATTAAACACATGTGTAATTAACGGTATTAAAATTTAATTATGTTGACATAAACATATATATAGTGGGTCCTTAGAATTATTCAACATCCAATGTAGCACATTCCAAAATTTTCATTTTATGTATCGTATCACCCCGAATTTGTTTAGACTTTGTTCTATAATGAAACTCTGTGCATTGCTTCTTGACGTCTACCGCTCCGAATTTTTAAATGCTTTTTTCTACACCTTCACTGCAAGAACACCATTGAAATGCACTTTATAAAATACATGTTTTATGTTGCAATTGATTGCCATTAACCCATGCGCGGTTCCAGAGGGGGGGGGGGGGGACTTTTTTTTTGTGTTGCCTGTATTGAAGTATATAATACAAATCTACATAGTAGTTTCTTATCACACAACGGATTTTTACTCATTTTTAAGTGTTTCTTGCTTTTCTACGTTATTATTATATATATTTTAAAGAACTTTATTAAAATACAAAATGTCAAAACATTGTGGCAGAGTCACCGTAGTTATTGAATGCGGAAGCCAATTTTGGACCTTATGACTAAATATTATTTTGTTGTGGGTAATATTATATTCCAATTTAGTTTTTTGAATATTTTGACTCTGGAATTCGTATGTCTGATTTCTTCGAATCGGAATTAAAGCACATTTTATTGGGTTTAATTCATTTGAAGCAAAATCCACCGAATAAAACTTTTTAAAATCAAACATAATGTTTTAAATGAAATATGGCAGTCCAGTTATTTATAACTATTTTGACAATTTCAATCACAGATATATTAACCATCAGAATTACGAAAGTATCAACCCTGAAAACGAAAATTTCAATGGAACTGAATGAAAAGGTGATTGCAGTTACCAAATTTTGCAATCACTCGTGAGTGGGAGTGCTCTCGATTCACTCACAATCAAGCTGAATGCTTTTTTTACAGTTGTCGCGACTGCGACTAAGGCTAAGCGAAAGGGTTTGCGTTAAACATTCAACACTTTATTGTAGCTGTGTGATTGGTTTATTCTGAAAGAATTCATTAATTATGTACAAATGTATTTCATAAAAAGACTATAATTATCTTACCGCAGTTTTGCACCCTTTCTTTGGCGATCAAAGTTCTATAATAAAATGGATGTTTCGAGCTTTGACAAATGTCAACGTGAATAGAGAGAACGAATAAATAGCGATGAAAGAATGAGTGCAAAACATTGGCTTATAACTCAAGGTTGTACCAAAGGGTACTTAGATTAAATAAAACAAAACTTTAAGTGACATTTTCCAACACCCCCACCCCCGTGGAGCGATCAGCTTTACTACTTTCCACGTCCAAAACCGCCAGTTTAGATACCGCGCGCTGCAAAGGTCCGCCTATTGTTCGCACGTCAGCACGCCGGGCCACACCATCCTTACCAGTGTACAAACGGTCAACAATTCCGCGTCGCCACTGATTTCTTGGCATGTTTGGGTCACAAATATATACTGCATCCCCTTCCCTAAGGGGAGCCGTTCGTTGGCACCATTTGACTCTTCGCGTTAAAGTTGACAGATACTCCAGTATCCATCGTTTCCAGAAAGCGTCCCTTAGACTGCGTGCAACTCGCCACTGCTTGCGTAGGCTATGTACATTAATATCAGGAGCATTGAGCGCTGGAGTGTTAGGAGCATTTCCTTGGCCAGTCAGGAAATGGTTAGGTGTGAGTGGCTCTTCTTCGTTGGCGGAGACGGGCAAGTGCGTCAAAGGGCGCGAATTTATTATACTCTCTGCTTCTATCAATAGGCTTTGTAAAACGTGTTCCCTTGGTGCTACTTCTTTCAACGTATGTCGAAGGACCCTTTTTACGCTTTGCACCATCCTTTCCCAGGCTCCACCTTCGGATGGATTGGCGGGGCAGTTGAAGAACCACTCAACACCTTTAGTTGACAATTCGTTTTGAACGCGCTCCGTGTCGAACACTTCAGAGAAACGTTTAGCCTCTTCGTTAGCGCCTATAAAGTTTTTACCATTGTCGGATCGAATACGCGCTGGAACCCCTCTCCTGTTCATGAAGTTGCGCATTGCAATTATGCACGAGTCCGTCGACAAATCATGGGCTATTTCTAAGTGGATCGCTCGGACGGTGAGACACGTAAATAGAGCAACCCAACGTTTTTCAGTTCGCCGTCCGATCGTGACACAAATTGGTCCGAAATAATCGAGCCCTGTATATGTGAAGGGCCTTACATGAGGCTGGAGACGGTCTTGTGGTAGGAGGCCCATTTTTGGCGTTCGAGGTTGCACTCTGTTTATAGAACATATTTTGCATTCGTATACTATACTCCGTAGTAACTGCCTTATTCTGGGAATCCAATATTTCTGACGAATATTGGCTATAGTTGTCTCATGGTTTTGGTGTTTCATCTGGCAGTGATGATAACGGATGACAAGTCGCGTAAAAATATGTCCATTCGGTAGTATAATCGGCCTTCTGGTATTATACGGCAAGTAGCTAGCTGCATCTATACGTCCTTGCACCCTTAACAGTCCGTCCTCGTCAATGTATGGCGAAAGCTGTCTTATTGGACTGTCGCTGAGTAAATCTTGACCATTTTCGATGCGATTGCGTTCTAAAGGGAAGGCTTCCTTTTGGACAAATAGACATATAATGCGTTCGGCGGCTTCAATCTCTGATGCAGTGAGTCCATATTCTTTATACTGCAGCTCTCGTTTACGGCAACAGTTAATGAAGCGAAGCATCCACGCCACAGTTCTCTTTAGCCTAATGAGGCTTGAAAATCGACTATAGCTAATCAAGGTGTTATTGCTAGCAACCAAAACAAATTTGGATCGAAGTTCTTCATCTACGTCAACAGCGTTTCTGGTATCAGTATCTTCAGTAGGCCAGGTGTCTTCGGAACGTCGCAAGAAATTCGGTCCGTGTAGCCAACGAGATTTATGTGAAAGATCAATTCTTCCGTTACTTCTCGTCGCATCGTCAGCAACATTATCCTGGGTTGGCACCCATCGCCATTCGTGAACTTCACTCCCACTCAGAATCTCCGCGACGCGGTGTGCCACGTATGGTTTGTAGCGTCGGTGTTCACTCCCGATCCATTTCAAAACGGTTCTGGAGTCGCTCCATAGGAAACATCGCTGGGGGTTAATTTGGTGATTATCCAATACTAACTTACGCAGGCGTACACCAAGCACGGCGGCTTGCAACTCTAATCGTGGAATGGTTACAGGTTTTAGCGGAGCACATTTCGTTTTCCCGGCAATTAATGACACTTCGATACCACCGTTCGACTGCATTGTCCTCCAGTAAGCAACTGCAGCAAATGCCTCCTCGCTTGCATCAACAAACACGTGGAGCTCCAAGTTTTGAGGCTTACCCCGATCGAAGTAGAATCGCGGCACACGAAATTCCGCTACCTTGTGAAACTGTCGCCTCCATTTCTCCCACGATACGTTCACGTCATTGGGAATGGGCTCGTCCCAACGAACTTCACGACGCCAAACTTCTCGCATGAGGGCTTTGGCGGCAACGGTGTAGTGGCTTAAGAATCCAAGCGGATCAAAGGTTGACATAATAATGCTGAGGAGTTCCCTTTTCGTAGGGCATCTTTCACCTTTAATTACTGCCTGGTCAATACGATGAAATTTCAGACTAAACTTAAAGTTATCGCTTCCTGGCTCCCAAAATAGTCCAAGAACTTTCTCTGTACTCTCATCTGCTGCGATTTGTTTCGGGTTCGTAGTGCCATCTAATTCTCTAACCACTTCCTCAGAATTGGAAACGAACCGGCGTAATTCGAATCCGCCATCGCTGTGAATGCTCCTTACCATCTTTGTTACGTCTACCGCTTCTTGGATCGTCTCAAAACTGTCAACGAAATCGTCCACGTAATGGTGCTCAACAATAGCCTCAACAGCGCGAGGATTACTTTCATAATGCTCTCTGGCATTCTGTCTCATGACATATTGTGCCGAGCAAGGCGAGCATACGGCACCGAAAATCATAACTCGCATTTCATATTCCTTGGGCTGCGTATTACTCCTCCCATTACGCCAAAGAAAACGTTGTGCACACCTGTCAGATGTTTGAATAACCACTTGGTGAAACATCTCTTTTATGTCTCCACAGACAGCAACTGCACGTGTTCGAAAATTAAATAAAATGGAAGGAAGAGACGTGTACAGCTGTGGCCCTTTTAATAAATTAGAGTTTAAAGACGACCCTTCAAATTGGGAGGCAGCGTCAAAAACAAGACGTAATTTTTGCGGTTTATTCGGGTTCACGACGCCAAAGTGTGGTAAGTACCACTTCCTAGGTGAAACGACACAATCTTCCTCCTGATTAATTTCTCGCGCATAGCCCTTTTCTAGATACCCTGCGATGACATCTTTGTACGCGGTTGCAAACGCTGAATCACGTTGCATTTTTCTTTCTATGCCCTCTAACCTGTGCAAAGCGGAAATGTAATTATTGGGTAGTTGTATGTTGTTGGCTTTCCATAACAGACCCGTTTGATAACGGCCTTCCACTCGCTTAGTTGTACTTTCAAGTAGCTGTTTGGCTCTGACGTCATTGTTGCTTTCAATAGGCGTCGAAGTTCGGACACCAAGATTCTCGATGTTGAAATAGTCGGACACTAGACGATGTATATCTTCCTCCTCGTTTCGGGCGCGTACAAATAAGCAGGATTGAGTTGTAAGGGATGATCGGCTGCTTGGTCCGAAAACTACCCATCCCAGTTCAGTATTGCAAGCGTACGGGCCTTTATCACTGATCCTTTTAATGTCAGTCGGCAAGCCTAGGTGCGCATGGTCGATTCCAATTAGCAGTTGGGGTACAGCATCGCAATATGGATGCAGGGGGAGACACGAAGCAAATTGGTTGGCACCCTTTAAGTCATCGCGGCATAGGCTCTGCATCGGTAAATCAAGATTGGCTACTGCATACACGTTGCGCAGAAGATGACGTTTATTTTTACCAGCTCCGCTTATTTCAATATTAAATACCTCTACAGGCTCTTGCACTGCTCTTCCCCCGAACCATTGTATATCTAGGCAATGTTGCCGACCGCGTATTCCTAACTGTTTGGCAAGTTTGCTATCAAGCATCGTAATTGAGGAACCCTCGTCAAGTAAAGCATATGTGTCGATGCGTTTGTTTTCACCATATAACGTGACAGGCAGAACACGAAATAGCAGTTTCGGCTTAGAAGCGTCAGTGGCCGCGCAGCTCAATACGCTTCCTCGTACCTCTCCTCCTTCCTCCCTTAAGACTCTGGAGTTCGGAGCTTTCACGATGGCTTCGTGCAGCAGGCTATGGTGTCTGCGTTGGCAACCTTCTGCAGAGCAAAATTTCTTACGGCGACAGTTACGTGTATTATGGCCCACGTTTAGGCAGGAAAAACAGACGCGATATTTCTTCACTATATCCCACCTATCAGAGACCATGGCATTAAGGAAACGACGACAATCTTGGAGTTTATGTTGCCCTTGGCAAAGGGGGCACTTAAGGGGACTCATAGCCGAGGGGTTTGGGGACGGTTTTTCGGATGTGTGTAGCACCACACGTCGCTTACCCTCTTTATTGTCAACACCTTGTATGGTACATATTAAATTAGCAAGTTCACTTACCCAGTCGCTAAAGTGTAGGATCGTAAGTTATGGCAGTATCGACGCGGCGGTCCTTGCCCATTCCAGCCGCTTGCTCATTGGGAGCTTTGATAACAACTCCTCCAATAGCGTAGGATTTGCCAAGTGTTGTTGGCCATTCACTGATTGCAGAAACGTTGCTAAATTTTTCACTTTGGTAGCAAATGGCACTAACTTCGACAAGGCATTCTCCGCAATATTTGGCAAATCCCTCGCTTGCCGTAGCTGGCTTTGAATTAATTGTTCAGGGCGACCGAAACGAAAGCGTAGCTGCTCGATAGCAGCGGCAACGTTATCAGGGTGAATTAAAAGTGATTTAATTACCTCACGAGCTTCTCCTTTAACAGCTTTCTGCAACCGCTGGTTGTTTTCTAAATTGGTGTAGTTATACACCGATGTGGACTGGACATAATTTGCATAAAAAATTGGCCAGTCTTCTGGCTCGCCACTAAAATCGGGCAAATCTTGTAATTTTCGCAGAAATCCTGTGGAATTGGTCAAAGGAGAGAGGTTGTTCAAGTCATTCAGTGGCATAGACGTTTGCATGTACTGATTAATATTATTAAATAGCGTGGGTGTATATATCGAGGACGATGTACATGGCATGCTAAAGTGACTCTGTGTAGAGTGCAATTGACTTGTAGTTAAATATGTTGGCGCAGCGGCAGCAGACATAGTGTACGTCGGCAGCGATGAAATTATGCCAGCGTTCTCGGCTGGCAGAGTAGCAGCGCCGCTCGCGATTGGCGACGTAGCGGAGTGCACATAACTGTTTGCAGTAAATGGTCCGATATTATTTGAGGTTGCAGCAGCTGACAAATGCTGCACATGGGACGTAGTTTGCAAATTTGTGAGGTTAAGTTCTGCAGCACCGGCTGATGGTGCGAAATTCGCAGCAACGACAGGCACTGTAGTTGGGGCGACTGTAAAGGGTACAGTATTTGCCATATCTACTGTATTTCGCAGCGCTTTTTCCAGCCTTTGGCAAATACGACTTTGTTCATTAAACCTTACCTTAGATTCTCCTAATTGTTTTTGAAGAGTGGCGATTTGCTTTTGCATTTCCAAAGTTGAGGTGACTGCTAAAATGGCTGTGGTTGCGACGTTTGAACTGGCAGTGGCGGTGGCGGTGACGGCGGTCGTATCATCGTTCGCTTTGGTGGTGGGCGGTGCAGGCGGCATTTCTTCTGATTCCACCTCTACTTTGTGGAGCCGAGGACTGCGTCGTTTCTCAAGATTTTCTTCTGGTTCTTTCATAAGTGAATTCTCACTTCACGGCCGTGGAAGTAATCATTAAATGAAAACTGCGAATAAAAATGTCGCGACTGCGACTAAGGCTAAGCGAAAGGGTTTGCGTTAAACATTCAACACTTTATTGTAGCTGTGTGATTGGTTTATTCTGAAAGAATTCATTAATTATGTACAAATGTATTTCATAAAAAAGACTATAATTATCTTACCGCAGTTTTGCACCCTTTCTTTGGCGATCAAAGTTCAATAATAAAATGGATGTTTCGAGCTTTGACAAATGTCAACGTGAATAGAGAGAACGAATAAATAGCGATGAAAGAATGAGTGCAAAACATTGGCTTATAACTCAAGGTTGTACCAAAGGGTACTTAGATTAAATAAAACAAAACTTTAAGTGACATTTTCCAACAACAGTCATGCAATCACTAACGGAATTTTTGTATGGAAATTGCATTCAAACTTGGCTTATATATTTAAAATCAACCAATCATATTTGTAAAATGAATCAAGATTGATTTATAACTCTATTGATTGAATCATTTTACAGCTCTGCCCATTATACCCAACTTTTCAATAATTCAATTTCAATTTTAACTTAAGAAACAATGTCGAAATCTTGTGTTGGTAGAAATGAAAGCAATTTTATAAAATAAGCTACCCGTCTAATGTATATTTTTGTACATACATATGTATATGTGTGCTAATGAAATTATTGGGTCAACAGGTGTGCGTCAACACAGGTGTGTCAAAATTGATAATCACTATTTTCACAAACATATGACAAAAATACTATATATACATATATATATACATACATTCATAGTGTAGGTTAGGTTAGGTTGAACTGGCCGGTCCATGAGGACCTCACATAGACTGATTGAGTCCGTAGTGTTACAAGAAGTTTGTTTTAACGACCAACCTATCAAAAACCAGGACCTATGTTATAAAATAACTCCGTCCTCCTGGCAAATACTAGAAGCTACCTGGGACTTAAGCCACTTGCTGCTTCTAGACTTGAAAGCTGTATAACTCCTAATAGCTGTAGTCTTAGCCTTTCAAGTGCAGGGCACGAGCACAGAACGTGCGCGATCGTTTTCTCCTCCAACTCGCACTTCCTACATCTGCTATCACTGACCAAGCCTAATTTAAAGGCATGTGACGCCAGAAGGCAGTGTCCAGTCAGAATACCCGTCATGAGTCTACAGTCCTCTGTTCTTATTGATAGAAGCAACTTTGTTAGTCTAAGGGTGTCAGACCTACACATGTATGTAGCCTTTTTTGCATTTGTGTTTGGCATATGGTTTGCCAAAACTAAATATTTGTAGATAAACACATTGTCGCTTGTGTTCTAGAGTGGTATGTACTTAAATATACTCAATATGTGCTCACCTTTCTTTGCTCAACGCTGTGTACTTATCTACTCAACTCCACTAGAAAGTTCTCAAATTTTATAAATTGATTAATTTAAAAAGTTTAAGACTTGGTGAAATACGTTTTAACAAGTAAGGAAGGCTAAGTTCGAGTGTAACCGAACATTACATACTGCTGAGAGCTTTGGGGATAAAATTTTCTTTTTCATGGATACATACAAATGGTAATACTAACAAGTGAAACAACTTGCCTTCGCTATCTTTCTTCAGCTACCAATTCGTTTTATTTAAATATATATATTTCTTTTAAATATGAAAATTTGGTTAAATTTGAACGCATTTCTTTATCTTTTTTTTTTTTTAAATCACCCCTGAAAAAGTTTCGAAGCGCTCTTAATTATGAGTCCGATTAGAGTCCGAAATTGTAGACCAAGGGTGACGTTTTTTGGAACGATTTTCCTTCATCCTTTGTCAAATAAGGGAAAACCACTGTGTACGAAAATGAATCTAGGGCAACACTGGAATGTGTTTGTACGATATGGGTATCAAATTAAAGGAACTAATGAGGGTATTAAAATGGAGTGGCCCTTAGTTGTATACGTGAAGGCGGTTGCGAGGTAACGACCAAAATGTGGACCAGGGTGACCCAGAACTTCATCTTTCGGGTATCGCTAATTTATTTATATATGTAATACCACGAACAGTATTCCTGCCATGATTCCAATTCGCTCTGCAGAACTTTTTCATTTTCACCCATTTTAGAAAGTTTTTTCTAAAGTTATATTTTGCATGAAAAAATCAATCCAATCACAATGTTTCATCCCTTTTTTCGTATTTGGTATAGTATAATGGAATTTTTTTCATTTTTCGAAATTTTCGATATCAAAAAAGGGGGCGTGGTCATAGTCGGATTTCGCCCATTTTTGATACCAACATAAAGTGAGTTCAGGTAAGTACGTGAACTAAGTTTAGTAAAGATATGTCGATTTTTTCTCAAGTTATCGTGTTAACGGACGAGGGGAAGGACAAACGGTCGACTGTGTAAAAAAACTGGTCGTGGCTTCAACCGATTTCGCCCATTTTCACAGAAAACAGTTATCGGCGTAGAAGCTATGCTCTTACCAAATAATTTCACAAGGATTGATACATTTTTGTTCGACTTATGGCATTGAAAGTATTCTAGACAAATTAAATGAAAAGGGGCGGAGTGACGCCCATTTTGAAATTTTCTTTTATTGTTGTATTTTGTTGCACCATATCATTACTGGAGTTGAATGTTGACATAATTTATTTATATACTGTAAACATATTCAATTTTTTGTTAACATTTTACTTTAAACATTTTTTTTTAAGTGGGCGTCCGATTTTGCTAGTTTTTATTTAGAAGACACATAGTAACAGGAGTGACGTTCCTGCCAAACTTCATATTGATATCTTCAACGACTGCCAAATTACAGCTTGCAAAACTTTTAAATTATCTTCTTTTAAAAGTGGGCGGTGCGACGCCCACTGTCCAAAATTTCACTAATTTTCTAGTCTGCGTCATAAGGTCAACCCACCTACCAAGTTTCATCGCTGTATCCGTCTTTGATAATGATTTATCGCACTTTTTCTGTTTTTCGAAATTTTCGGTATCGAAAAAGTGGGCGTGGTTATAGTCCGATATCGTTCATTTTAAATAGCGATCTGAGATGAGTGCCCAGGAATCTACATACCAAATTTCATTAAGATACCTCAAAATTTACTCAAGTTATCGTGTTCACGGACAGAAGGACGGACGGACGGACGGATATGGCTAAATGAATTTCTTTTTCGCCCAGATCATTTTGATATATAGAAATCTATATATATCTCGATTAGTTTAAACCGTTACGGGGTACCGTTATGCGTACAAAATTAATATTCTCTGTGAGCTCTGCTCAGCTGAGTATAAAAAGTAACACTGCTGCAAGAACTGCAGCTCGAACACACCCTATATAGAGCAATTATAGATCTAATGACAGTTTAGCTCTTTCTTACAAATCTTTTGGTTGAGATTTGTATTTGTTTGTTTAACTAAAGCTGTTATGCCACTATTTTTTGCTAGCTTATTTTCGATTAGGTTATTGTTCCAAAGGCCAAATAGCTTACAGAGTTAGACAGCCTTAAGAATCAGCCATATTGGGGCGGACAGCATAGCAAAACGTATGGTGAATTCCCTCCGCAACCGTTCCACAAAGTTCCAAAGGTCTACAATGCGCCTTTTTATTTTTTTATTCTCTTTGCTATTAGAACTAATAACTATGGACCTATGCCACTGTTAAAACGTGATATCTGAATATGAAAATAACAAGGCGCCGCACTTAAACTTCAATATTCCTCGAAACCAAGTTTCCGTAAATAAATAGATTTTCCATATGAGTTTGCAAGGCTTCCGAGATTTACGAACTTTTTTTTAATGTTTTGTGCTTCCTGTACACCGAAAAAAATAACGCTAGCAAAATCAATGTCATGTTTAAAATAAAAATAAATATAAGTCGCAATAACCTCCGAAGAGATCTAAGGCCGAGCTTCTCTTCCAGTTTGCGTCGTGCTCCTCTTGATTTTCCCTACAAATTGGCCGGACGGGACCTACATGTTTTATGCCGACTCCGAACGGCATCTGCAAGGCAGATGAGTTTTCACTGAGAGCTTTTCATGGCAGAAATACACCCGGAGCGCTTGCCAAACACTGTCGAGGGGCGACCCCGCTTAGAAAAATTGTCTCGTAATTAAAAAACCTTATTTCTAAAATTTTGATGTTGCTTTGCCCGGGGTGCGAACACAGGGCATACGGTGTGGTAGGCGGAGCACGCTACCATCACACCACGGTGGTCATGTTTGCTATTTGTAAATTAACAGACGTTCGGTAAAATAGGTTAACAGAAATCTCTGCCATACTAATAGATTTCACTGCTATTCTCATGTTGAGTCAAATCTGTTAGTTTACCATTTTCATTGGTATTCTTATGCCCGGTTTTTCAGTAGTTAGTTAATCTAAGCTTAAACTAAGTTTTCTTAAACAAATTTAAACTCCAGTTAAACTACTGCGCAGTTTTTCAATCAACATTGGTTTTTTATTATCCAGAAAATTTGCAGATACGACAACAGCTGAATTTTTCTTACCCAACAAACATTTAAAAGATATTTCTCCGGCGAAATATATATGTGTCTAGTTCCGGAGGTGATATCCATCATCATTATCTAGATATTCTTAAACTAGATAGCTCTCAAGTTGATATCCAACTTCATTCTCCGACCTATGTGCAACCTTTGAGAAATTTTGTAAAATTTATATTTCTCGAGTTGATCTCCAACCTTATTAGCATTTTCAAATTATTATCCAACCTTTGAAAGATTTTGAGAAATGTACGGTTCTCAAATGAATATTCAACACGTTTCTCCAGTTGATATCCTATATTGGATATCGAGTTGAGGTGAAGTTGAAAAAAGATCTCCAAGGTGGTACCACCAAAGCCAACAGCTATTTATTGTGAGAAATAAACACCTGATTGATAGCAGTAATGAAAAGTAATTTATCAAAAATAAATTATATATATTTTATTTTCGTGAAAATACTGTAGTATTGGAATCTTAAGGTTGAATCCAGTAAAAGAACCACAAGTTGGGACTCTCATTTTTTAAATTAAGTAATAGCATTCTTCGCTTTATAAGAAAATTTCCTCTTTTGCTGAGTACAATATGATTCTCAAGTTGAGCCACTGTTTCTAGTTGTTGTCTGCAGCTAGTTATCAACATGAGCTCTAGTCGTACTCAAGCCCAAATGCTTGTTGGCTATATTCGACGCCATTTTGAACGAACGCAAATCACCCGTAGGTTAACTAGAGTTTAACTCTGCCAGATCGGCCGCTTAAGCTCAGCTTATACTTCAGTTAAAGTACACTGAAAAACTGCAGAATAAGTTTAAGCGTAGTTTAACTGACCAACTGAGTTGAACTTGCACTGAAAAACTGGGCCTTAGGGGCACAGTAATAATTGTTATTTTAACAGATCTATGGCTAACGTATGATCAGATTCGTTTTTGTTGATTTGAGTGTTGAAAAGGCCAATCAACAGTTTGTTGCAAGCAGACCAACAAGTACTTGCTACTTTCAATTTTTGTTGTTACTTTTGTTTCTTCCTTAACATGACCAGCTGTTTCTCGTGTCTTTCAGATAACAACATACAACACCTAATAAACGTAAATGCAAGCAAAAAATTGAAATTTACTTAGGAAACCGATATCTGCGAGCTGATAAGGGAACATTTATTTTGCTTTATGCCTTTAATCCAGCCTAGCCAGGTAAGTCATGCATTTCATTTTATTTCCGAGTGTGTTTATAAAAACAAAATAATTCAGTATTTTGATAATATGGCTGTTATCTGCCACACGCAGCCCAATCAAACCAAACAACTCTCATGCCGAACGCAGACATTTCCCTCCATTTCACTTTGAGTACTTCTTTATTTGCTTCATTGAGTCCGACTCTGACTTTATGTAATAGTTGTAAATAAAAACGTATCATAAAATCGGAAGTGATATGTTAATATTGACATTATTTGAACATTTGTGGCAAGATGATATGCGACCATTCGTATATAGAACAAAATTATTTCAGTAATTATTTTAAATTGCCATACAATGCACGAGTGTTGCGTATGCATGCCGAGCCTGAGTCAACAATAAAAATTGAAAACAAAATAAATTATCACAGCTGTGCTGATTACGAAGGCAAATATTATACCCGTGTCACAGCGATAAGATATCTATCAGATTTGAATCGTATGACATGTGTACACTCCTACATACATTTGTACCTGCTTATACACAATTTATGTAACCGATCCAGTTGGAAAAACTAAAGCAAAACATATACAATCTAGATTTTTCTAATCTTTTTGAAAAATATGCAATATAACTACCCTGCAGAAAAAATGAGTGACAATCACGCAAAGCGATAGCTTTACGCTTTACAAGTTCGTGGAACTGGTTCCAAAAAGTAGCTCGTTCCAAAACAGTAACCAGTTTCCAAAAAGGAACCGGTTCCAAAACAAAGCCTGCTACAAAACAGTAACAAGTCTACAACATGCAACCGGTTCAAAAAAGAACCATTTAAAAAGACTTTACCTTTGTCGGCAACATTTTGTCGTAAATTAACCAAAGATGTCTACTTAATTAAACAATGCAAACGATACAAGTCGTATAAGTCGTTTAGCACTCTAAAATTAAAATTGTTTAATTATGCCGGTCACCAAACCATCAGAGTTGTTCCAATTTCAACAAACCAAGGAGAAAATCTGTTCCTTAAAATCGGACATTTGGTTTTTATCAAATTGCAGAAACCAAAAAGTAATGCCTAAATTCATCGATCTTTTCCTTAATGCAAAAGCAAGTGCCCAGTAGGAAAAGCATCGCTTGAAAAAGCAAAAGTGTTTTGGTTAAGTCAGGCGTTAAAACAAAAACATGCCCACTTATCCTCGTGTGAGTTATTGGCATATAAACTACATAAGTTATTGGCTTGCAGTTTTTCCTCAGTAATATGGGATCACTTCTTGACAAAATTAAACGCAAAGCTTGAGCGTTTGTCTCGACAGCTAATGCAAAGAAAAAGAATTAAGTTGGCTAAACTAAGAAAACCCAAACCGTCTACATTGAAATTTAGTAAGTTCATATCTAATATTATTATAAACAAATCTAACGTTATACTAGATGAAAACGAAAAAGAGCTTTTAAATAAAGGCTTAAATTTTGGCGTTGCCGCACAAATGTTCACCAATTAATGATATCATCGTGGATTCAGAGTTAGCCCTCGGAAAAGTGGAACCCGAGATGGCGGAAAACGTACGTTATAAATTAAAGCAGGCTTTAACTTCAAAATCAAAAACAAAAAAAACTCAAAAAATCCAGTTTTTTGCAAAGCGCCGTAAAATCACTAAACGATAAGGATATTTATATAACAAAAGCCGATAAAGGTAACTGCGTGGTTGTACTGAATCGAGAGGATTACAACAGAGATATGAGTACCTTAATAGAGGAAGAGAACTACAATAAGGTAAAGGATCCTCTTCCAAAAATAAAGAAACAAGTGCTGGAATGTCGAAAAAAGTATTCGGATTTGTTCGGTCGCCGATGGGCTAAAAAAATGCATAAATCGTATGTGCGTGTGCCCTGTTTGTATGGCTTATACAAGGCTCATAAGCCGGGCAACAAATTTAGATATTGAGAAATTGACTTCCAAGGATTGTTTTGCCTCATTCGATATAACTTCGTATTTTTCGAATGTACCAAGAAATGGCGCCTTGGATTCGTTGCCTATTTGGCTTGATAAACAAAATATTAATCCGACGATTGCCAATGCACTATTTGACTTAAATTATACTTGCACTAACCAATCCTTTTTCCAGTTTAGAGGTGAGTTCTATGAACAAAATGATGGTATACCGATGGGGTTAAATATAAGCCCCTTTCTTTGCAATTTGATCATGAACACAATAGAAGAACAGCTAATTCGAAGATCTCTCTTTCCGCGTTTTTACACTCGATATATTGATGACTGCTTTATTATCATTGAGAGAAACAAAATCCAGCAGACACTAAATTTATTTAATTCAATGAATAATTCCATACAATTTACATGAGAGTACGAAACCAATAACGAGTTGCCCTTTTTGGACTTAAAACTTAAACACAATACTGATGGAGCTATCGAATTTAATATTTATCGGAAGCCGACATCGACTGAGCGCTTTATCCCAATTGAGTCGAACCATCACTACTCTCACAAATTAGCTGCTTTCAATTCGATGGTGCATCGTCTTATAAATGTCCCACTGAGCGATGACGCATATAAAAAAGAAAAGCAGACAATAATACATATTGCAGAAACAAATGGGTATAGCTCTAGCAGTATAGAGCAGCTAGTGAGAAAACACCGAATCAAAAAAGATCGACGTGAGAGCAGTTCTTTTTTCGAAACGGTAGGCGTGGAAGATAAAAGTAGGTCTTGGTGTAGCATGACATATGATTCGCGATCTTTTGATAATATTAAAAAAATATTTAATGCAGTAGATTTAAAAGTCGCTCCGAAAACTACAACAAAACTCAAATCCTTACTGAATTCAGCCGAAGATAAGTGTGAAAGTCTGGACAAACCGGGAATTTACTCCATCACTTGCTCATACAAAGATGACGACGGAAAGAATGTGGCGCAAAATACATTGGCCAATCGACACGCACTGTTCGGACCAGATTCAACGAACACTTGAAATACATAAAAAATATTGAATCGAAAAGTGGAATCGCTGAACACGCTTTATCGAATCAGCACTCGATAAGTTTTGACGATTTCAAATTAATTAAATCTGAATCTAATGTAAATCGATTGAATATTTTAGAATCGTTACATATTTATGTAAACAAAAATTTCTCAGTAAATCGTGATACTGGTCCACTGTATTCTAGTCTCTTCACAGCGTTGCAGTCAACTTCGCTAGTTACGTGTCTTGTTAGTACATATTAATTTTGTTATTGCATATTCATTTTTTTTTTATCTTTGTTTCATTTCTCTTTACATTGTATTTGCATTGTATCAGTTTTTTTGTTTTTGTTTTAATGCTTCAAAACAACTGTATTGTTATAAATAAAACAATTTCAATGACTAAAAGGTGTTGTTTCAATTGCAAAGATGTCTACATTTCGAGCAGAAAAACTAAAAAAGTAATAATGATCCTGGTGATCCTGGAAACCATCCCAAAATTATTCCGAATAGACCCCAAGTGAAGCTCTGAAAATAATTCTGAAAGGATCTAGAAGAGTTCTCGGAGGTGCCAAAGGGAGATAACACTAAAACTCCGGCTTTTCCCGAGAAGATGAGTGACGTGGCAAAGCAGTCACTGACTGTAGCGCTGGTTGATCGTAGCAGTCCTTTCGGACAGATGACTACTGAAAGGTGGAGATCTGTAGAAAGGGAGCTTATTATCTTAATACTTAAGTTGATGCGAGAACAACCAAGTAAGCCCCTTCCAACCTTTGATTCGGGGGGATGATATAATGGTGTGAAGATGATAGCGTGCGACAACATCGCGAGCTTGCGGTGGCTGGAGGAAGTGGTTCCAAACCTCCAAAGGCAAGGCAGGAACGCGCGGTTTGAGGTGGTGGATAAACCGCAAATCCCAACGGTACCAAAAGTTAAGGTATGGATACGATGCGTGATGAAGTCGGAGGATACACTGCGACTTCTGCAGAATCAGAATCCGAACATACCGACACAGGATTGGAAGGTACTTACTTTATCTCGGCCTACGGAGGAAGGTCAGTTCTACATCTTCCAAATAAACAAGCAGGCGGTGGATATATTGTACACGCAGCTTGGCAAAATGTCCTTTGGCACAGGCAAAATTTACATGCGACTCAGGAAAAGAAGTCCCGAGGATAAAAAACCTAACACGCTAGAGGTGGGCGAAGTCGAAAAGGACCTCAAAAGCCTAAGAGAAAAAATACAGGTTGAAGTAGCCGACGTCACCACGAAGGTGTTAGAACCAACCGCCAAATGGTGCTGTGACTCGCACAGAGGAATACCCGGCACAACAGTCACGAGAGACTGAAGGGGGCCTCGAATACTCTAAACCAAAAGGGCAAGGGGAGGACGACGACGTCACGACGAAGGTGCTGGAGGGGGACAAACAGCCCAATGGTGCTGCGAGTCCTACAGATATACCTCCAACATAGTAAAGTGGCGTCGAGCGAACTCCTCCTAACCCTTGAGGAAGGTTCATTTGACGTGGCGTTGTTCCAGGAGCCGTGGCTCTCATCGGGAGGAAAGGTTTCTGGACTTAGTGCACGCGGGTTTGGCGTTTACTACGCGCAACCGGAAGGAGGGGTGCGAGCTGTAGTAATGGTAAGGAAATAGCTGCATTCATATATGTAGTGTAATTTACCGAGGACCTCGTAGTGGTGGCCGTTGAGCAAAAGAATAAGCAGGCATTTATCCTGGCGTCCTGTTACATGGCCCATGCTGCGGCAGTTCCACCGATGGAGTGCAAAAGGCTAGTACAGGAGGAAGGGCGCAAAGGGCGGTTGGTCATAGGCGCAGATGCAAATGCGCACCACAATGCGTGGGGAAGAGCAGATACGAACGAGAGAGGCGAATCTCTATTTTTTACATCCTGCAACCCAATTTGCAGATAGCCAACAGGGAAATGTCCCTACATACATTGGTCCAACATCCAGCAATGTTCTGGATATTACATTCAGCTCCGAGCATGATATATCAAGGTATGATTGGATGGTTCTTGATAGACCATCCTTCTCCGACCATGCGTCTCCCTAAAGAGGGTAGAGAAGGAAGGGACCTTTAGAAACCCTAGGTCAACGAACTGGACTAATTTCCAGAAAGAGGTAGAAACAAAACTGGAACAACCCAAAGAGTTTTCCAATGTGGAGGAACTGGAGGAGTCGAATGAATTCCTAACAAGGACGCCTATGACTGCGTATACCAAAGCTTGCCCTCTAAGAAGATTCAGAGGAAAAGCAAAGCCACCATGGTGGAGCAATGAGTTGAGTCTTCTAAGAAGGTAAAAGAAATGTTTAAGCTCGCAAAGTCCGCGGAAAGCGGAGCGTGTCGGGACGAGTACAGGGATCTACTAAGTATCTACAAGCAAGAAATTTCCGGGGCGAAGAGAATCGGAATAGTTTCTGTACGGACATAGAGTGCTCCAGCGAAACCAAACGGTTAAAAAAGTCCTAGCAAGACGAAACATAGTCCAGGGACGCCGGGCCCAGATGGTATATTCCCGACCATGCTACAAGTTTCAAGCATGGCGATCGTGGAATGGCTTAAAATAATATTCGATTCATGCATAAGTCTGAATCATGTACCGCACTCTTGGAGAACTGCTCGTGTAGCTTTCCTACCAAAGGTGGGCAAGATCGGTCACGTGTATCCCAAATACTATAGACCCATCAGCTTAACATTATTTCTGCTCAAAACCTTTGAGAGGCTGATAGATGTGTTCATAAAGTCCAACGTGGATGAAAAGCTGCTCTCCACAACACAGCATGCGTACACCAAAGGCAAGTCGGTAGACACCGCATTGAATAGGGTGGTAATAAGCATAGAGAAATCTCTGGAATATAAGGAATATGCTCTACGAATCTTTTTAGACATTGCCGGGGCTTTCAATAATGTTTCTAAATGGGCGATTATGGATAGTCTTAATTACATTAAAGTGCATCCAGCCTTAACCAGATGGATCGGCTGCATGTTAAATTGCAGGAAGATTACATCACAATGGGGATTGTACGAGGCCACGAAATCAGTGGACAGGGGCACGCCGCAGGGAGGGATGCTATCACTTCTGCTGCGGACGCTGGCCATCAACCAACTGCTCAGGCGATTCGATGAGGGACCCGTAAAACTTACGCCTTACGCAGATGACGTTGCAATTGTCATAAGTGGAAAGTGCCTTCCAACGATTAGTTCTTTGATGGATCGGGCGCTTCGCGATATTCATACCTGGGCATCTAATGTCGGATTGAAAGTCAATGCGGAGAAGACGGATATGGTCTTGTTTACAAAGAGGTATAAGGTCCCAAATTGGACCAGGCCTAAGTTAGGAGGGGTGACCTTACAGGAGAAATCTTGCACAAAATATCTAGGAATCATCCTAAACAGTAAACTGTCATGGAAGCTCAACATAGAGGAGAGGGTGAAGAAGGCCTCAACGGCACTTTATGCATGAAATAGAATGCTGGGGTGTACGTGGGGCTTATCGCCCTCTCTTTCTCATTGGGTTTTTACAGCGATTGTAAGCCTTATTCTATACTATAGAGTTATTGTTTGGTGGAAAGCCACACAAAAACCAAAATACCTCAAAAAATTAGAGTGGGTATGCAGATTATCGATGCTTGGCATTACGGGAGCCTTGAAAACAACCCCGACGGCTGCACTGTATTCCATTCTGGACATTCCACCTGTAGACCTGGTTGCAAAGAACATAGCATTAACAACTGCAACCAGGCTGGGTGCCTCGGGGCAGCTTGAGCGCCGACCATATGGCCATAGTAGTATAGCGTCATCAATCATAAGACGAACAAACTTCCTAATTCCCTATCTGCGCTTCGAGGGAGATCTTAAGGCCACAATGGAGGAAGACGGTTGGCGGAAGGGTGCGCAAATGGCGGACGAGGCGATCTATGTGTACACAGATGGTTCCAAAGTAGTGGAAGGAGTAGGATCTGCGGTATATTGTACTGATCCGGAAATAAGCAGATCATAGAGGCTGCCGGGTTACTGTAAAGTTTTCCAAGTGGAAATATTAGCTGTAACCAAAGCAGTAGAAACCCTGGAAGAGAATAGCTTAAGTTGCAACCGTGTAAACATTTATATTGACAGTCAAGCAGCAATTAAGGCAATAATATCGCATAGCACAGCATCTGAATGCGTGTTAGAGTGTAAGCAGTCTCTGGAGAGAATCGGGACAGGGAGAAGCATACATTTGTATTGGGTCCCAGGGCATATGGGAATAGATGGGAATGAAAAAGCGGATGAACTAGCTAAAAAGGACGCATCCCTTGGAGCTTGCTCCGTAGAGATCCCAATTAGACTGGGCGATATTAGGCGAAGGCGAGAAGTGCACATGATCGGCCAAGCGGGAAAGGCGCGGGTTCAAGCGCGGGGCTGTAAAGTGTCGAAGATTATGTGTAGGTCTAACAACCTTAGGCTAACAAAGTTGCTTCTATCATTAAAAAGAGAGGACTGTAGACTCATGACGGGTATTCTGACTGGACACTGCCTTCTGGCGTCACATGCCTTTAAATTAGGCTTGGTCAATGATAGCAGATGTAGGAAGTGCGGGTTGGAGGAGGAAACGATCAGGCACGTTCTGTGCTCGTGCCCTGCACTTGCCGGGCTAAGACTCCAGCTATTAGGAGTGATACAACTGTCAGATCTAGAAGCAGCAAGTGGCTTAAGTCCTAGGAAGCTTCTAGTATTTGCCAATAGGACGGAGTTATTTTATAACATAGGACCTGGTTTTTGATAGGGTTTTTCAGTTTGGTCGTTAAAACAAACTTCTGGTAACACTACGGACTCAATCAGTCTATGTGAGGTCCTCATGGACCGGCCAGTTCAACCTAATCTAGCCTAACCTTAATGATCCTGAAAACATCGCGAAAACAATAAAGAAATAGTCTCAAAATTATCTCAAATTTTGCCAGAATTTGGCGGACGTAGTATCAAATCAATACCGAAATGATCAAAAAACAATCCACAATAGCACACAAGATGGTCCTGAATTAGTCCCGTAACAATCCAGATAATATAAAAATTGTCAAAAATTAGTCCCAAACCAGTCTCGAAATAGTCGTGAAAATTAGCTTAAAAATAATTATGGAATATTCCAGAAAAGACCAAAGCTGTCTTGAAATAATCCCAAAAATTACCCCAAAACTAGCTCAAAAGCAATTCCAAAACGATCCTGTAATAGTTTTGAGCCCTTCCCGAAACGTGTTCTCGAAACCATCCGGAATTTAAACCAGAATATTACAAACCCAACTTCTCATACCTCCATGTATGAGAATAAAATTATTATTTTTTTTTTCAATTTTCTTAAATTTCGACGAAGTGTGTATGTGTGTATTTGATGATGGGGTGCACATTTTCAACTTTTTTTAGTGATATAGCTCACAAAATGCTCTCTAAGTCCAAACGGCGAGGTCTGGATAATAGGTAGGTCCGCATCATTGTATTTTTAATGGGCAGTTCTCTTAACCCCTCACAGATTCGCCACCCTCCGTATTGATTGGTATTTTTTATTTGTGATCGGTATGCGGTATGTCATGTACCAGTCTCTTGTCTGCGGAGGTCGTAAATCGAGCAAAGTGCGACATTCCATATAAATAGTACCATGGACTCTATACGCTCCCGAAAAAATATTCCTCACCGTCGCTCCTGCCATCTTTTATAGCAAACCCGGTAATTGGTTGATAAGGCGTGATCTTTCTTTGTCTATAGAAGGTATCATTTCTCAGTTTCTTAGTCTATTTGAAGCCTTAAATCTAAGCAACTCTGTTTTTAAGCTCTTGGAAGAACGTTTTATTAACTTCATCGTCCAATTTTGATCAAGTATTATTTAACCAACTCAAATATCATATGACCTACCCACGTTTTATGCGAAATCACAGTAAAGTATCTGCGCATTTTCATCACGGTCAATATCCTCTGCTTGATCGGATAGACTATGCAATTCGTACTTATCATATCTTTTGTGCTAAATAATAAAAAAAATTGCTCATTATCACTTTTACAACGCCCATTCACAATCCAGACGCAAAAAAGAAACGAAATTCAAATAGCACAAAGGGACACGGCGGGTGGATGCAAGCAGACTTTAATAAAATTAACAATATTTACTCGACTTTTATAATTACTTCAAACAAACAAGTCGCAGAATTTGAATACTAAAAATAGCCTAAACAAGTAAACATAACATTATCTTTTTTTATTTGAAATTTACGATTTTCTTGGTTTACTGCATCGCATTTCCAGACTACGTTTTGGATTCGTATAACAATTTTTGCTCTTGAATTAATATTATGATAAAAAATTGTGCAAATGTCGCTGGTGCACTTAGATGTCAGGTGCTAATTTTTATCTATTTCGTATATGTGCGGAGCCGCCGTGGTTTTGTGGTAGCGTGCTCCACCTATCGTACCAAAGATTCTGGGTTCGCGCCCCGTGCAAAGCAACATCAAAAATTTAGAAACAAGAATTTGATCTGGCACTCCGAGTGCATTTGTGCCATGAAAAGCCTCTCAGTGAAAACCCATCTACTTTGCAGATGCCGTTCGGAGTCGGCGAATTGGCCGTGCTGCCAATTTGTAGCAAACATTAAAAGGAGTACGTCTAAATTAGAAGAGAAACTCGGCCCAAAATCTCTTCTGAGGTTATCGCGCCTTGTATTCATTTTTTTATTCTTATATGTGTGGTTTTAGCTCCATATATTGTGACGAATATTAGTATCACTAAGCGATACTAACATCACTAAGCCGATACAAAGCAGTATTTACATAAACAAATCAAACATCATGTACACACATACATACAAGGCAACAGAGAGATACTCACAGACGTATGTCATCGTCAGCGAAGTAATACTCACATATTCACACGCATATGGATAATAATTACAAATATACATGTGTATAGCTGGTAAGCAAGCATCAAGTTCACGAAATTACTAGACATTAGGAGAAATGGGCAAACGAGGAAACCGAAGAGTATAAAAGCAGCACAAGCTGAGGCATGACTAAGCAGTTTGATTTAAGCACGCTATCAGTTACGAAGTGAAGTTTAATTGCGAAGTACTTTCAAAGTAGTCTAATAAAGACCATTTTGTAATACAGAATATTGGAATGTTTTATTCAACCGTTTTGCGATACGAACGTAAGCAGAAGGTTGCAAATAAGCGGAATTTCCCCAAATTCGTTACAATATAAACAATGCACTATATTTAGGAGATGCACAAACTCTATGCAGGATGCTTACGTTAAAGTACTGTGTACGATCAAGTGATGTGATGAGAAAATTTTATCCGAGTACTAATTGCGCTGAAGTTGGTATATTCGACGTTGTTCAGACTGGCGGAAAGTAGTTCCAATATACATATTTTAATTTTCCACCCTGACTAAAAATCAACAGCAAGAGGAACCCTTACTCTAAGTACTTGAACGGCCGAAGGTAAACAAGAGATTTATATAATCTTCTATAAATCTTATAAAATAAAGTCGCTAAATGCCATGTATGCACATAACTTCACACAGAATGCTCCAATTTTAAAACGATTTTTTGCATTTGAAAGCTTAGCTACGTGAGATGGTACAGTTAATATAATTTGAAGATATATATTATAGGGGCGTGGCAAATTGCCAAAATGTAGTAAAAAATCATAAAATTTTTGTTTACACGGCTATAACTCATAAACGGATGGATGGATTTAAAAAATTCTACTTTTCAGTAAAACTTTGAAATATTTACCTTCGATCTGCATCAACAAAAATACTTGGTTCCTTTCTTATATCAGCCAAATTGTTAAAAAAAAAGTAACATTTTTACCAAAAAATTTGTTTGTGTGGTTGTTCGCTGTGAACTGTGCGCGCTAATTGCTTTTGAGTGAGGCATCATGCGACACATACATACGTAAATATATAGCATTCGCTGCGTTATTTAACTTCGGGCGTAGGTTTATAGGTATGTATGGATGTACATCACTACATAGTATAAAAAAAGTCGCTTTTTCTGTCCCAATGTCCCTTTGAATGCTTAAACCTTTAAAAATACGCAACGGATTTTGATGCGCTTTTTTTAATAGATAAAGAATTATTGAAGAGGAAGGAACGGATGAACATATTTGGCTTAAAATTGGTGGAGGGGTAGCTTAGAACCAGGAGACAGACATAGGATAATTTTTTTCCCGTTCTGGCTAGGGTCTTGAGAACAAAACGTCGACCTGGGTAATCCTGTGATGTGTTTCTGTAATATGGATATCAAATGGAAGCTGTTTATGAGTACTTTTATACGGGTTATTTTTCGTACCCGCGTGTAACTAGGGTCTGGAGATATAAGCGAAAATGTCGACGCGGGTACCCCTAGAATGTGTTTATACAATACGGATAACAAATGAAAGCTGTTGATGAGTGCTTTAGTACAGCGTAGTTTTCCCACCTATTTGTGAAGGGTCTCGAGATATAGGCCAAAACGTGGATCATGGTAACACTGGGATGTGTTTTTACATTATGGTTATCAAATTGAAGCTGGTGATGAGTGCTTTAATACAGGGTAATTTTTATAACTCTGGGTGACTAGGGTCTCAAGATATAGGCCAAAACCTGGACCCGGATACCCCCAGAATATGTGTGTAATAGGGATATCAAATGGAAGCTGTTGCTGAGAGCTTCAAAGTAATTTTCATTGTGATATTCGATTTAATCGCATCAACCTGGCAGAACTGATTAATATGCATGCGAAGCCGAAATAAAGACATGAATTGATAATACCCACATAACTATTTACATACGTCCTATTCGATTTGCCTGGCAGTAAGGGATGAAGAAGAATGGGAAAAACTTGAAAGAAGAGAAAAGATGGAAGGAGACTTAGAAAGAGATAGAGTGAGACGAAGATAGAGATGGATGAAGCGAAAATACGGAGGGAGGAGTGAATAAAAGGATTAAGAAAAGGTGAGGGGGGAGCAGAGTTAGACGGAAAAAGGTTATTAAAATGTATGCAGATAGACCTAATTAAGGGCAGGACAACGTCTGATATCGAAAAAGTGGGCGTGATTATAGTCCGATTTCGTTAATTTTAAATAACAATCTGCGATGCGTGCCCAGGAACTTCCATACCAAATTTCATTAAGATACCTCAAAATTTACTCAAGTTATCGTGTTTACAGACAGTCGAACGGACAAACGGACATGGCTAAATGAATTTCTTTTTTCGTCCAGATCATTTTGATATAGAGAAGTCTATATCTATCTCGATTAGTTTATACCGTTACGGGCTACCGTTAAGCGAACAAAATTAATATACTCTGTGAGTTCTGCTCAGCTGAGTATAAAAAGGGCAGTAAAACGGGGCTTATCGTTTTGCCCCATTCAAACTGGGACAAATCGTTGTACTGGAACTCATAATTTTTTCCATAAATAGAGAAGATACCAAATCAAGTCATTCAGTATGCGTGTGCATATCAACTAACTTGGACCTAAGTGACACACTTCCAAGCGTAACAGAGGGACGAACTTCGATCGAATTTCGAATGGGATGGAATTGTATCATATACTCCTG
Source organism: Eurosta solidaginis (assembly GCF_040869045.1). Lineage (NCBI taxonomy): Eukaryota > Metazoa > Arthropoda > Insecta > Diptera > Tephritidae > Eurosta > Eurosta solidaginis. Next base: position 295,846,871 of record NC_090320.1, read on the forward strand.
GACCACTTTGGGACTGTTTTTTGATTGTTGCGTGAACATTTCGGTATACAGGAAAACTCAGGATTATTTTAAGAATCATTTCCAAACAATTCGGTGAAATTTTGAGGTAGTTTGAGGATCAATTCCGGACTCATTTCGAGACTATTTCGGGACCAATTTGGAACAATTTCAGGAGCACTTCGAAATTAATTTTTGGTATAACTTTGGGACAACTTCAGAATCATTTCTAGACTATTTTTATACAATTTCGAGAGAGTTATAGGAGCTTTTTGGGATTATTTTCTGAATTAATTCGAAGATAAAAAGATAAGGATAGATGCTGCGGAAAAGAAGTAAGGGAAAATATGGCGAGGAAGAAATAGACGCAGTGAAATAGAAAGGCAGACGGAAGAATGAATAAATGGATAAGACCATCAACTTAGTTCAGCTTATATTAAGTTTAAGTTTGGTGAAACATAGCCACTTATATATTTCATCCAAATCGTACTACGGCTTTGCAGCCTTGTCGTTCACATTTTTACCGCTTATTATTATTAATGGACGGTACATTGATGCCACTATACTTTATACAATTTGAGATTTCATTTATACATATATATATATATATATATATATATTAGGGCGGGTCGATTTAAAAATCGCTCACTGCACTGTGAAAATCGTATTCTAAGGATCAAAATAAGAAACTTTGCCGAAGGAACCATACCTCTAAAACGAATTCTGGTGTCCCTCCCTTTGGGTCGAACTTTTGGGTAGGGGCAATTTCAATTCTACCTGCTGTGTCTTGTGTTGGCTTAAAAAAACAACACAAGCAATTTTACGATCTGCAATTGTGTCACAGTGATGCCTTGGTTTTAAAAGGGGGTTGTAAAAACGCTAATTTCTAATAATTTTTTTTAATTTCTTTTCTATTACTAAGTTAAATTCAATTTTTCATTTACATATGTTCTGACTAAATAAATTTCTAAAGAGAAAAATAAACTCCAAAAAGAAAAAACATAGGCTTTTCAAAGTGGGATTTTTCAAAATTTGCTCCTACGACCCAAAGGGGGGAACATCAGAATTCGTTTTAGAGGTATGGTTCCTTCGGCAAAGTTTCTTATTTTGATCCCTAGAATATGATTTTCACAGAGCAATTGGCGATTTTTTTGCCTCCCCACAAATCGACCCGGCCTAATATATATATATATTTAATAATAACTGTACTAATACTGATCGTTGTGGTAGCCCAATCGGTTTGTTTTTACCAGTGGATACCGACGACCCAACTAGAGTTCTTTGTTTACGGTTCTTCGTAAAACGTTCGATACTGCTGTACCTGCATTAAGTAAATAACTTTTTATGAAGCAAGTTTTGTCCTATTGTCATAAACGCTCCTTTGAGATCCAAGAAAACAGCCATGATGCATATATTTCTACTCAGCTCTTCTTTCCACTAGGCAATGACCTGATTCAGCGCAATTTCGCAACAGTTTTATCTTCTAAAGCTAGATTGTTGAGGATTTAGTACTTTGTTAGATTTTAGGTATTGCACTGTTTGCTTTTTTATCACGCGTTCAAGTAATTTTTCATCATTCATTAATGTGCTTATGTGTCTCATCTTATCGCCTCTGATTGTATTCGCCACTTTCGCTATTGGCACAACCGTAAAACTTTTCCTTAACTCTAAAATACCCCATTTTTCGAACTATTTGTTTATTTGCATATTTTCGGGATAATTGCTGGATAATTTCGAGATTATTTCGACACAATTCAATTTTAGAACTGTTACAGAATCAATACGGTATTATTTAAGGCAAAATTTAATTCTGAAATTTTGAGACTGTTTCCGGCTAATTTTTTTACAGGTTTGTTATCATTCCAGGATCAGGTTGGCATTGTTTTATGCTTAATTTTTGGTAAACTTAACTAATCATTTCTATTTTGTTTGTTTCGGGACAATTTTAGGATAATTTATGGACTTCGATTTTATTCACTTTAATATATTTCCCATTTTTACCGTCGACTTGTAGAATTTGAGGTTCTCATCCTTCTTTCGTAAATTGTAAAGCATAATGTATTCTCTATTGCAATCCCTATCACAAACTCTAACCCTATCCGTATCGTTATCAATATGACTGCGAATCATTTAAGGTTGTTTTTGGAACAAATTCCAAGAAATTGGTTTCTCGAATTGGCAGCCAAGATGTAGTGATATTCCACTAAATCTTCGAAATGCAGACTTAATTTAAGATTTTCGAAATTATTCAATTTGAAATGCTCCCCGTTCTTTGGAGTGTCTTTAGACCACTGTGTAAAACTGCATATCTTTAACACGTCGACTTAAATTTCGTCTACTTTTAACTTAAAATAAGACGTGTCGCACGACTAATAAATATTCATATGCAATCTTATAATACCTACAAAAAAAATGTTTTATACAAAAAATTGTATTGCTAAATAATTTTTCATGAATCAAATCACAATTATCATAATAAATGGCATAGTCAATAAATAGTTGTAAATGAGTATTTGGCTGTGGCGTCTGTGTATCAAAAAAATTAACTGCAAATGATCGAATTAGAGCGCCATGGAAACTCCCCCTCTCCCTACCCACGTAAAGACTGTGTTTGCTAAAAATGAGATCACTATCTTCTAAATAGTTTTCAAATGACAGCGACTTTATCAATACACGTGCGGATATATAGAGTCAAATATAATTTTTTTATAATTCTTTTGTACACAATTCCAACCCATTTTTAGATTTTAAATAAATATTGGTAATCTTTTTATGGATACTAGGCAAATAATCGTGAATTTTTTCTTTTTTTATGCATACCCCGTTATTAGGTACTAAATATTTAGACAAATGTGTTTTGCTAACAAGTTGACGCTCTACAAAGCAAGTAACAGCTAAGGAAATTTAAGCAACAACAAAAATTTAAATATAGTCGCTTAGATATATATGTATTTGTTGTGATTACAGATGCCAAATACAGGTGTATTCTTAGTTGGTAAATTACTTTCTGGTAGCGTCCAGATATTATCAAAAAAAAAAAAAAAAAACAAATTGAAATATTGAGAGAAGTAAAGTAACTTCATCACTTTACACTGAAAGAAAAAAGTAAAATCAACCGACTTACAGGACAATTCAATCAAAATTTCAAATAGCTGTTGAATCAACATCGCACACGTCTTTGATCCTGCATTGACCGTTTCAATAGTGAAATCAAGAAAACATTTATCATACTTTAGTCATTGCTCTGTTAATTTAACAGTTAATACATTCATCCTAAGAATACTAACGAAAACTGTCAAAATAACAGAATTTCGTCAACATTATAAGGTTAACAGTGAAGGCCGCTAATATGACAGAGAACCCAGTTGGGAGAGTTAGCTCACACATTTGCATTATATTGCCGGGCTTTCGCTGTTGAAATAATAAATGAAATCAGTTCTTTTAACAAAAGTGTCAGTTAGATTGATTAGAGACCAACAGTTTTCTTCTGTTGACATGACTAAACAAATGTGTACTCTTTACAAAAAACACGCTTGAAATAACCATAATGCGATCCAGTTTTCCGAAAGTCTGTTAATTCAAGAACAGCAACCCCCGAACTAAAAAGTTAAGCAACGTCATTTATATGCTGCGTTTCAACCTTTTGGTTCGTTCAAGGAACTTGCCGATAGTGTGAATCCCCATCAGCTTAGCACGCAGGCTAAGATGAATAATGGCAGTGATCCTAATTTTATTTCCTTGAACTATTTATCAGGTCTTCTCTTTTCTTACTATCGTAATTCGACAAAGTTTGCTTTGTTTTCTTTGCAGGTGTCTGGTGGGCACCAGCTGGGTATCGCTATCTTCTGGAATCTGCTATGTACGCTTATTTTGATTGATGTGAGTGTATGATGCACCTCGACTGCCTCCGCAGCATCCAGCAGTAACCCTTCCCTAGCAAATACGCCTGCCTTCTTGTTGCCCTTAATGTTCCTGTGACTAAGAGCAATTGTTATAAACGTTATGTTTACGACAGATTCTGCTGCTTGAAGCGATCTGTTGCAGCTGCTGAGGGTCTTAGACGAAGTGATAGAGAAGTTGAGCGCCATGATCTCTTCTTGTCTATCTAAGTAAATGTATACTACGCTTTTTTGCCAAAGAGATCGCAGTTTCACGTATGTGAGGTCTAGAGGCTGTACTCTTTTCATCTTTTTTATTGTGTATTGTTTGTCCGTGGCCGGCCACCATACTATACTGCCGTCCACAGTAAAGTTCACTTGCTGCCTTTTATGAATTATAATTCTATTAGTTTCTGCTCCTAAAATTTACTAACTAACCGTACAAATAAGCCATTCACTTGAAGAATCTTATATTTTCAAGATAAAAACTAAATTTTCTCCGCTTTCACTTTTTACACATTTCTGCCTTTTTGCTATGGACGGCAATATAGCCTCCTTTGTAAGTATGGGTGTGATAATGGCCGTAAATAGCCACATCACGGGTTTGGGTTAAGAGCCCTCATTTGCTAGCGACTCTTTTACAGCAGCCAGGGCCGGATTAACCCCCCAACGGGGACCTAGGCAACCATCAAACACCCTTTTCTTCACGTCCATTCCCTTCATGTTAAAAATACAAACTTATACCTTTCATAAAAATTTTGTTTTCACAATGTAATTATATCAATAAAATTACTATCTACGCATGTCGTTTTCTACATTTGTTTTCGGCAAATTCATCAATTATATCATCGATATCGATTTTTTCAATAAATCTGACTCAAAGCAAAGTATACGTAACATCTCGAGTCCCTTAGCCTAAATAAAATCTCGAGTCGCTCTTGTCGCGATGTAGCTCTTTCAGCAGCTTTGATTCTTTTTAATTGCGAGAAGGATCGTTCGGCAGAACAATTTGTGATCATCAATTTTAAAAAAATCCGAAGAGCTATGTGCTAGGAAATACATCGGCTAATTGATCTCCCATTAGAATCTTATACTAATGACTATGATTTTTTGTGCATCAGTGTATCTGGAGTTCACGTAACTTTGGAATTGTTTCATTTCAATGAAAAATTCTTCCAAATCTCTAGAATAAAAACGAACCAAGTTATTTATAGCTTCATAGAGGTCACCATCACTCAGAGAAAAGTTGATGAGAAATGCAAATCTCTCTGAAACTTCCATATACACTTTCGCACGTCGTTTGATTTCACTGATTGTCGATGATTTCCAGGAAACCTTTTGTCCTAAAATCATAGCGAGGCGAAAATTCTACTTGTGGATTTCTGGAGCATTTCCGTCATTAGGTTGGAAGAGTACGTTTTACGATTTCTGTATAACCTACACCAGGTAATAATTGTTTTGTTTTTTCCTCGAAATCATTGAACTTTTCACGGAATGAAACTAAACACTCTTCTCTCAATCCATACAAAAAACCACAAGTTTGCAAATCAGCTTTTTCACTTTGCAATGACTTACTCACTGAACGCACAGCAGTCAAAATAAAAAAAAATAAAAATAAATGTAAGGCGCGATAACCTCCGAAGAGATCTGAGGCCGAGCTTCTCTTCCAATTTGCGTCGTGCTCGTCTTGATTTTCCCTACAAATTGGCCGGACGGGACCTACATATTTTATGCCGACTCCGAACGGCATCTGCAAGGCCAAACACTGCATCTGCAAGGCCAAACACTGCCGAGGGGCGACTTCGCTTAGAAAACTTTTCTTCTAATTGAAAAACCTTATTTCAAAAATTTTGATGTTGCTTTGCCGGGGTGTGAACCTAGGGCTTGCGGTGTGGTAGGCGGAGTACGCTCCAATCACACCACGGTGGCCTGTAGCCTGTCAAAATAGAGTTCCATAAAATGAACATGAAACCAAATTCGAATTTTTCATTTTATTCGCGATACACATCGCCTCAGAACGGGTATCAGTATTTGTGATTCATCATCAGCAATGATTTCTAGAGCCACTAATATGATATCAAACGAATCGTAAACTGCAATCGTCGCATTCGAATGTGCTTCCCAGCGTGTAGTTGACAATGTCTTCAAAGTTTTCTCATTGTTTATTTTATTTTTTAATACCCCCCAACGATAGGTGGAAGCGGAAAAAAATTATATAATGTCTGCATAATGGCGAAAAAATCTACTGCATAAAAACAGCACTTCACAGCATGCTCTCCAACCAAATTAAGGGAATGCGCGGAACAGGGAACATAGATCGCATTCTCATTCAAACTCAAGATTCTTGCTTGCACACCTTTAACCTTCCCGGACATGTTTAATGCGCTGTCATATTATTGTCCTCTACAATTTTGAATATCTAAACCACAGTCTTCAGTAAGAAACTTTAAAGTTTGATTCGCTAGACTTTCACCAGTATGACTTTCCCACTGAAGAAAAGTTATAAACCTTTTTTATTATTCAATATACTCTCCTCTCACTTCGATACCCTTCTTTGCACGCTCATACAATTTGTCAAATGAGCGGGAAAGGTACTTTTTAGGAACCTTGTACAATTTGTCGGTCGTCGCCTTTTGAATGCGGTCAATTGAGTTTTGTTTATTTGAGTAAAATTTATTTTCAGTTCTGATTATATTTTTCTTGCACTCTCTAGAATTTTATGTTTGTAAGAAAATTTTAGAAGTCTTTTTAATTTTTGGGGGCTCCAGGCAACTGCTTATTCTGCCTACCTGTTAATCCGGCCCTGACATCAGCAGAAGGCCTTTTCGACATTACGTTTAATATTAGTTTTCCAGTTAAAGTTGCTGTCTATCTCCACGGCCAGTCACTATCTTAGGAAGTGTAAGGCTAGTACTATTTAGAGAAGACAACCCAAGCGGTGGGATTCTCTTGTTGCAAGTAAACATTATCAGTTCCGTCTTACTAGGGCATACGTTAAGTCCGTTTCTGGGTGTCCAAGGGTGGATCCTGCGAATCCCACTAGTATTTCACATAAGGTCAATGGAAAAGTACATGATACAACGCTTTCGACGTCGTCTGAATATGGGACTACCTCCGCTTCATATAAAAGCGATAAGAGAAACTTTGTCTGCAGAGTTCCTCCGCTCAAGAGGTGGATATTTGTAACTGAACAAATGTTTGTATTTTCCAGAATTGTTTTGTGTGCTTTGACAGACATGACTGTGTATGCCAAGTCTGCGTAGGTCATGGGCGAATGCGCTGATTTCTTTATTGTTAAAGACTCCCTCTATATATAAAAAGCTAGGTCTATATCAAAGAAAGCGGTCCGAGGCGTGGGGATTTCTCTATAGTACCTATGAAATCATAGGGGGCAATTTCGGCACGCCTACCCTTCATGTACGCATGTTGTGCCATCGAAAGCTTGAATCCATATGTGCATGTCTAAGAGCCTTTCCAGAACCTGTAGCATTAAGGAGGTATGCCTAATGAGGCTGTAGTAGCAAGAAAATAACTTTAACGCTTCGTCAGCTTTGAGAAATATAGGCCCAAGTGATGCTAGTTGCAACCAGAGAATTATAGGCTGACCAAGCTTTTGGAGTATCACCGGAGTGATATCTCCAGGGCCTGGTGCTTTGAAGGGGGGATATGCTGTTGTTAGTGAATTTTATTTTTGCTCTGACAACGGCCGAGTTCAACAATCTATTCGAACGAAGCCTCTAGCTCTACGTAGTTCAGTTAGCTGAGCCGCTACCGCAATAGTATGAGAAAGGAAGTGGGAGTGGGAAAGAAAGTGAGAGCGGGAGTGTGAGATGAAAAGGAAGATAGAGAGTATATGCGATATCGATATATAAAAATTTTCATTTTGATACGTATTCTAGGTAATTAGCTCTGAACATAAAAAGTCTCTTGAGCTTAGGCACAAGTTACTTAAGCTACAAGAGACTTAAGCTACGAGGGAACTTTTGAACTGTAAATCAGCAACAACAAAATCCATTTTAAAATATTACATATATGTATATGCAAAAATATAAAACCATTAACCCATTAATAGCATCTATGAAACTTTTGAAAAATTGTACCTCGCTGGTAAAACCTCTCATGCTTATTTTTAATCTGTCCCTAGCTTAAGGGGTTTTCATTGATGATTGGAAAAGCACTTCTATTACCCCTATTTTTAAAAGTGGAAATAAAAATGATATTTTAAATTATAGGCCTATATCCAAGTTGTCGTCTGTTGCCAAGCTATTTGAATGCATTGTAAAAGAGAAACTTTATTTTCATGTGAAACATATAATTTGCGCAAATCAGCATGGATTTGTGGCAGCACGCTCGACAGTTACCAATCTTTCAGTCTTTACTGAGGATTGCCATTCGTACTTTCGCAATGGTCTTCAGCTTGATACGATTTATACTGATTTTTCTAAGGCGTTTGACAAAATTTCTCACGTAATGCTCATTGAGAAACTTGCATTCCTGGGTTTTCATTCCAGTATCCTCAAATGGATAAAATCTTATTTACATAACAGGAGTTGCATGGTTGCTATAGATGGGGCATTCTCGGATCCATTCATTGCTACGTCTGGTGTGCCTCTAGGTAGCATATTAGGTCCTTTATTATTCATCTTGTTTATTAATGATGTTTCTTTTTGTTTCAACTCGTCTAGATTTCTCTTATATGCCGATGATCTTAAAATATATTCTGAAATAAGAGACTCGCGTGATTCATCGGCGCTTCAAAGTGAACTTAATAAATTCTTAGATTGTTGCGCTTTGAACAGGCTTTATATAAATATTAACAAGTGTTTCAAAGTAACTTACTCTAAAATGGTCAAGCCTTTGGATACTTGCTACTGGTTGGCGGACTCGTGCCTTTCTGAGGTTAATTAAATTAAAGATCTTGGCGTGTATTTTGATAGCAAACTAAATTTTACTACTCATTTAAACTACATAATTACAAATTCTTTTAGAACACTTGCCTTTGTGAAACGCCACTCTTCTAATTTTTCAGACCCATATACCTATAAGCTTTTGTACTCGGCTTTTGTCTGTCCTAAAATGGCATACGCAGCTGTCATTTGGAGACCATACCATTCAGTCCACATAAATCGTCTGGAGAAAGTCCAAAAGTGCTTTGTTCGTTTTACTTTACGCTCTCTTAACTTTACTGAACCGATTCCGTCGTACGTTGCTCGTTGTCGATTAATTAGTTTGGTATCGTTATCCGATAGGAGAACGCTTACAGTTACATTTATTATGGATCTTGTTTCTGGCAGGATAGATTGTCCTTCCTTACTTCAGGTAGTTAACTTTAATGTGCCCTGCAGAAATTTACGGAATTTTGTTGTTTTTCGTGTTGGACTTAACAGAACAATCTATGGTGCTAACGCTCCCTTGAATAGAATTATGTCTGATTACAACTATTTCTCAAATTTTCTGGATTTAGATTTTACGTATACCAAATCGGTTATACAGTTCAAACTAAAAACCTATTTTTTAACTAATACTTAATTTACATTAGTTGTACTATATTCTTAAGTGTCTGCTGTATAATAGACATAGAAGTAAATAAATAAATAATAATAAATAGCTAACATTTAACCCGTCAATGCAAATGTGGTCGTCCTCATTGCCTCGATTATTTAATGCGACATACCCGCATCTTAACTACGTATAATATTTACCTCGAGACATCTGCTCGTTGTATTTGATATTTCCTCCAAATGAAAATGTGGTGCTAAATAATTAAGTGTTTGCCGTGTTCTCAACTGACAACGTCGCGCTGTTGGAGGCGATTTGTTTACTATTTTGCATCATTTTAATAAACATATTTACACATACATACATACACACATGCACACATTGCAACTTATAGCTTACATATTTACATAGCTATTTTTAAATTATTTTATTTAGATGAACGGCCGACAGCCGCACAGTTGGCTATCTTTATTTTTATTATTTTTTTTTTCTATGATGACAGCAGTTTTTAAATGCACAAATCTATGTGTCTACGTGTATGTACATATGTATCTTGGTATGTGTGCACATGATTAAGTGATCGGAGGTGGGATCGTGCGCCCGCTCACCCACTCACACTTGGCGCGGCATGTGGCCAACATTTGAAATATGTTTTCTATTAAAATATTTTACAGTTAGAATATTGTTGTGTAAATGAATTGAGCTATTTTGCAAGTTGAATCAATTTTTTTTTTATATTTTGAAATGAGACATTATTCTTTGGCTGGCCTTGTCTACCAGCAGAATATAAAATGCATTGAGTTTGCAATAAACTTTATGAGGGGCGCACGATTAAAGTTTAAATGTCGCTGAGCGAATGCTTTTTGAGAAATTATAAAGGTAGATGCTAAATATTAGGAGAATATATGTGAGGCCAAGAGTCGACTGAAAATTTTGTAGTTGGAGAGTGTGGTGGCAGATTTGGGGAGATGATTTTGAAATAAATATAATAAAATATATCACACCTCAGTCTACAGAGGTAAATTAATTTAATGAAAATACGAAATAAAAGAAATAATAATTTATTTAAAAAAATTAAAAAAAAAAAAATTGGTAAACCACATGAACACCAAACTTAGGTTCATTGACAACGATTTCTTTCGTTCTAGAATGTTTAATAAGTAATTGGCAGTGAAGTTACAGGCAACGCAGCAAGCTTAGATAAGGTTGAACTGGCCAGTTCGTGAGGAGCTCACGTAGACTGAATGAGTTCGTAGTATTAGCAGAAGTTTGTTTAACGACCATCAAAACCTGGACCTATGTTAGAAAATAACTCCGTCCTCTTGCCAAATACTAGAAGCTTTGTAGGACCTATACCACTTGCTGCTTGCTGCCACTTCTGACAGCCGTATCACTCCTAATAGATGGAGTTTTAGCCTAGCAAGCGCAGTGCATGCGCACAAAACAAGCTCGATTGTTTCCTCCTCCAACCCGCACTTCCCACATTTGCTATCACTGACCAAGCCTGATTTAAAGACATGTGACGCCACACTGAACTGCCTGTCCAGTCAGAATACCCGTCATAAGTCCACAGTTCTCTCTTTTAATGATAGGAGTAACTTCGTAAATCTAAAGTTGTAAGATCTACACATGTTCTGCGACACTGTGCAGCCCTGCGCGTGGCTCCACGCTTTTTCCGCTTGATCAATCATGTGCACCTCTCGCCTTCTCTTAATATCACCCAAACTTATTGGGTCGTCTACGGAGAGAGCTTCGATGGATGCGCTACCTTTTTAGCTAATACATCCGCTTTGTCATTCCCATCTATTCCTTTATGCCCTAGAAACGAATATAGATGTATGATTGGCCCTATCCCCATCTTTACCCACGGTATGGGGGAATCCGGGATAAAATATTTTGTGGCATTGGTTTTAATATCGCAAGTTTCGATTTACTATTGAAAATCTTTAAAAAAATTATCGATCTACTATTGAAAACTTATGGATTTCGTTATCAAAAATTAATATATTTGTTATCAAAAATGTATCGATTTACTATCGATTATTTATCGAAACAGTTTTCGATGTTAATAAAAAGTTGTTGATTTTTATGGAAAAGTTATCGATTTCTTATCGCAATTACCAACTCAATTTGATATTGATCTAATACCGAAAAGTTATCGATTTCTTATCGGTCTATAACCCGTCGGTAATAAGCCGATATACAACCACAAATACGCCGATGACTCGGTAACACGTTAGGTAAATTAAGAAGGCGTGCATGAGAATTTGCCGCACTGCCACTCGGAGAAATCGACTCCTTTTCCTCCTCATCTCACAGATTCTGAGGTGGGAGCTTGTTGGTATGCGCCATCATAGGAGCATTGGTGCAATAGCACAATGACCTGTGACGACACCCGTACCCTAATTGCAGACTCGTTTAGCGTGAGAAGGAAGTTGGCTCTTTTCCCACCCAAACATAGCCATAAACGAGCCTCGATAGCGTCTATAAGGCACCTGAATGTCTCCCATTGCTGGGTCGCTGTGATATTGAGGAGAATGAATTTATAGATGAGATGGCAAGGAAATTTTACGAAATGGATATAAGCGTGACAGAGGGCTCCGTATAAGAACCGCTGCTTTATCCTGCCCATCGCAAAGTGCCGCAAAGTATCGTATACAAGAGCTCGCTAATCGGTGGCAGCATATTATATGTGATCAGAATCACTTAGTCGTCGGTGTATGCTTCTTCTACCCTAAATATTTCTAGAGCTTCATTAGCTTACAGTATTAAAATATGAAGCGACAGCACGTCACCCCCGGGTAGCAATTCTACAAACTGAGATTCTTAACTTGCGTCGACAATCCTATGGAACCATGGAGTCTTGGGTGTAAGTGCCTTGCGCTCAATGTCGAGGAAGGCTGGCAACGTATATTTTTTTACTTTATGTAATTTATCAATAACCTCGTTAAGGCCATTTTCAACTGAATAGCCTTTTCGGTATGCATGCTGAGCTTCGTGCATCTTACAGTAGTTTAAATCTTACATGAAGATCGATGTCTCTCCAGTGACTCTAGTGTAAACAAGACTCGACGATAACAAGCCGAAAACTAATCGAAAACATGAAGATTGTAATTCGGTATCGATAATAAACTGCTGATTATTGATACTTCCACAAGGGTACGTGGCGATCTAGGATTGTTATGATGCTGATGATCCCATTCCAACAAGGCTTCAAGTCTGAGGAAGAGCGAACTAACCAGTTGAGGCTGTAAGCAAAGATACACATTTCTCTTTCTTCACCACAACCTGAGCTTCTCTTCATATAAGAAGGTTGAACTGGCCGGTCCATGAGGAACTCACATAGACTGAATGAGTCCATAGTGATAGTAATAATAATTCACTCCATCGCAATGGGAGTTTAAAAAAGACCAACAACGGTAAATTCTGTAACCGAATCGTCATGCGCTCATTTAAATACTCAAAACCTCTTCGTTTCGGTTAAGCTAACTAAAGCTGAGACAACAAACTTTTATGTCCCGCTACTTAAACAATTATATTTTTACTGTTAACTATAAAATCCTCCCTGCTGTTAACGCCCCATGCCGTGCTGAATGTTTGCTTTTAGTTTATTGTATTTGTAATGATTTTTTATGGCAAAATTGTTCATAGCCGTTGCCAATTACGAATGTCATTGAAATAACAGTTAGAGACAATTGATTTGTTGGACGGACATGTGTCCATTACTGGTTAGGTGGAAAACGATTTACATATGTATGTATAAACAAATGTTTACATTTAATCGTTAGCTATGTGCATATGGGGCTACACATTTCTATAATCACTTAGTCACGCTCAGACAAAACCTTACATGCCTTACATACCTACACACATATGAATGCATATTCAAATGCTATCTGGCATGTTGGCCGTCTTCGATGCACCCACATACGAACGTTATGTTGTCTATATTGTAATTAGCGCTTTACTTAATAACAGTTTACATTGTTTATTGCAAACAAGCATCCCACATACCTGCTAAAGCGGCAATTACCCACCGACGTGTACCGTACGTACGGACGTTTGTCGTACTAAACACGTTTGACCGAAACCTCAAGTCCGTAGGAATCAATGTGTGCGGCTGTGTACATGTACATAACATATTTGTGTGTGTTTTGTTTACGGATAAGCACTGTTGCCATTGACCATTTTGCATGAATGCTTATGGAAACATCAACTTTTTCCAATTTAATTTTTGATGTTGTAAAAGGCTGCAATTAATATTAGATAAATATAAATAGATTACATATTTATAATCTGCACTTTTACACAATTATTTCGAATTATTTTCACAATTTTTCAAACTTTAATTAGGTGTTTTTGCATAAAACTACAAACGGTCAAAAATTAGCGCACAAAAGTTTACTAGGCAACTCTGTCTACTGAGAGAGCGATCAGCTGACACGTTCTTACGGAAAAAATCAAAATTGTTTTGATTTCTACGTTCCGGGCTACGTACGTACGGGCGTTGCACGTCGGTGAGTTTTCGTTTACATTGCACACTCATAAGATAGGTCGTGTCAGTTGACACGTTTTTTCTACGTACGTTCGTGAGTAACTGCCGCATTAGGTATTAAAGACATGACAAGTAGTCGTTTCATGTCCCACCCTCTACTTACTTCTCCATTGCTTTTGATCGTTAACTTGGCGCTATTGTCATGTTGGCTTACAATTATCGCGCATTAATTATGCAGCGTTTTGTTTAATTATACAAATCAGTAATGCCGGAAAATGTTTAACGTTTAGCAACACATTGGAACATTTTAATTGTTATGTAGTCAGTGCAGCAGAAAAAAAAGCACTTTCGAAACAAAAAATTGTGGATAAGTAAGTTTATATATATTGAAGAATTCAACACCCGCACTTTGCTGAGTTACTGAAGGTTTAGTTTGGTACGCATAACAATGAGGATGCCAGCACATCGTTTATATCTAATTTAGGAGGCAAATTATATTTTCAATATCTTACTACACGTCAAGCCATGCTTAAAGGTATACATATTTGTAAGCTACAAAAAGCTTAACTACGTACCCGCGTTATGTAGGGAGGTTAAGATAGTTTTATGCGAAAGTAGGATAAAGCCATTCACTCAAAACCGAACGATTTCAGGCCGGTAAGCCTCTCTTCTTTTCTTTTTTAAACTTCAGGAAGATTTGTGGAAGATTTTATCAGCAGATTGATCGACCCATCGCCTCTTTTGCAAGCTCAACACTGATATAGTAAATCCAGATCAACCGAAACTGTTCTACACTCCTTGTATCTATCATGAAAGGGCGATCGACCTCAAGGAATAAACGCTGGTGTTATTTTGGATATAAGTAGCAGGTGCCTTAATAATATTCTTTCGCATGCAATCACTTAGGCCTTAACAAGCTTGCGAATCGACACAGGCCTAGTTCAGTATATACGCACACTGCTTACTCGCAGAGGGCTACGGGAAATACCCTCCATAGGCTGTTATATATAGTGACACCCCGCAAGGGGCGTTCTATCTCCGCTACATTGGCAGATGACCGATAACCGACTGCTTCAACTCATAGAGGTAGAGAACCATAAGTAGATTGTCTACGCGTACGATATTTGTATTATTATTAAGGGAAAATTTTCTCCAAATCTGTCCAATTTAATGAAGACTCAAAGCTGAAATATTCTTCCTCAGAGGAAGGTACAAAACGCCGAGTCTTGTACTAGCTTTTAGCGCTAAATTCAAGTATCTGGGCAGTCATTCTGGCTAGGAAAATACGCTGGAGTGACAATATAGCAGATCGAGTAGGGAAAGTAACAACTTCGTTGTTCTCCTGTAAAAGTTTAGTTGATGACTAGTGGGGTTTTTCTCCCAAAGTATTGTATTGGATCTTGGGTTAGGGGCGGCGCTTACAAAGATCAGACCAGGCTGCATTAAAGGCCTTGTACTCATGTGCCGACAACATAAAGTCGATGATGGCCCAGCACATCAATATCATCTTTATATGAGTACCTGGACGAGGATATTGAAAACAACTGTACAGTATGTTATGCGAATAAAACATGATGCTCTGGCTAAGAAAGTATTTTTATCGAAACCCGCCTATGGAAGCAGAGGTAGAGGGCGCCCCCCCGCCCCCGCCCCTACGCTGGGAGGACCAAGTGGAAAACCATTTCAATTCCCTGGGTGTTCCCCATTTGGTGCCAGTTAAGCTAGAGAGGAAGGGACTGCCGCACCTTGTTGGACGGCCATAACCGTTTAAACGGTTAAGCGCAAATTAATTAAGTGTGTAAGTAGAGCTGTTGAGCTGGTTAGGAGGGGTATGGCCAGCCACATCCTTCCCGCAAATTATTCGGCAGATATACCTATGGCTTAATTTGAATTCCGTGCGGGCAAGAATACAATGTACAAGCAGGGGCAAATATGCTCTGGTCAGCGCTATCTACATAAGAGTCATTAAGGTTGGTTTGCCCTACCTATGAAAAAGGAACACTAACACCATTTCGTCCTTGAATAAGTCAGGGATTTCGTCCTTTGTATTAGTTCTCAATAGTTACTGTTATATATGTATTCACGCCGCTAGGATGGGCATCGAATCTAACAATTACTGCCACAGCTGCAGATATATTGAGGAGGAGAAAGCGTGCATTATCTTCTTCGGATTGGTAACGTCTGGTTGCAGACGTCTGCACGGTTTTATATTGGAGTTTTATCGGTATCTGTTTCATAAAAAACCGATTAAACTTCGATAACCATAAATTGAGTAACACTCCGATAAGAAATCGATAACTTTTCAATATCGAATCGATACTTTTTTGATAAAACATGGAGAGCTTTTCGATAATAAAGCGATAGCAAATCAATAGCTCCGATAATAAATAGAGAACTTTTCGGTAGAAAATCGATATCTTTTTAATAACACATCATCACTTTTCTATAACAAATCCATATACTTTCTATACCTTTTTGATAAAAAAAATTCATAACGTTTCTATAACAAATCGATAACAATAAAACGATCTGATAACAATTGAAAAGCTTTTCGATAGCAAATCTATATCACTATAACTATAACATATGGGTCGTATATACCAAATTCCTAGGTGCAGTGAAATAACTGCCAAATGCAGTAACTCCCAACAAAAAAACGAAATAACTCCCAAATATTTTCCAAACAAATTAGGACAATGAATTGGGACCTATTTCATAATTTTTGCTGGTAATTATTTCATAATGAAATAACTCCCAAATGGAATAATACCCAATAAAATTTCTTTGGGAGTTATTTCATAATTTTTTGAGATTTGGAGTTATTTCATTTTTATTGGGAGTTATTTCATTTTCTTAAAAATAGAATTTTATCAACTTTGACGTTCTTCTAACATTTTCTATTGGTCGGCTATACATTAAGGGACCAATTGGTTTTATTCGTAAACCAAAGGGGTTTGAACTTTGAAACTTCGCACATAGGTTCTCAGGGAGTTCCCCAACCAGAATCAGTAAGTAATTATACTCAGTTGAGCAGAGCTCACAGAGTATATTAACTTTGATTGCATAACGGTTGGTTGTACAGGTATAAAGGAATCGAGATAGATATAGACTTCATTATATCAAAATCATCAGTATCGAAAAAAAATTCGATTGAGCCATGTCCGTCCGTCCGTCCGTCCGTCCGTCCGTCTGTCCGTTAACACGATAACTTGAGTAAATTTTGAGGTATCTTGATGAAATTTGGTATGTAGGTTCCTGGGCACTCATCTCAGATCGCTATTTAAAATTAACGATATCGGACAATAACCACGCCCACTTTTTTGATATCGAAAATTTCGAAAAACCGAAAAAGTGCGACAATTCATTACCAAAGACGGGCTGTAATTTGGTAGCTGAGTATGTAATGTTCGGTTATACCCGACCTTTGCCGTCCTTACTTGTTTCAATTAGAAAAAAAATTTTAAAAGCGGGATCGCCCCTCGAAAGTGGATTGCTAAACTTTCCGAGTGTTTTTTTTTTTTGTCATGACTAGCTGAAAATAATCTACTTTAAGCCATAATTCACTTTGAAAATTTATAGGGCATCAAAAGAGCTCATACAACTTTCAGTTTTTTCGGGCACATTTTGTCCAATTTACTTTTATTTACATAGATTTTGGCACATTTTTCAATACACATAAATCTTTGGAATGTAAACAAAGGTCAAAAATAATTTTTATTTTCGAGCAATTTGGAGTTTGACCTCTCGCTGACGCCCTTTCGTTTGCCTTAATACGCTTTTATTGTCTTTGTCATCCACTCTGCTGTGCGCCAAATCCCTGCTAAGCACACTTAAGCTTTATAGTTGTTGCTGCATGAAATAAGGCATTTTACAGATGCTACCCAGTGTTGAACGCATTGCGCCGCATCTCCGCATTTTCATTCCATCAAGACACACGCTTCACGCTGCGAACACGAAATGCATATCCGCTCGAGGAAAAGGGGGAAACAAACAAAAAACGATGCCAAGCGCAGAGAAAAGTGAAAGGAATGCTTGCGGCAGATTGCATTTGGCGGTGCTGCCAAAAATTCCACTTACAACTAACATTGCCACAGTGCGTAAGCCAATAACACACACACACACATAGCCGCATACGAATTGCTAACGACGAGCAACTCGTTGTGGTTTGGCAACAGCAATTTTAGTAGCAGCAACAACAACATAAACTTAACCAAACGCGAACTAATGCACCAAAAACAACAAACAAACGGTTTGCTAAGTGCTAAATACCATAAACCGTAGATCCGTGCGCGTGACAACAAACATACAAAAACACAAGCATACAAATGAATAAATTTTATAACCCCCAAATACGTTGGCGCATACTTATGCGGCAGTTACCCACCGACGTGTGCCGTATGTACGGACGTTTGTCGTACGAAACACGTTTGACCGAACTCTCAAGCCCGTAGGAATCAATGTGTGCGTCTGTGTACATGTACGTAACATATTTGTGTGTGTATTGTTTACAGATAAGCACTGTTGCCATTGACTATTTTGCATGCATGCTTATGGAAACATGAAGTTTTTCCAATTTAATTTTTGATATTGTAAAAGGCCGGAATAAATATTAAATAAGTATAAATAGATTACATGTTTATAATCTGCACTTTTACATAATTATTTCGAATTATTTTCACAATTTTTCAAACTTTAATTAGGTGTTTTCGCATAAAACTGCAAACGGTCAAAAATTAGCGCACAAAAGTTTACTAGGCAACTCTGTCTAGTGAGAGAGCGATCAGCTGACACGTTCTTACGGAAAAAATCAAAATTGTTTTGATTTCTACGTTCCGGGCTACGTACGTACGGGCGTTGCACGTCGGTGAGTTTTCGTTTACATTGCACACTCATAAGATAGGTCGTGTCAGCTGACACGTTTTTGGTACGTACGTTCGTGAGTAACTGCCGCATTACACATAAATGTAAGTAGATTGAATTGCACTTTGGCCATGCGTGTTTTAGTTGGCCTGTTAGGTTCCTCGAGTGCAATATGGCGGCATTTTGTCGCCAACCATCCAACCAACCAGTCAACCAGCAAAAGCGCCAAAAATTCAGCGATTGTCACTACAAAAAAAACTGAGCGCCACATCGTTGCCAAAAAAACTAAGTGACAAAGTCCATTGCACAGATACAAACGTGGATATGCATATACATATACAGATGCATGTAAAAATATATAAAACGAAAAAAAATGTTGGGCTCGTTTTAAAAACAAAAACGCATCAACAAAATTGTTCTAACATCTTACTGTTTGCGCTGTACGTTGAGCATGTTTTAGCTGTCAGCGTTGACAGCAATTTTTTTTTTTTTTTTTTTGCAAGTTTCTATTGACTTTTGTTTTTGTTTGCTAGCTTTTATTTTATAAACATTTGCCTTCTGTTTTTTGGCATATTTACGCGTTGCACTTGTGCGTATTTTGTTAGTTGCCCAGCGGATAATGGTGGGGTGCGGTGAATTGTTGGTGTGGCATAGCAACATCTCAATCGATGACCTACAAACGTTTTTGTTGGCATACAACTTTTTTTAGAATTTCAAATAAGAAAGAGAAGAAAAACAAAGGAAAACCGAAATTGAAAGGCATAAGAAAAAAGAGGGAAACTCCAAGCGGGTTAAAGGACTTAGAATATACACGCGTCAGGTATGTCTGTCTCAAGAGGCAACAAAAACACCCAAATAATGCAAGGGGTTGCCAACGCAAGATATAGCTTCTCCAAGTCAATTGTCAACCTCACCTACCCATGGCGAATCCTGTTTATTTGGCAGCCGAGGCTCTGGCGACTTCAAGTTCTTCATGGAACTAGGGATTGGGGGGTGGGATGACCTAGAAGGTTCAATGTTGTCATATTAAATCGTTCCCGAGATGGTCGCCTTTTAGGTTAATGGTGCTTGTTACCGCATCGTACCGGATCTGTATCCAGCAAAGGACTATCAACATCGATAACACTTTCAAAAACCTTCGGGGAGTGTCTTTATTCCTACAACAACAAGAGGGAAACGAGGGGAGGAAAGGAGAGAGAATGTGAAAGGGAGTGAGAAAACGATTGCAACTGGGGAAGAGAAAGGGATAAGGATACGGATGAAGAACAAAACAAAAAGCGCAAGTGGAGAGGAATAGCGTTATGGATCGGGGAAATGATAGGGACAGTAACAGCGATAGCTATAGGGAAAAAGATAGGAATAGGGATAGGGATCAGGATGGGGATATACATAGATAGGCAGTGAAATTTGGAAACGTAACGGGAAAATATAAAAAAAGAAGGAAAGAGGAGAGGGGAAATAGAACGACAAGGAGAAAGGGAATCAGAAGCAGATAGGAAACGGAAAAAGGAAACAAAACGAACACCAAAAAAATGAAAGAAAGGAACACAGGTTGAGAGAAAAGAATAGAAAGAAATGGAAAACGAAGAAGAATAAACAAAAAATATGTAAGGAGAAAAAGGAAGGAAATTTAAAAAAGGAATACATAACAAAAGTAAAAGTAAACAAAGTAAAACAAAAATTGAATGAAGTGGAAAAAGAAACTGACACACCAAAACACTAAAAAATAAAAGAATCGGAAACAAAAATAAAATAAATGCGGTGAGAAAATAAAATGCAAAAAATTAAAACGGGTTAAAGGTTAGAAGAAACAATAATTGCAAGAGTAAAAGAAAAGGAAAGGCGCAGCAAAACTAAAAACAAAAAGACAAGAACAAAACAGCTCAAACAAATGTTTATGAAAAGAAACGAAAACATAAATGACACATAAATAAAAAGGGTATCGAGAAAAAATAATAAATTAAAAAACGAGATAATTTTAAATTTTGAAAAGATTAAGATGATTAAGAAAAAAACGAAACAAAAAAGAAACGAATCATGGAAAAGCAAGGTTAGGTTAGGTTAGGTTGAACCGGCTGGTACACGAGGACTTCACATAAACTGATTGAGTCCGTAGCGTCACCAGCAGTTTATTTTAACGACCAAGCTGAAAAACCCTATCAAAAACCAGGACCTATGTTATAAAATAACTCCGTCCTCTTGGCGCCTACCAGAACCTTCCTAGGACTTAAGCCACTTGCTGCTTCTAGATCTGACAGCTGTATCACTCCCAATAGCTGCAGTCTTAGCCTGTCAAGCGCAGGACACGAGCATAGAACGTGCTTGATCGTTTTCTCTTCCAACCCGCACTTCCTATATCTGCTATCACTGACCAAGCCTAATTTTAGGGCATCTGACGCCAGAAGGCAGTGTCCAGTCAGAATACCCGTCATGGGGCTACAGTCCTCTCTTTTTAATGATAGAAACAATTTTGTTAGTCTAAGGTTGTAAGACCTACACATAATCTTCGACACTTTACAGCCCCGCGCTTGAACCGACGCCTTTCCAGCTTGGTCGATCATATGCACCTCTCGCTTTCGCTTAATCTCGCCCAGTCTAATTGAGACGTCTACGGAGCAAGCTTCAAGGGATGCGCCCTTTTTAGCTAGTTCTTCCGCTTTTTCACGAAAAGCAAAGTAGAAAAGAAAAACTTATATTTCTCGTTCCCTGTCGTGTATATCCTTTCCTTCCCCCATGCACACGACTGTATTTACCTCTTGATCTTCCTATATTTCTACCTCTGCCACCAAAATATCTAAGGTCAACATTCGCTATTTGTCTCCATACGCTTTGGGGATTTTCCCTTTGAAAACTTCTGGAATCAAACAAATTACAGATTAGCCTGTATATGGCGCGTGCCCAGTGATCTAAATTCTCAATGGCGCCACAATTGCGACAAATATCCCATCTATTGCAGTGCGGATGTGTTTATCTGCGCATCTGCATACCAAGTCATAGCATTTGTTTATATTGAGTTGAAATGAAAACATTTGCTTTAAAGACCGACCCACACATTGCAAGTTTTTAAACAAAAAAATCAAAAAATAAAAGTAAAAATGATTTCAATTACTTTTCAATTGTCTTATTTTGACCCAACGAAGAATGCATGAATGAATTTTTTATTTTTTTTTTTATTTGCCAATTCAATTTTTGCTTTTTTTATCAATTCGGTGCATGCCATTTTTTAAACTTTCTAACTACAGCTGCGCGCATTCTCAAATGAGATTCCGCACATTTTTTCAATGAATTAGTTTGGTTATTTAAGAAAAGCAAGCAGTACAAAGTCCACACGGCTTAGTACACTGCACCAACAACAACATTTAGTTAGCCAATTGCTAATTTCAAACTTTTCACTAAATTTTCCATTGAACTTTTTACTTTAGGTAAATGCAGCATGAGCGCCAAAACTGCAACATACAACAACAACACACAACATGCGCTGGGCGAATGGCCTCTGTAGCAATTTGTAAACTCAATTAATGATAGGAGTGTTTTATTTTTGTTATATTTGTCTAAAAGTGCTACACGAAAATTGGCTATGCTGAAAAGCGATTAGAATTTGGTAAAAAATGCTAAGTAAACTTTTTTCTCTGAGCTGATTTAATGCAAATTGCCTTTTTGGCAAAAAAAAAAAAAATAAAAATTAAAATAACAAACGTGGATTGTCTCATTTATTTCGGTATTGAATAACATTTTTAAGTGCTAAAGTCACCGTTAAATTTATAATTGTTTAGAATTGTTGAAGGTTTTTGTTTATATAAGCGAGTGTTCAGCACATGGTTTGGCTGAGCATGGCGTATGATGAACATTTGAATGAAACAGTTTGCCAGTTACGTAAAAGCGTGTTGGAATCAGTCGCTTGTTCTCTTGTGAAAAGTCAATGGTTTGAGCTAAAGTTAATAATAACGCAATTTGCATGGTGTTATTGGTGCCTTCCTGCCTTTTGGAAGAGCTACATATGTAGAAATTATATTTACAAAATTGCACGAGTGTGGCTGTTATGGAGCGGAGCAAGCAGCTGGGGATGTTGCGAATATTCGCCTAAGCAGCTAAGGAACTTTCGTTTTAGCATTAAAAAAAAAAAAATTAGACTATGAAAAGATCGCCTCTAAAGCGGAATGTTTGTTATAGCGTCTTATTTGAACCCAGAATGTTGTTGTTGTTGTAGCGATAAGGTTGCTCCCCGAAAGCTTTAGGGAGTGTTATCGATGTGATGGTCCTTTTCCGGATACAGATCCGGTACGCTCCGGTAACACAGCTCCATTAAGGTGCTAGCCCGACCATCTCGGGGACGATTTATATGGCCACATTAAACCTTCAAGACATCCCTCCCTCCCCACCCTCAAGTTCCATGAGGAGATTTGGGTCGCCAGAGCCTCGTCTGTTAGTGAAACGGGATTCACCGCTCGAAGATGAGGTTCACAATTGGGTTTGGAGAAGCTATATATATCGCTGGCAACCTGAAAAGGTTGCGCTACACAACCCCTTGAATCCGGTATTTTAGTCACCTCTTACGACAGGCATACCTACCGTGGGTATATTCTAACCCCCTAAGCCGCTGGGGGTCTGAACTCAGAATAGTTTTGTATTGTAAAGGGTCGAAATCGAACGATAACCACACACAATTTTTCGAAGTCGAAGATTTCGAAAACTGACAAAAGTGCTGTAATTCATTACCAAAGACTGATAAATTGATGAAACTTGGTAAGTGGTTTAACTTTATGACGCAAAATAAAAATTTTGTAAAATTTTGCATAATGGATGTGGTGCCGCTCATTTTGCAATAGGCAGGGGTGGTTTTCCTTGCTATTATATATACCAAAAATAAATTAACAAAACCGACGAATACTCCCAATTTCATACTTATTTTCTTTTTTTATCAAATAATAAAAAAAAAGTTCATTATTTTCGCGGTGTTTCATATCAAAACGCAATAAGTGCACTTGAAAAATTTTCCCGGTTTTTGATCTAATTACGTTCTCCTTTTCAATATCTTCAAGATAGTTGATGAAAAGTATTACGATAATTGGTCTGTCCTAATTAAAATTCACATTAAAGAAATTCATTTGTACCAAAACTTTAAATTTTTGATTACATTTTCTTGATTTTCTCGGAACTGCTCGATTGTAATTATTGCGTTTTGATATGGGGCTCCTCATATAGTACAGCAAAGTAGGAGATTTAGCTTCTTTTTTTAGTTAGTTTCCCTATAAATGCCACAAATCGAACTAAATTCGACCAATCCTTATGAAAACTAGTATGAGTCCGTTGTTAATGGTATTACCTGTTTTTTGTTAAATGGCGCGAAATCAGTTGGAAACCACATCCACTTTTTATATTTAGTCCTTCCGTCCGTCCGTTAACATGATAGCTCGAGCAAAATGGAGATATCATCACCAAATTTATTACACGAGGTTATCCAAACTCAAAATATATTGGTATTGTGATTGGTCGAAATCAGATTATAACCACGCCTACTTTGTGGATATCGAAAATTGGAAAAAATGAGATAATCTTCATGAAATTTAGTACACTGCACAGTGTACGAAATTCGAAATTAGGATGACAAAAATTATAACTTGAAAACTAACGGATATAAAATTATGAATTTTTCCACATATCATTTTCGTGGCGAAAAGTAGGTTCTGGCAAAAAATTGTATAAATCCGCCCACTGCCATGCCCACTTCCCATAGGACCAAACACATTGCAAATGTTTGCATACCTCAATAACGTATTGTAACGAATTTGCTGCAAATCCTCTTATTTGCCCTTTTGCTAGGATCGTATCGCTAAACTGTTGAATAAATAACTCCAATATTGAATAACGGAAAAATGGCCTTTATTAAAATACTTCACAATAACACTCAAACTGTGCAACGAATAGCTTAATAACCAAACTCATATCTTAAAGGAAACTGACTTTCAAAATAATAGTGCTATTGCTCGCTAGATATCGTCTTACTCGTAACTGCTTGACAATTCAAATCAAACTGAATTACTTCTTACTCGCTGGCGCCGCTTTTATAGTTTACGCTGCATACTTCTAGGCTCTTCGATTTCCAGAACTTACTAGTTGTTTCGGCTACAAAATCGCCAGCCACAACTACGTGCACAAATTATTGCTCTCTCTTGTGACAACTCAGATAAGGTATATGCATGTGTTTGTAGTTTACAGTCTCCCGCACACACATAAGCGTATAAGTAAATTCATCGGTGTGTGACATCTCATCTCTTGCTGCCTTGTATGTAAATGTTGCTCGTCGGAATGTGTACATATGTGTAGACGCAATTATTTATTCGTTTAAGTAGATACATAAAGATTGAATTATTGATGTGAATGTTTGTAGTTTGCGCACATAGGCATATAAGTAAATGCATCTGTGTGTGACATCTCTCTGGGCTGCCTTATATATGTGTATACTTGATGTAATTAATAACGTAAATACTGCTTGGCATGGCCTTAGCATCGCCTTAGTGATGGGATAATTTAGTGATGCTAATATCCGTGACAGTATTTATATACATATGCATACAATGAAAAACCAAAATAAACTATGAAATTATATTTCTATTAGACAGAATTTTTGCGAAGCAGTTTAATTCTCATCAAATTAAATATTTAATAATGGGGTTTTAAGCAATTTTAATATATCTGTAGTAATGGCTCCATGCTTCGTCTTGGGAGATTTCCTGAAGTTAGAAATGTATGGATCAGACGAAATTAGAAGTCTTTTTAGTAAATCGTTGTTTGTTTGGGTTAAATAATTTTTTCGTGTGAACTCCAATCTGTAGCCTTTATTGTCCTTATTTCTCGATTCTTGGACTTCTTCAGATAATTGGCCAATATGAAGTATGCAGTGATCAATTACAATCATGTCAAGACATATAATACCATGGATAAAGTTTTAAATATAGGTCCATAGTTTCAGACGCATAAAGATCAAACGTCTCTGCATCAATGGAATATCGCGACGCTAAGCATTCTAGTATCACATGAAATCGTTGCAAAAGCTCCAAATTTATTCCGGTTATTTTTCTGACTTTTCTGAATTTCTAAAAAAAACGTCTAGCAGTATTGCCATCATTTGTATTTCTACACGATTGCTTTGGCATATCTACTAATAACCCCATTTCCGATCTAAATTTCTCCTGAATAGTAGTTTTTCTCCGCTGTACCTTGCATTTATTTTCTGATCCCCGAACTTGCCATGATTTAATTTCCAACCTATAAGCTATATGCAACAAACAATCCACAAATCTTATCCACGAGTGTAACGGTGACAAGCCAAATTCTAAAAGTTGAGGATCAATGGGTTTTTTGATAAAATTTAAGTATTGTTCATTTCTGTTGGTTTTACCCCACACAAATAACATACTTGGGACGAATTATAATAGGAAAGGGCCGTGCATACCCTTCCATCAATCATGCATAAGCACGAGCGCATTTGCATTTCAGCTGCTAAAAGTAATTGAATACTGTCAATGTTTTCTGTAAGTTTCTTAACTTTTCTTTCTTTACTTCTTGCAGGTCGACCTCTGGGCTGGCTTTGCTTCACAGCAATATTTGTAAATGAAGAAAAGCCGAGTGTACCTGAAAGTCATTTATCATTACCATGCAAAAAGCGAGGTTTTACTCTATACGCTTTTGCCCATTTTCCTTCAAATTTTTAACATAAACGGGAGGAATAAAGTTTAAGTCTATCAAAATCTAGAGTTGTTGTTGATCCGCTCCTAAAAATCATAGTTATAAAGTAACATATTTTATCGCATCTACCTTCTTTAAGGTTGGATAACCATATATCAAACAAAATTCTATGCGATATTTTGAGTCGCTCATCTAAAATTTAAATTTTCTCAAAAAAGTGCAAGTATGTGGAAAATTTTCTTTCTTATTTTTAAAAATAAATATATGTACGTTATAAATATGTTCATTGTTGTGATGGATGTTGGTGGAGTCAAAAGATCAGGACCACTGAAAATTTAATTTTATTAGGAATCACTTGCAAAAACATTCCCTGCGTTTTTCATCTGTAAACAGTTACCTTTACTCAAAACACAAAAATATAAAAAGTTTAACCAGAGAATATATTAAGTTATCTCCACTGAAAAAATTTTTAAAATCTGTTTATTGCCTTCATAGTTATGGACTACTAAAAATTGCACTAGTTGCGTTCCCACTAAATGTGTTTTTATTTGTTTATTTTTCTCCCATTCGCAATACCGCTAGAAATGTACAACGAAAAACTAGTCGCAAATATGCCATTTTTGATATATCATGACAATCTTTTTGTAATGGAGTAGCCAGATTAAAAAAAAAAAGGAATATTAAAAAACCATTTTTGTCGTCTCAAATTTGAAGATCGAACACTGTGCACTGATAATCATAGTCACTCACACGTTTTTATGTCAAAAATTTCGAAAAAATGGAAAAAAAAATCTATAATTAATTTTCGTTATTTATAATGACACGCAATAGTTAATAAGAAAAACTCGAAAAGTATGTTGCCCATATTAATTCCCAAAAATAAAACCCAATAGGTGTGTTTTTTCTACCACTTGGTTAACTAAAGCTCCATCTCATTTTAGATAAAAAGATCAAGTTTTTTTTCGCTCGGTACGTGGGGTCCAAAACGTGTAACGAATGACTTTTAGTTCTCAACTTTGCCGAATCGATGCACGTTTGACAATCCTGCTCGTTCGAAAATCAAAAGAAAGTTGAAGTAAAAAAAGTTGCTCAATTAACAACTGCCCAATTAGCAATGTGATTCATTTTTGCTCAGAAATATATATGTATAGGCACACATACATACATATATTAAAACATTTATACAAATATGTAATAGAGGCTAAATTGGAAAACTGCTGATATTCGAATTTTAACATGAACATGAAATGGTATATTAACTTTGGTCCGATGTTTGTAACGTTGAGAAATATAGAAGACAGACTCACCATTAAGTATACCGAATTGATCAGGGCGACGAACTGAGTTGATATAGCCATGTCCGTCTGTCCGTCCGTCTGTCTGTTTGAACGCAAGCTAGTTCCCCAACTTTTGAGATATCTCATTGAAATTTGGCACAAAGATGTATTTTTGTATTATATTAGACATTTGTCGGATCCGGTAGGATCGGACCACTATAACATATATCTCCCATACAACCGATCATTCAGATAAGACGATTTTGGTCATTCCTGCCGTAATTTAGAAAGTATAAACCTGAAACTTGGTGATATTTATTCTAATATATCATAGAAGATTTCACGAAAAAATGTTTTCGATCGGAGCTATATATAATATATATCCCATATAACCGATCGTTCAGATAAGGGGGTTTTTTGCCATTTTTTTATATTTATCTTAAAATCGTTTAGGTATGTACATCTGTTCACTATATATTTCTTGTCTTATACAGCTCATTATTTGGAGATTACGAATGGGATAAGATTATTGTTCAGTCCCATTCATGAAAGGTATGAAGTCTTCGGCACAGCCGAAGATAGTCCCATCCTTACTTGTTTTTAATTGTCGACAACAACCGGAAAACCTAGTATTTTTAATTCAGTATTCAATTTACCGCTAATTAAGTATTGAAGATATTGTATAAAAAGTGTAGCTCAATAAACAGATTAACGTAGAAGACTTTGATAATTGCGTGTGTGAAACTTGTTTGAAATTTTGCTTGGAAAAAAGTAATACAAGCACTTATCGTACCCGCCCTGCTGTATGGTTCAGAAACATGGACCAAACCAATATCAGATGAAGCGGCTCTGGGAATGTTGGAGAAAAAAGTTCTTCGAAAGATTTAAAGACTCTACGCGTTGACGACGCCGTGTACCGAAGAAGATTAAATGATGAGATGTACGAACTTTACGCACATTAACAGAGTCCAGCGAATTAAAAAGGTGCGGCTACGCTGGCTTGGCCATGTTATGCGAATGAAAGATGATGATCCGGCTATCTCTGCTATTTTGAAAGAGTTAGAACACTAAGGACTTATTCAGTATATGTGAGATCCTCATGGACTGGCCAGTTCAACTTTGAAAGTGTTAGTAATGAAACACTGTTACGAACTTATCTTCCTTATAGATCAAGAGATAACTGGGATAGATGGTTTCTCAACTTTTCGAGCAACTCGTAGTATCTTCTTTTCTGAAACAAATTGTTTACATAAATAAATGGCAAAACCTTAAGAGAGTTACTCCTACCCCTGAAAATTGGCAACTTTTATAGTGCATGATGGCTACCTCGTATATCAGCTTATTCTCACAAGCGCGCTGCCAAAAATAATAAAAACTAATTAGAAATTATTGCCTGAATTTCAATTTTCTTGGTTGAAAATTTGTGAAGTTACGTAAGTAAATATTTACGATCAGCTGGTTTACCACCCACCGGGTTAATGGGTCAGAATATACCCGCGGTAGGTATACCTGTCGTAAGAGGTGACTAAAATACCAAATAGGTTTAAGTGGTTTTGTAGCGCAACCCCTTTCAGATTGCCAGCGCAATATATAGCTTCTCCAAACCCAATTGTCAACCTCACCCATCCGTGGTGAATCTTCTTTCATTAACAACCGAGGCTCTGGCGACCCCGAACTCCTCATGGATAAAGGGGGTGTGAGGGCGGTATGGCCTGGAAGGTCATGTGGTCATAACAAGTAGTTCACGAGATGGTCGCGCTTGGTACCGGAACGTACCGGATCTGCATCCGGCGAAGGACCATCAACATCTATAACACTCCCCAAGCCCTTTTGGGGAGTGTCCTTATCGCTACAACAACAACAACAATAATAGAGTAAACATGTAACGCTTTTGCGAGCCGGTAACAATTTTTACAAAAGAACGAAATACCCAGTAAAAGCGTTGCCTGCTTTTTAGAATAGAACAAAATATATTTACATCTCTTGCCCAGCGCACAAAAAGCGCTAAACTTTTCCCAGAAAATAAAACGCTATCAGTAAATCTAAAAATGTCTAATGCTTGCTATCACTATTTATGTACATAAGGTATAAAAATTTCCTATTCAGCCTGAATCAGCTGTTCATATCATACAATATAAATAAGCTCTTTGGTATAAGTGTCTGTGTACTTATGTTTAGTATTACGTATTTTTCTTGCACGTGCGCAAACAATTTTATAATCGCATAAAAAAATTGTAAGTACTTGGTGCGATTTAGCTCCGAAGGGATTTAGGCCGAAAGTCTAATGCAATTTGCGTCGTGCTTCTTTTTTAAAATTCCCTACATTACATATTTCATATTTCGGAGTGTTTGCCAAATCACTGCCGAGAGGCATCCCACCTAGAAAAACTTTACTATAATTAAAAAAAAGGTTTTCTAAATTTTTGATTTTACTTTGCCTGGGAATTAAACCCAAGACCTTCTTTAGGTAGGCGTAGCACGATATCATCATACCACGGCGGCCGACATAACATTAAATTACACTGAATCACAAATTCCAATTTTTTTTCTGCACCAGAGACGCCATTATGAAATTCCTATGTAAAATCACCCCCTGATTTCGAAAATCAAGGTTATTTTTAATTCTATGGTAACGTTTTTGAGATATTTACGAATAACGGTTTTTTCCAAAAAAAAAAATTGGGTCCACTTAATCATATATATCTCAAGAAGGAATTAAGCAATTCCAAAACGGATTAAAGCTTTTAAAAGGTAATAAAATTTGCTATAAACTGTGCATACAACACTTTTTGCTATCTCCTGCAGATTCAAAGATAACGAACAATAATTACGGATTTTTTCCATTTTTTTTGTATAAATATTAAAAAAATGGAATTTACGAGGAAGGATCTCGAAAACTTTTTAATTTTTTGCAGATTTTTTTATTTTCTCTCTAAGCTCTGTTTTATTACAAAAAAATAAGCTTTCATTCAACAAAATCGGTGAACTAATACAAAAGTTATAAGCATTCAAGTTAATATATCCATTTAATATTTAAGTACCCTACTGGTACATATGTATTAATATTCGCTAACTAACTGATATACGAATACTTAAGTACTTAAGTACCCTACTCGTACATATGTATTAATATTCGCTAACTAACTGATATACGAATACTAATACATATGTACCAGTAGGGTACTTAAGTATTTAATGGATATATTTACTTGAATGCTTATAACTTTTGTATTAGTCCATCGATTTTGTTGAATGAAAGCTTTTTTTTTTTTTGTAATAAAGCAGAGCTTAGAGAGAAAACAAAAAAATCTGCAAAAACTAACTAACTGATATACGAATACTAACATATATGTACCAGTAGGGTACTTAAGTATTAAATGGGAATATTTACATGAATGCTTATAACTTTTGTATTAGTCTTTTGTACTTAGCTTAGAGAGAAAAAAACAAATCTGCAAAAAAAAAATAAAAATTTTCGAAATCCTTCCTCACAAAATACAAATTTTTTTATATTTCTACAAGAAAAATGGGAAAAATCCGTAATTATTGTTCGTTATCTTTGAATCTGCAGGGCTTAGCAAAAAGCGTTGTATGCACAGTTTATATAAAATTTTATTATCTTTTAAAAGCTTCAAACCGTTTTGGAATTGCTCAATTCCTTCTTGAGATATATATGATTAAGTGGACCAAATTTTTTTTTTTTTTTTTTTGAAAAACCGTTATTCGTAAATATCACAAAAACGTTACCATAGAATTAAAAATAACCTTGATTTTCGAAATCAGGGGGTGATTTTACATAGGAATTTCATAATGGCGTCTCTGGTGCATTTTGGCTGTAAACCAGTGTTATTTATAAACATCTGTTTAAAGCAGGCATGCTTAACGAACGAAACGATATCATTTCGTTACGATAATCAACGTTAATTAACGTTAATTTGGCGTTCTTAACGTTAATAAACGAAACGAAGTCATTTCGTTGATTATCGTAACGAAATGATATCGTTTCGTTCGTTAAGCATGCCTGGTTTAAAGTGTAACAATATATATGTGTACACATTTCTGTGTATGTCTTTTTGTAAATATAATGATTTGCATGTTTCATTGTAAATTTCTAACATTTGCTTATTTCTACTTCTTCAAAAACAACTGGGCTTTGCTGTGCTGTCTTTAGGTTGGCAACTAAGAAATTGACTTGCGTTAATTGGCCTTTTAACGATCAGCTGAATACATAGCAATGTTTAGCTGCAAATATTATATGAGACTCATACGATTATTTCTCATGCACAGCATCGAAGAGAAAAATAGCAGTGTCAATTTTTATCAAATTTCGTCAATTAAAGACTTCTTTTTTTTATCCAATCAAATTTGGGCTTAAAAACAGGTTATAGGCATGAGGCATTAAAAGCAGACAGGTGAAGTCAGTAGCACAACAACAAAAATTTGACGGCCTTCATAATCCGGTCATAATTTTAAAGTAGTGGAGAGAAAATATTTGGTAGTATTTCGCTACTTTTTGACTAGCTTAGTAGTGTAATATGCGAAAAAAAGCCAAACTCGATAGATCTCCATATGAAAAAA
The DNA here is from genome assembly GCF_040869045.1 of Eurosta solidaginis. NCBI lineage: Eukaryota > Metazoa > Arthropoda > Insecta > Diptera > Tephritidae > Eurosta > Eurosta solidaginis. The sequence goes on from NC_090320.1 coordinate 295,879,141, forward strand.
ATAGGAGAACCCAAAGGAAATCGGAGTAAAAAGTAGAGGAAGTTGGAGATAAGTTGGAAAAGCAAAGAAAGCAAGAGGGAGAGTGAGACTAAAAGTAAGAATGAGGGTAGTAGTTTGAGAAAAGGTAATAAAAAGAAGGAAGATTAAGAGTAAGGATAAGATTAAGAGCAACCGTAAGAGTTAGACTTGGTATGAGCAAGAGCGGGAACAGTAAGAGGAAAAACGGGAACATTTACGGAAGAATTAAGGGGATAAGAAAATTTAATTAGTCGTTTAAGGTAAATTAGAAAATGTAGAGGGGGAGGAAATAAGAGATGAAGAGGGTTAGGTTAGGTTAGGTAGTAGTGACTACCCCATGGGCACACATAGGCCAGTATCAGTTGGCACGTTGGGGTACCACAGAAAGACACCATTAGCCCTCCTCTTCGAGCCATTTCGAGGACTTAATAAAAGTTACCAAATCTCTTATATCATGCTCCCAGACCTGGCAGAGATCGCTCAGGAAGGGAGCTCCCAGACAGTGTTGTCTGGGGCCACTTAACGCTTGGCAGTTGCAGATGAGGTGCATCACCGTTTCCTCTACCTCGTCTTCGTTACAACTTCTGCAGCATCGTCGGGAGGGCGCTCCTGGGCTTTCCGCATGCCTTGCGATGAGGCAGTGCTCAGTTAGAACTCTTACAAGTGAGGAGATTTTGTCCCTGCTTAGGGTATATACGTGACGGGATCTCTTAGTATCCCATTTAAATCAGGATTGCTTTGATGTTCTACATGCCGGGGTTAGTAGCCACTTTCGTTGGCTTGCCTGTAGGTATAATCTTTTAGCATTAGCTTGCAAGTGGCAAAAGGCATACCTAGGCGTTCTTTGTCAGAAAGAATCTGTCTGGTCGTACCCTGCCTAGCAAGTTCATCTGCAGCGCAGTCCCTGTGTCCCGGGACCCATATGAGGTGTACACGGTTCTGTTGGGCCATCTCCTGAAGAGATCGGCGACAGTTTAGTGATAGCTGCTACTTCTACTTGAAAGGCGCTGCAAGGATCAGGTAGTCTGAGAAGAGGATTAGATAAAGGAGAGGCAGGTGGATAGATACAGTAAGTAAGAACGATGACTCATACAGCTGAAAGTATTTCATTTCGGTTTTGGGACCTTATATCGTCAATCCTAAGCTTTCATATTACACATCTTCCATATATTCATTCGCAACTTCATGGTATTGTTCCAGGTCATCAAATATCTCGTTGACGTCAGCAGTATATTTCCATATTACTTAGTTGTGGACAATATGATACTCTGTAGTACCAGCTATTCACTTCCGTTGACTAAAAACTTTTCATTTCATCTCAGGAAAAGACAATAAATCCTCCCGCAAAAGAAAAAATGGGAGGAATTTATGAGGTCGAGTATTGCCAAATGCGACTTCATTTTGTAATATTCACTTCACTTGTCTGGTTTATGGCTTCATGTCTTATATTTTGCACACTTTTTCCTATGGAAAAAAATATTGAAACACGCTTCAGAAAAAAATGTATCAATATCAATCTTGAAAGATCTGCAACTTGTACTTTTTAAGCCTTAAATTAGTTGGGCTAAAAAACCGCATAGTAAACAGAAGACTTAGAGAATTCCATATAAAAATTTGGAAATTTTGAGATTGGTTTGCACAGTTTCAGCTGCAAAATTTATTCTGAACTCCAAATAAAATTAATAAATTTTTGTGAAACTTGTTCGAGTTTTCGAATTTTTACGAAAACGTTTTCGAAATTGGTTTGCATAGTTTAATTTAGAAACTTTATACAACATTCTCTTAAAACATATAAAATAAATTTAAAAAATTTAATTGACGAAATTTCAAAAGAATATGTCACTGCTATTTTTCTTGTCTTAGCTGTATAATAGACTGTGCGATGAAATAAGTACAGCTCTGCCGAAAAAACTCATTGTGTCCATTTTAAACCAGGAACAAGTTTCCAACTCTGAATTGCCGACCGTTGTGCCAAAATTTAATGATGAATGCTTTTGTGAAAACTTTAACCCAATATTTTTCGATGCGTCTTTTTGCACTAATTCGTAAAAATTATTTTTTGCTTTTTTAGAAATCGCATTCTCGTCTCAAAAACAAAAAACAAAACAAGTCAACCAGCGTATGAGTGCGGATTCGAATCCCAATCCCGGAAGAAAGGGCTTTGAGGAGATTTACAAACTACAAACGTAACAGCTCTCACTTTGTCCGTTTGTGACACAAAAAAAATGTTTCCCAAACTATTAAATAAAAAGTAAAATAATCGGTGCTGGTTGAAGAGGGTAATTTAGAAAAATGGATTCAAATAAATTAAAATTGCTTCAAAAAAATGTATTTGAAAGTTTTAAAGCAATAAGAGCATTTATCCGCATAAAGTGTTAAGTACCTGGGGTGCCGAGCTTTGCTCGGCAACGTTTCGTTGTGCAGGCAACGTTTCTTTTTTTTAATTTCGAATCGGTGGCAACCTTAAATGGCAACTCTACTCAAAAATGTCCCTATTGTAACGCGGAGTGAAATACCTTTCGTTTCATACCCATATCGGCATATCTTATCCAATTATTTTTTATTTCGAATAGGTGGCAACCTAGTGAAACATTATGAGTGACAACACCTAGGTAGGAAGTCTTAGAAGGTGATCCATTATCTCTGCCAAATTTCATTTAAATCGGTTGGGCCGTTCCCGTGATCGTTCGGCTATACAAACAAGAATTGCTCGTTTAAAGTAATAAGTTAAGATAAGATATATGTAAATAGAACAAAGCAAGTTCAGTTCAGAAAATTAACCAGCCAACAACAATCGTAGCCAAAAAAATAAATTTATGCAAAGAAGGCAATTAGGAGAAGTAGTTTAACAACAAAGCCAGGGCTTTAGCTGAGTGTGTTGGTCAACAGTTCAATCATCGCAGGAATGCGGGTTCGAATCCCACATTCTTTGGGAGAAGAGGATTTGAATAGATTTACAAGGTTAAAGCATACGAATATATAGGATCTTTTGGAGTCAAATATTTAGTATTATTCTTTTTTTTTTTAAATAGTTTTATTTCATGAATAAAATTTGTTTAAGCATTTAGTTGGGCTTGAAACAAAATTAGTGGAAATTCAGTATACTGTAATAAAAGATGTACAGTTTAGCAAATAAAAGGTGGGTGGCGCAAACTTTCACCTCTTTTACAAGCTTTTATTTACTTTCACTTGGTTGTTGTCTGTAATCAAGTCTTGCAAGTTAAATTTGATATACTTCCCGGTGCCCGATTAAGCTGAAATTTTGCACACATATATAACTCCGATGACAATGCAATATTACTTTGCGAGAATTTGATAAATTAATCGATAACAGAGTTATCGGAGTTATGTGTTCACAAGGGAATAAAAGCCTAAGTCCTTTGCTTACAGGGATGGTGAATAACCTACAGCGGCTCAAGAACGAGGTAACTTCTCTTTGTTTGTGTATACAACGAACGTAGAAGTTAGACTGTTATTCCTCAATGTTGCATACTTTTCTGCGCACTTGATTTTGTTTTACAGATTTAACCCACAGAGCAGAGACCTGCAATGATTAGTTGTAAACTGAATGCGACATAGGCAAAGTCACAATAAAATATGATTTTAAGTTAGTTAGCACTGTTTGACACAATTTTATATGTGCTCTCTGTCAAAAATGCTTCAAATAACTTAGTCACATTTTATTTCGATTATGAATATGCCCCAATATATTCGCATCATGATATAAAAAATCGTGCACTCATACTCAGTCAGGGTTATTTAAACGTAGCGATTTGTATCAGTAATTTGGTTGAGAGTATTTTTCAACCTGACACCGCGTTAGCGTTGAACGCGAAAGATCTGACAACCGAAGATGCTGATATCCATAGTGAAGCCACTTTTGGCAAACACATACGATATGTTTTCTCGAAAATCTGTATATTCATATGTATGTATGTATGTATTTAACGTTTTGTTGTTGCAAGAACACGTGAACATGTGTATGCACATATAAACAAATTCATTTAAATGAGGTGAACAAAGCATGGAGCGCATTCCAAAAGCACAACTGCTGGCGAAGTTAATTAGTGATAACTTCTTGGAACGCACAGTTGCAACTTTACGGCAAATTAGTGAGCATAAAAATTTTCCGCTCTATTCACTAAACGTTTTCGTCGATTGGTTCTTGACAGTTGGCTCACTCAGCTGATAACTGATTATTAGCAAGATCAATTAATTGATGGAACAAAAAACAATGATCAGATTGATGTTAATAATATAATACACTCAGACATTAACAAAACAGGAGATCTTCCAAAGGAACTAGAAATATTTGTTGGTGCTAAAGTTATGTTGAGATCTAACGTTGACGTTGCTAAAGGACTTGTAAATGGAGCAATCGGTCACATCACTGAAATTATATGGCCAGATTACAGACGTGCTCAACTATACCATAACGATGTTCACAAAATGCAGGGAAATATTGTAGATCATGCTGTTATTTATCTAGGCTGCAAATTATTTGCTGCTGGTCAAGCTTATGTGGCTTTAAGCCGAGTTAGGTCTTTAGCAGGTCTTCGAATCGAAGAACTTGACTGTTCAAAGTTGACTTCGAAGAAACCGTGTAATGTTGATGCATTAAAAGAAATGGATAGGATGAGAAACGTTACAAATAACTAAGTAAAGATTACATAACTAATTTAAACAATATTTTACCCTACTAAAAATTAAAAAAAATTGATAATTAAATTAAATTTGAGAAAAAAGAACATTGTGATAGCAAGAAAAGAAGGTCCTAAATGTTGTTAATTTAACACGCTTTTTATTAGAACAATAAGGACTGTGATATAAACTGTAAGATTTAATAATTTAGGTGTAAAGTTTTAATGATAAAAATATATAATTATGTACAATATGGAATTTTTTTGTCGCAGACGAAGAAGCCTAATTATTGTTAAAAGTCACAATGAAATTTAAAGTGTTATATTTCTTTACAGTCAATTTATTTTTTACTTTTTAGTTAATTTTATTAACCAATAATTAATGCTTTTTTTTAAAAAAGGTTTTTTTCTTTGCTTCAATTTTATTCTATCTAATGTTATTCAAGATTTTTTTTAATGTGACCCAAAAACATTGTGTGGGTGGCTGGCAATGTGCTAAAACATTCTATATGTATTACCTATCAGAGGAAATTTAAACGTATTATTATGTAGTTTCGTTTTTTAATTTACATGTTCCAAATAATTTCGGTCACCTTTAAAAATTTGTGGAAGTTCAGTACACTATAAAAAATATCATTTCGGAAAAAAATGGCGGAAATGCTTTAAAGGGCTCACCGAATATTCTCATTTCATTTTTAATATGACTCAAAACTTCCACAAGTGTGTCTGGTAGTGGGTTAAATATGTTCGCTCTATTAGAGGGAAACTTAAATTTATTATTGTGTATGTAGTTCTCATTTTCATAATAGATTTTTCAAAAAATTTAAATAAACCTGAAATAAAATTGTAGAAGTTTAGTACAGTGTAGAAAAAGTTTGTTACTTGTTTTTGTTACTACTTAAAAGTGTTACTTACAATTTTTGCCGTCGCGCAGTGTATCTTCCTTGTTTCTGGTTTTTTTTTTTTTTTTGAATGCATTTTTAACTTTCACCGCGTCATAATTTTGCATTGCTAAATTGTTAAGTTAGACGTCGCGCTATTTTTTCATATTAAAATCTGAACTATGATAATGTCAAAGACCCTGCACTTATTTCTTCCTATTTTACGACTTTCCTGATTTATATTTGCACTTGTGCATATGGTTGGACGACGAACAACAGAATATTTTAATTACTCTATCATATAATTTAGAATTTTAAATTGATATATACAAAGTAAATACAAAAGTTTGCTAGAAATTCATGAAAGTGTTCGTTGGACTTTACTAAAGCAAACCTTGGAAAGCTACAAAGAGCTTATTCATTGAACTTAAATGCCTCGTTGCGTGCACATGCTGTACTTGTTCTTCCACAAATATATAGGTCATTAGAAAAATCACATATAACCGTTAGATGATCTAGCGAACGAAGCCTTTGCGCTTTTATTGGCGTAAATCTCTTACAGTCATTGAAATCTCTTTCGATACACGGCGCTGGCATCATCTGCCGGTGAACTTTTCTATTAACCTACTGTCTACTGAGCCCTTGTTTGCCGGACTACTAGAGAAGATCTAGCCGGAAGGCGATAGAGTATCTTTTTTAAAACTGAGTACTATCGCCAAGGGTACTACACTGGTGTTATGAAGTGGTAGTATGTCCGTTGCTGCCCCGTAATTAGGGATGCGGTGGGTGACAATTCAACATCTACTCAGATAGCCAAGCGACTTAAAATGTTAATATCAATCATATCGTTCTCGGGTCCTAGCAATCAATATAGCTGGCAACTGTCACGCAGACCTCCTGTCGCGCATGACTTTAACTAAATTTAGCAAGCGAACTGCTGATGTTAGAGAGTTCACCAAAGCTTATCTATCAATAGTGATCGGAGTTTTGGCGGGTGAATGTCCAATGGGAGTCCATGCGGTACGTCTCAACATACTGGAAAACCCTTCTGTCTGCAGCTGCATGGTGGATCATCCAGACACTTTATCCTTTTCTTTCCAGATTTTGTCAGAACTAGGTCTCGGTTCACTAGGATCTCCGAAGAAATTATCCAGGGTCGAGATCAGTCTTATGCGAAACTACATCGTTGTTATGTGGTGTCACAATGGACCTTCATGTTGTCCAAGTGGCCTTCCCCTGCCGGGGTGGCTACCACTCAACCTAAATTAACCTACTGTAAGTCTACAGTCCTTTTTTTCTGTGAACTAAGATGCTATCAAATCCCTTAAGGCAGGAATTTTCGCTGCTATAAATAGCTTGAAGACAGTCGTTAAACGAGCTCATCACGCGGTGCTCCATGGCAGTAGATGTGTGCTTCTGAACTTCTATTAAAAAAAAAAATATCAAATGATATCACCTAGAAAGATAATATGGAGCACTGAACCAGACACGTAATGAATGACTGTCTGAAAAAGCAACATCATATTAGTATTTTTCAAAGTTGGTGGACCTATGCAGCTATGTTATAATATTTCTCTTCTGGATAATCTTACTATTGCCTTTCTTGTGATGCCTTCCAGATAATTGTTCAGGTTCTTTTTGCTCTTGAAACGACTTTGCCGACCAAACAATAATCCTATCACAAGATCAATCCGAGCTCCCGTTAGTTTTGGTTTTCTTATACCCATGTAAGAGCACATAAAGTTTTGTTCTTTTTTGAATATGTTGAATACTCGTCATTGAAGACGCATTTCTCCTTCCTTTAGGACTCTATCACATCGAGCAAGCTTAGCTGATATAAAATCTTCTCAGATTTTTCGATCGGAGTCTCAGTAAACAAGCGTGCTTCGTACTAATTTTTCAACTTCCGACAATGATTTCTAACTATTACTCACTAAAATAAATTAAGTAGCAAAATAATTTTGCATGCCCTCCCATCGCACCAATACAAAAATAAATTAACAACAACCAAAGCACATGTTTAACTTATCGAACACGAACAAGTCGCTTCGTAACATGTAGGCACGACTTGTGCGAATCAAACAAATATGATTGCCAGCATGTTTGACATGGTTGTAAATGGCAAAAACAACAACTTGTCAAAAAAAGTATTACGAAGCAGAAAACGAAACGACGAGCATCGAACAAGTTGACGCGCACGAAAAATTTATGAATGAAAAAATCGCATGCGAAAACTTTTGTGATGAGTAAGGAATTGAAATAAGAATTGTAAAGGAAAGAAATTGTTGAATGTTGGTGAGTGTGTGGCATGCAACAAAACGTGGCATTTGTCATTCTTATTTGTTGCTTTGCGAATATAGCGCGGTCTTGTGGCAAATGTACCTGGGATTAATGATGGTACAAGGGATACTTACATGCACACATACCTACATATCTACATATGCATCCAGCAAAAGCAAGCAAACGAGAATAGTAAAAATATGTGCAATTGCGGCGCCAAAGTTGTCATACCCATGCAAGTTCTTTGTTGTTTTTCTTGTTTTTTTTTTTATTTGCAACAAGTGTAGATATGCAAAGCCGGTAAAAAGAACAAGATTTCCTTGTTGCTGCCACACAACACTGAACTTTGCACCCACCCAACCGCACGTCGCTAACCGTTCACCCACTAATTTGTTGGCTCACTTTGAAGTGATTTCTTTGTTCTTTGGTTTTTTATATTTTGTTTTCATCTGTTTTGTGCCTATCGTGTCGCTGAGAACGACAGCAGTGTTGCATGCAACAGCATATCACTTCCTGTTGCCAGTAAAGTCGCATTGAATACTAAAGTATTCAATGTGCGCACACACACAGCCACTCGATTGTACTGCACACCCGCAATTCTTGTATATTTTATTTACTGGTGCTGTTCCCCGCTACCTGCACCATCATTCTCATCTTCATTGGCTGTGCTTGGACGCTATGTTCCGCTCCATCATATCATTCTTTGCTTAGCTATGGAATTTTAACGCGTAGGCGCAAATCCGCGCCATAATTCATGAAGCTAAATGACACAACGCTATCAAAATCAACAACAGAAGCAGCTACATCAACGGTGGCAGTAGCAGCAGCTCTTAAAGCCAACAACATCGTCACCAATATAGGCTTCGTCATAGATTGCGACAACGTCAAATGGCGCAACCATTTGGGGACTATGATGTACGTCCCATGGATACAGTCAGACACAAGCTAAATGGTACAGATAATTTAAATGTTAAAACTTCTAACGGACTTAAATAGTTTTTGACCCAATCAAAGCGAAATGGCTGGATGCATTAGATTGAACTTTGACATATATGTATCTTATCAATGGTTGCCACCTTTTTAAAAAACTGCAGTTAAATTGAGTAGATAGAATATGAATTATATTCTTTGAATGCAAATCAAGTAGATTCAGAAAAATTTGATGTAAATACTTTTTTTTAAAGCGTTGCCACCTGTTCTAATATCGACTATATGAGTTTAATCAAAAGCTGCGATTTGTCTTGAAAAGGAAAAAAAATTACGTAGTTTCATAGTTTTTAAAACACGGCTCATAAATCAAGTGCAATATTTGGATGAAAATCAAGTTGATTTGAGAAAATTTTAGTTAAAATTTCGTCACATATCAAGTGAAAATGACTGGAATTGAAATGAATTGAAGAAAGTTTGATCCAAAACCAATTTTTAAAAAATAGTTGCCACTTTTTATATTATTGCAGTTAAATTTAATACATATTTGCATATTTATTAAAATATGGGCCCCAAATTTTATGCAATACTGAAATGGAAATAAAGTAATTTCAAAAAAAAAATTTAAGAGTTGCCACGTTTTTCAATGTAAAAACTTAGAGTTTGATAATAGGATAGGCAATGACTTTCCAGACGCTTTAAATGGTTGGCATATTTAAACCAAATTATGTGCTTAAATAACCAAGAATGTAGAAAAAAGTATAAAATAACTTAGAAAGGGCTGCCATCTGTTCAGCAAAGAAATAGCAACTCAGATTAATTGAGTATAACTAACAATGTGGGTCTTAATTAAAGTACAATTTTCAATTGGTGTTAAATGAAAATAAAAATAAAAAAAAATAAATGTAAGGCGCGATAACCTCCGAAGAGATCTAAGGCCGAGCTTCTCTTCCAATTTGCGTCGTGCTCCTCTTGATTTTCCCTACAAATTGGCCGGACGGGACCTACATGTTTTATGCCAACTCCGAACGACATCTGCAAGGCAGATAAGTTTTCACTGAGAGCTTTTCATGGCAGAAATACACCCGGAGCGCTTGCCAAACCCTGCCGAGGGGCGACCCCGCTTAGAAAAATTTTCTTCAAATTGAAAAACCTTATTTCTAAAATTTTGATTTTGCTTTGCCCAGGGTGTGAACCCAGGGCATACGGTGTGGTAGGCGGAGCACGCTACCATCACACCACGGTGGCCGCCGGTGGTGTTAAATGAGATACTTTAAAAATATTGTTTTTGTAAATTTTTTGCCACCGACATGAGAGAGTGTTTTAGGGTCGCAGAGAGGAGAAGAACCCAAAAAAAAAATCGTGTTATTTAATATCAGCATTGCCACTTGTAAAATGTACACATTTATACCTAAGTAAGTAATTAAAATCAAATATGTACTTCATTATGAGAGTCCGGGGTGAAGTAGTGCTGCCACCTGTTTAAAAAAGTAATTCATTAAATATGAAAGACATAAATATAAAGCAACGAATTTGTGAAAATTTTCGTTGAAAATAAATTTAACTTCATAAAAAAGGAATTTTAATAAATGTTGCCACCTTTTTTGAAACTTAAATCAGAGCCGTGTTTTTTTACACGTATATACGTATACGTTTGCGGGTAAAAAAAAAAGCTTATCCACACTTAGATAATGTTTAGGAGGCCCATCTAGCGGCAGTGGTTAAATAACTACCTTCAGTACATGTTTTACCGAAAAGCGGAGACACAAACCTCTGTTGTATGTATTACCTGAATCGATTGCAGTGAATAGTTGACATACACCATTTGTAGAGGTAATACATAGAGGTAGTGTAAAGAGGAAACATATACACATATTTCAGTTGTATAATAATGCGTATTGAAATTTAGGAGTACTAATTTTCTGCGCAGCAATTTCAGAAGCGTAAATAAAGTTTAACGCTTAGCAGTCCATATAAAGTTTAAGCGTATATGTATATACATGTAAAAAAGCACAGCTTTTAGACATTAGCTTACCGTTTTGCAACTATTGAAATTTAATAAGGGAAGCAAAACCAGAGAAGGTGGCTTTTGGTATTTTGTTTGAGACTATAGTCGGTATGATTAAATGAAAGAAGTTTAAATGAAATTTCGAAACCGGCTCACTTGTGTTTCGTATGAGAAGTCTTTAAAGGCGCACTCGCAGGTGGTGCTTCACTGACTGATCTTGTGAGTAAATGCGCACTGTTCGTGACCATTTCCTAACCTTTCTTGATTATTCTTACCAGCTCTCCTATGATATAGTGGATGAGTGATGCCACTTATTTGAAAACTGTCTTCAAATAATAATGTTGCGTTAAAGCATATATTCAGATATATTTAGTGACATATATATTAACAACAAGTTAAAATATTCTATGACTAAAATTACAACAACAAAAAATACGCAAGCCATAGACTATTGTATATGAGTTGCAAGCGACTGTATGCACGGATGTAAGAACTAACATAGTTTTGGCTTAGGCGGCATATCTTCCAATGGCATGCGTCTGCGTTCAAAAGGCTTCAACTCATTCGGTCGTGAAGCATTAAAAATGTATGGATGTCACATAAAAAAATATCGAAAATTTTGCAAAGGCTTCACTTTGCTAATTTACACTTTCTACGTCTGTACGCTTGCTTTAATATATAAATTCCATCACTTTCGGCATAACTGTATCACTTGCCACTTTTTTTGTAAATTATTTTACTCCCCTTCTTTTTTATTTTTTTATAAGCCATTTTTTTAATTGTTAATTTCATTGCACTGCACGTCTTGTTTTTGATTGAAAACTTAGCTGAGTTGGCTCTTAGTGGCTTCTTTGACTTGACGCCATAAATATTCATTGTTGGTTCATTCATTAAGTTTTTTTGTTCTTGCATTCCTGGCAACACTTTTATCATGCAATACCTTTGCAACTGCAATTTTTTTCATTCATCCATCCACACTAGCCCACCAACAACGTCAGGCGTGTCACTTTCGTTGCAACTCCCCTAAAAAAATTTGCAATGTCGCCAATAATTTGGCGCCTAAAATTTTGACACAAGTCAAGCGAACTATCGAATTGCAACATCAAAATGTTTTAGTAAGTTGTTGTAAGAATTCAAGCAAATTGTTGTTACGGCTTTGGATACTGGATATTGAAAAATGTAAACAAAAGTGGAAGCCATGCTTGTTGAGCTGAAAACACGAAAAGTTTCTCGTACAAAAAAGCCTGTCTTGTGCTAAATAAATCAGCTGAAATTGAAGAGTTAGTTGTACCTATGTACATAAGGGTGGTCCTTATAAATCAAGTTTGACCCCCCAGATGGTAATACCTACGTCAAAATGTATTTTGGTCCCAATTGGAGATCACATTTACTGCATATTTTTGGGGACGACCCTCATGTACATACAAATAATACTTATGAATTGTGAAGGCAAAATAAATTTTAAGTCGAAGGAGAGTACGTGTACCTCTAGGCGGGTTTTGCTTGCACTAATTTCATTTTAAGTGATCAAATCAAAAAAAGGTGCAAAGCCGCGGATGAGAACTGGGGCTCCGACGACAAAGGTCTAAGAACTATGGCTTAAGCTCATGTATATGAATATTCTGATCCACATTGTAGAAATGAGCTCTTTCTGGCTTTTTGGTGATGTGAATGTAAAGGCTGAATGTAGCCGCCCTATAGAAACTGCGGTGACAAGACAAGGCATGAAAAAATCGGTTCAACTTACATCTACTACATTGGCTATGTAAAAAAAGAAATAAGACGACAACGCGGTAAAGAATATGTGGTTGGAAGAAGACCAAGCCGCCAACAAATTCCTTACACTCGCAATCTGCTTGCCGCCATTTGCATCACTGTGAGCTCTTCAAGATTTCTTTTATTTGGACCGACATAGGGGTTGGATCTTCCTATATCATAAACTAGAAAATACATACCATCGCTGCATTTGTCATGTAATCATAACCATGCAGGTAGACTTAAACATTCAAGTGGCCAAAAGAGTATTGAAAGAGGGATGGAGATTGACCTCGCCGTAGTACGGAAGTCCGTGGTATCAGGCTTCAATATAAAAATGTTGATAAAGCTACCTGGCTCTATGCTGATCATTAAACTCGAAATCTAATAAATCAGGCATAGCTAAAATTATAATGGGCGAAATTTCTTTAAAAGGGTGGTTAAAACGGAGGGTGGGGGTGGCCGCCGTGATGTGTTGATAGCATGCTCCGCCTACCACATCGAAGATCCTGAGTTCAAGCCTTGGGCAAAGCAACATCAAAAATTTAGAAACAAGTTTTTTTTTTTCAATTAGAAACAAGTGTATCTAAGCGGGGTCGCCCTCGGCAGTGGTTTGGCAAACACTCCGAGTGTATTTCTGCCATGAAAAGCTTGTAATGTGTGACAATAGGGACTACTAATCTATATGGAGATGATGGAGGCGCTATATAAAAGAAACAGATACGTTCATCTGGAGTGAAAGTTATAACAAGGGGGTGAGAAATAGATAGTGAAATGAAGAAAAGTTATGAAAGAAAAAAATTGAAGTGCCACAGCTCCGTAAGATATTGAAATATTTATCACGATTCATCACACCAGACAAAATTCGTCTAGGCAAATAGTAGGATGACGTAACTTAGAGCAATTCCAAGTAAAAAACAACACCAAGTAAAATGTTTTCCCCAGATAAATTATCAAACACTTTGAAGTGCTTACATCCGCCAAGGGAACACCAGCTGGAGCTCATCTGACCATCAGGAAGCAAGTGCCTTACTAACTGCTTATAAATTTGCAACCATCGTAATTTCGAAATTATCCCTATGACAAAGAGATTTCTTCATAAAGAAATATTAAAAGTCAAAACATTTTGATCTCTACGGCTAATTGGTTTTCCCCTACCAAAATTATTGCAATTAAGCGGAACACAAAACATATGTTAATCACGCGGCAACAACAAAATAACAAGAATAATGCATTACTGCACATACAGCTGCGAACACGAAAGCAGCAGTGGCTATTTATATAAAATTTCGTCAATTAGTTTCTTCTTTTTTATATTCAAGAGTTTAAGAAAAACCTTGAATTTTGTAACTGTAACAATGCAAACCAATCTTAAACAAGTTTTTGAAAAAATTCGAAATTCGAAATTTTTTTTTTAATTTCGAAATTTTTATTTGGGTGGTCTGCGTTTTTTGAAGTATACAGCTTTGTACCCCAATCAATTCTAGTATAAGATAACAGTAATAGGTCTCTCGAAATTCATGTTCATTTTTGACAATTATTTTTCCGAAAGGTGTTTTAGATTTTCCTCCAAAGTGTGAAAATTGTTTGTTTATATGCAAGAAAACCTTAACAGCACTTCAGGAAAACAATTTTCGAAAATCAATGCGAATTAAATAATTGGGTTATAAACCTGCATACTCAAAAAAAAAACATTAAGTACTCCAAATAAAATTTCGACTTTCGAATTTGTTCAAAAACGTTTTTGAGATTGGTCTTCGTAGTTTCAGTTACAAAATTCTTCCGAAGGCGGTTTCAGATTTTCTTCCATATATAAAAAATTTTAACGCTTTTTATAGAAGAATATGTTAAACACCAAAGCAAAAAAGTTTTCAGAAATCCGTGCGGATTTTGTAGCTTGTTAGACTAAAATGATTGGGCTACAAAAAATTATCAAAAAAGCGCAGAGAGCTGCAAAAAAAAAGTCCGAAAATTTTGGTAAACATACATAGCTCGAAACTTCGTTCTTTTTTTTAAAATGTTTTTGATATTGGTTTGTAAATGTCCGAAAATGTTGGTAAAAATATCTCAAAATTTCAATTTTTTTTGTTTTCAAAAATGTTTTTGAGACTGATTTCTATAGTTACTATTAAAAAATTCAATAATGTTTTTTCTTAAAATATAAAAATCTAGCCCTTACCCGCGGCCCCTTCCGCAAGGAGAAAATAAAATATATTCACGTTAGCCCGCTTATCAAGTTATCTGTTTAAAAATTATCTCTGTCTAATGTATTTAATTTTTGTAATAGAGTACAAAAAAACTAAATGAGCTGATTGGATCCCCCAATGATCCCGAAATCATCGAGAAAAAGCCACGAAATGAACCGACGGAATCCCGGATAGATCCCGAAAACCATCCGGAAATACTCCTGGAAGGGTGTCCAAATGATCCCGGAAGAGTACCGAAATGACAACGATGCGGTCCTAGACGGATCCAGAAATAGCCCGGAAAAGTTGCGAAATGACCTGACGGAAAATCATCCAGAAATTATCCCCGAAGGGTCTAAAAATGATCCCGAAAAGGTACGGAAATGACTACTAACTTTGTAAAGCCCTCGACTTATTTGACCCATTGAGTTTGTAATATTGGTGGAGGTCAGTATGCTTAAAGTTACAATGTGTAAAAATTAATATAAAGTAGTTGTTCGAAGGGATCGTGGGACCCCCTCCCTTTCCATTTTCCAATAAAGTTTAGCCAGTAAACTATTGTCTATATGTGTCCCAAATTTCATCAAAATGTGTGTAGCCGTTCTGGCGTGATTCAGTCACAAAGACGAAATAATAAAAAAAATTATAAATTTATATAGGGGCCGTGGACCTCTAGCTAGCAGATCCTTCTATACTATTGGCTATATATGTATGTGCCAAATTTCATCCAAATCCGTCCAGCCGTTCTTGCGTGATTGATTCACAAAGACAAACGCTTGGACAAGATAAAAAAAAAATAAAAATTTATTTGATGAAATTTGGGAATTGCCACTGTTAGTTTTGTGGTCACAACTGTGCATATACATATATAAAGTACATAAAAAAATGTTAATATTGAACGAGTCTCAACGAGAAAACACATTTCAATCAGCTGGAAATGCATCACTAAATTGAGGAAGCAATACCGACACCAAAAGCAAAAGTAACAGCAATAACATTAAACAACAGCAATGACAGACTTTCGACAAATAACAGAAACAACAACACAACAACAATGGGCACAGCTGGTGACGATGGAGGGAGCAATGAGCCATAAGCGTTCAATGACGATTAGCAGTCATCACCGCAGCCACCAGTTAGCTCTATAAAACAACAACAAATAAGCAAAAAAATGCATTGCCTTGCTTTCTACGTTTATCTACAGTGTTGTATAAAAAAATAGCAGTTCCATAGAAGTGAAGCGAAGTAGATCTATCGCGCCGCCTTAAGTGCGAACGTGTAAAGCAAGTGGGTAAATGGGAATCAAGTGGAAAGTCAATAAGAACTATAGCTTAACCTGTTTCGAATTTGTACGAGAAGCAACTTCTCGCGAGTATCGGCGTCTCACGATAATATCAACATTCAATTTAATTGTTGCATTGGCATATTATATAGAGCTTACGATTTCTTTTCTTCTAGATTTCTCGAAATTCTCCCTTTTGTTCGAGAAGAAATCGTGAGCTCTAGATATATTACTGCCAATTCATTGACAAAATTGAATTTCGACTTGCTCGTGATTTCGTATTTCGAGACTCGAGAATCTCGCACGGAGCCAAGCCCCCGGTTTATCGAGTTTCGAAACTCTCTCTTATGTTCGAAGAGGAAACGTAAGCTCCAATGGAAGCCTCATTAAGACTGAATGTATCCAACGTTTGTGCTGCCATTTTATTGCACAACACTGTGTGCATGTACTTAAGCTATGTACTTGAGTATCATCAAGCATTTTCCGAAAGATTTGCTCCCCACCAACAACAACAACACTTTACCATGTTACACTTAGCGACTTGGTGTTGCATGCAACAAGAAGCATCATAAAAAAGCCGACAACACCAAAGCGAAAACCACAAATGTGGCAAATTCCAAGGCAAATGCTGTAAAGCTGGAACGTAGCCACATGGTTTTGAGATTCAATGGGACGGACAACTGCTTGAATGGCTGACTGGCTGCGTTGGTTATTGGGTTGGTGATTTCAGTGCTGGAGCGATTGTGTCTGTAGCTGCGAGATAACAAATAGTTATTGTTATTGTTGCCGCTGTTTATATTAGCTACATGGCGGCTGTTGTTGAAGTTTTCGCTGTTATTGTTGTTGTTGGTGATGCTGCATATTGAAACATCTGTTGATAATCAAGCGGGCAAAAGCAAAAATCCACGACTAAGAGGTGGATAGAGAGAGCGATTGTATGGGAGGGGTTAGCAAAGGAAACAAAGCAAAGATTGGCCACAAGAAATTTTGAATACCACAAGTGGCATAAAATCTGCTCGTAAACGCACTTGGGGGCCTGCCATTGCAAGCCATTCATGGCTGTTAAATAAAATGAAAAGACAACAACAACAATCGAAGTGATTTACCAAAATGCAGAGAGTGTTTTGAAGAAACAAGAAAAAACCATTTGGAAAATTAAGAGACGTGCGCTCGCGTATCAATGGACGGTCGTAGGGACGGTGGTACTTCTGGTAGAACCAAAGAGGCGGAAGATGACGAAAAAAAGATAGCAACGTTATTAGTTTCGGGTTGCTGCCACAGTCATTTTCAACGTGAATAAAGAAGAAAGCAAACCGTACGACATTTAAAAGCCATTCAAAATAGCTTTCTTTCAACTGCATCTGTGGCATGCAACGAGTCTACGCGCTGATGATGCTGTGGAAGGAAACGAAAGCGGGATTTGCTACCATGTGCCCTGTTGGTGGCTCATCTTAAAAGTGTTTGTGCTTGAAATTAATTGCAATGTCATTTTATTTGATTTAATATTTTGTTGATTTTTTTTTATTATTTTTTCTCCATAATTTTCCCTCATCATTCTCGTCATATGTTTTCGCTTAAACATCACCACCACAATGTTGTTGTTGAATGGCTGTGAAAGCAATGGCATTCAAATGAGTAATTCTTTTGTCTTATCGCTGTTCTGATTTTGCCATATTCTGCATTTTTATACTCAGTTGAGCAGAGCTCACAGAGTATATTAACTTTGATTGGATAACGGTTGGTTGTACCGGTATAAAGGAATCGAGATAGATATAGACTTCCATATATCAAAATCATCAGTATCGAAAAAAAATTCGATTGAGCCATGTCCGTCGGTCCGTCCGTCCGTCCGTTAACACGATAACTTGAGTAAATTTTGAGGTATCTTGATGAAATTTGGTATGTAGGTCCCTGGCCACTCATCTCAGATCGCTATTTAAAATGAACGATATCGGACTATAAACACGCCCACTTTTTCGATATCGAAAATTTCGAAAAATCGAAAAAGTACGATAATTCATTACCAACTACTGATAAAGCGATGAAACTTGGTAGGTGGGTTAAACTTATGATGCAGAATAGAAAATTAGTAAAATTTTGGACAACGGGCGCGGCACCGCCCACTTTTAAAATAATGTAATTTAGAAGTTTTGCAAGCTGTAATTTGGCAGTCGTTGAAGATATCATGATGAAATTTGGAAGGAATGTTAATATTATTAATATATGTATGCTTAATAAAAATTAGCAAAATCGGAGAACGACCACGTCCACTTTTTCAAAAAAAATTTTTTTTAAAATCAAATTTTAAAAGAAAAGTTAATATCTTTACAGTATATAAGTAAATTATGTCAACATTCAACCCCAGTAATGATATGGTGCAATAAAATACAAAAATAAAAGAAAATTTCAAAATGGGCGTGGCTCCGCCCTTTTTCATTTAATTTGTATAGGATACTTTTAATGCCATAAGTCGAACATCCAATCCTTGTGAAATTTGGTAGAGGCTTAATTCTAGGACAATAACTGTTTTCTGTGAAAAAGGACGAAATCGGCTGAAGCCACGCCTAGTTTTTATACACAGTCGACCGTCTGTCCTTCCGCTCGGCCTTTAACACGATAACTTGAGCAAAAATCGATATATCTTTACTAAACTCAGTTCACGTAGTTATCTGAACTCACTTTGTATTGGTGTAAAAAATGGCCGAAATCCGACTAAGACCACGCCCACTTTTTCGATATCGAAAATTACGAAAAATGAAAAAAATGCCATAATTATATACCAAATACGAAAAAAGGGATGAAACATGGTAATTGGATTGGTTTATTGACGCAAAATATAACTTTAGAATAAAACTTTGTAAAATGGGTGTGACACCTACCATATTAAGTAGAAGAAAATGAAAAAGTTCTGCAGGGCGAAATCAAAAGCACCAACTCTCTTTTAAAACCCTCATTAATACCTTTAATTTGATACCCGTATCGTACAAACACATTCCAGAGTCACCCCTGGTCCACCTTTATGGCGATATCTCGAAAAGGCGTCCACCCATAGAACTAAGGCCCACTCCCTTTTAAAATAGTCATTAACACCTTTCGTTTGATACCCATATCGTACAAACAAATTCTAGAGTCACCCCTGGTCCACCTTTATGGCGATATCCCTAAATGGCGTCCACCTATAGAACTATGGCCCACTCCCTCTTAAAATACTCTTTAATACCTTCCCTTTGACACACATGTCATACAAACACATTCCATGGTTACCCTAGGTTCATTTTACTACATGGTGATTTTCCCTTATTTTGTCTCCATAGCTCTCAACTGAGTATGTAATGTTCGGTTACACCCGAACTTAGCCTTCCTTACTTGTTTAATTTTGGTTTGTTCTTTTTTACAAGAATTTCGACTCGCATGTTTTATGGGACTTTTGAGGCTCGCTATTTTGCAAAATTGTTGTTGTTGTTGTTGTTGTTGTAGCAATGCTCGCCCCACCTAATAGCCGCGACCGATCACAAATTGTCATCAAGATCCTCTAACGGGAGTCCAAGGAAACTTGCCGTTTCAACAGGGGTGGACCATAAGGAAAGGGGTGTTAGAGGCGTTGGTTCCACATTACAATTAAAGAGATGGTTGGTGTCATGTGGGGACACATTGCAAGCAGGGCATACATTTTGTATGTCGGGGTTGATTCTGGATAGGTAAGAGTTTAACCTGTTACAGTATCCAGAACGAAGTTGAGCAAGAGTGACACGCGTTTCCCTGGGGAGTATGCGTTCCTCTTCTGCGAGTTCTGGATATTTTTCTTCAAGTACTGGATTCACCGGGCAATTCCCGACATAAAGGTCCGACGCCTGTCTATGGAGTTCACCAAGGACCTGCTTGTGTTTTTCCGCTTCATACGGCTGGGTTCTCAGGTGCCGTATTTCCTCAAAATGCTTACGGAGATGACTCCTTAGGCCCCTAGGCGGTGCTGGTTCGTCAATCAGATGTCTGTTGGGATGCCCAGGTTTCTGGGTATTCAACAGAAACTGTTTGGTCAGCATCTCATTTCTCTCCCTGATGGGGAGTATTCTCGCCTCATTATGCAGATGGTGTTCTGGGGACATAAGAAGACAGCCCGTGGCGATTCTGAGAGCAGTATTTTGGCAGGTCTGTAGTTTCTTCCAGTGGGTGGTTTTTAGGCTTGGCGACCATATGGGTGACGCGTAGCACGTAATCGGCTGGCTAATTGCTTTGTATGTGGTCAAGAGCGTTTCTTTATCTTTTCCCCAGGTACTGCCAGCAAGGGATTTGAGGATTTTATTACGGCTCTGAATTCTTGGAACAATTGCGGTTGCGTCCGCACCAAAATGTAGATCCTGATCAAACGTCACACCCAAGATTTTGGGGTGTAGGACAGTCGGTAGCGTAGTGCCATCGACGTGGATGTTCAATATGGTCGACATTTGGGGCGTCCATGTTGTAAACAAGGTCGCGGAAGATTTATTCGGTGACAATGCCAGGTTTCGCGAGGCGAAAAAACTGGAGAGATCAGGGAGATAGCCGTTTATTTTATTGCATAGCTCATCGATCTTTGGGCCTGGGCCTGTGGCCATTATTGTGCAGTCATCGGCGTAGGAAACGATTGTGACTCCTTCCGGTGGTGAAGGTAGCTTAGATATGTAGAAATTAAACAAAAGCGGGGATAGGACACCACCCTGTGGCACCCCTTGTTTAATTCTCCTTTGTTTTGATGTTTCGTTTCTGAATTGCACCGATGCCTGCCGACCACCCAGATAATTTGCGGTCCACCTTTTAAGACATGGGGGAAGGGTGGACCCTTCCAGGTCTTGCAGTAACGAGCCATGGTTGACCGTATCAAAAGCTTTTGATAGGTCTAACGCTACGAGTACTGTTCTATGGTGGGGATATTGATTCAAACCGCAATTTATCTGGGTGCTAATGACATTTAGCGCGGAGGTAGTGCTATGGAGTTTTCTGAAGCCATGCTGATGAGGGGCTAGCTGCAAATGTGCTTGGAAATAAGGGAGCAAAATGGCTTCAAGCGTCTTTGCCACTGGCGATAGGAGAGATATCGGACGATATGACTCACCTACGTTAGCTGGTTTCCCAGGCTTTAGTAGCGGGACCACCTTGGCCATTTCCCATTTCTCGGGTATGACAAAGGTGGAAAGAGTCAGGTTGAAGACATGCGCTAAATATTTGAAACCCTCTTTCCCTAGGTTTTTAAGCATCGGCATGGCTATGCCGTCTGGGCCCACTGCTTTGGATGGTTTAGCGCGACCAATGGCGTCCTCAACCTCTCTAGCGGTGATGGTAATTGGTGACGCGCTGAGTTTGTGTTTATGTGCGTGTCTATTGGCTCTCCGTCTATCTTTGTCGACCGTAGGATGCATTATATATTGTCGGCAGAAAGCGCTCGCGCATTTTTCCGCATCCGACAGCACCTTATCGCCAAAGGCGATGGAAACTTTGTCTTTGTGCTTAGTCGGATTCGATAGAGACTTTACGGTGGACCAAAGTTTACCTACACCGGTAGAGAGGTTACAACCTCTTAGGTGCTCTTCCCATTTCGCCCGCTTGTGTTCGTCCACAAGCAATCTGATGCGTTGGTTTATATCCCTTATTTGGGGGTCGCCTGGATCAAGCTGTCTTATAAGGTCGCGTTCCCTCGCTAAGCTCGCGGCCTCCGCCGGGAAGTGGGGCCGGATTTCGGGAATTCTCCCGGCGGGAATGAAATGTGCCGAGGCGGATTCAATGACCTTACGGAAGGCACGCTCCCCTTGGCGGGCATCAGTCGGGATAGGGAGGGCAGCAAAGCTGCTGTCTGTTGCAGATTTATATTCTTCCCACTTTCCTTTTTTGAAGTTTATGAAAGTGCGTTTTTCGGTGACGATGAAGTCGGCGGTACGCTCGAACGAAATAAGTATGGGCAGGTGGTCGGATGCCAATGTTACCATCGGCTGCCAGTTGACGCAGTTTACGAGTTCTGCGCTTACGATTGAGATATCTGGCGAGCTATGACAGCTTCCTACCATACGTGTGGGGGCGTCTCCGTTTATTGTGCAGAACGTCGTTTCGTCTATTTGATCCGCCAACATCTCACCCCTACTGTCCGCCCGCAAGTTTGAATGCCATAGGTCGTGATGAGCATTGAAATCGCCTAAGATAATGCGATTGTTGCCAGTGAGTAAGGCCTCGATATTAGGGCGGTATCCACTGGGGCAACAGGTGACAGGAGGGATGTAGATTTTGATGATTTCTAGATTTGCATCGCCTGACCGGACAGATAGGCCTTGACGTTCTAAGACATTGTCACTGCGGTCGATGCCAGGATCAAATATATGATATTGCACAGAGTGGTGTATGATAAACGCGAGGCCGCCTCCATTTCCGCTCTCGCGGTCTTTCCTGTGGACATTATAACCAGAGCAGGTCTGCAATGCAGATCTTGCTGTGAGTTTAGTCTCTTGAATCGCAGCAATGCGGATGTTGTGCCGCTTCATGAAATCGACTATCTCCGTAATCTTCCCAGTTAGTCCATTACAGTTGAACTGCAGAATTCTGAAGTGCATGAGGGGTGACGCCGCCACTCTAGGGGTAAGTGAGGGGTGACTACGCCTAGGTTGTGGAAGGCCAGGACGCAATTGCTGTTGTGGCCTTGGGACTGGGCGCCCTTGGGCAAGCATTGGGGTACCCGGATGATTTGGGTTTGCGACCTGGCAACATGGCGCGATGAAACCCGTCGAGGGGTTGCCGTCGCGAAGACCAGAACATCTAGGAAAGTGGCACCACCCAAGGCAGGAGCTGCATTGAGCGGATGTCGCAAACCTATATATTCTGTGCTGGCAGACGGTGCAAACGGAGGCAGGGACTAAGAGTCTGTTTCCCTGACCTGCACGATTGCTGCCAGAAAAGAGGGGGGAGAAGAAGACGGGGGCAGGGGCTGATGCTCAGCATTGCTACCAGCTCTACTACGAAGGTAGTAGTTATGAGTGGTATCAGCTGTTTGAGTTGTTGGCGCCGTGGGGCGCGAGCAGCAGCGGGTACTTGTTGTGGCTTGCTGAGCAGCGAAGCTGCTGCAAGGTAGTGGGGATACGCTTAGGCGTAGACTACGGGACGCCCTTGGGCGTGAGCAGCAAGAAGCCACAAAAGATTTATAAAAGTTACGTGGACGTCGGGTTTTGGGATCAAGCCCAGAACAACCTGTCCGATGCAACCATCCCTTGCACGAGACACACTGAACAGAGTATGACCGTCCTAAAAAGATTCTTTTCTGGCAGATGCAGCAAAACCATTTCTCATGACCGGGGTCAGGAGACGGACCCGGATTGGGTTCGATACCTTCCCGGAGTAAGAGAATTTGTAGTAGTCCTGCTGCAAGGAGCTGCTGGGAGGATGACAATTTGTGGGAGGGACGAAACAAATTAAATGGGGTCACACTGAAATGACAGTCCTTGGTCGGGAAAAATCCCGAGTCGCTCCGGTACATAGAACCGACTGCCTTGGGAAGTGCAAAATTGTTCGATGCACATTGTTAGGGCAGCCACTGGACTCGGTGAACGGGCGTTGGAAGTAAGCTAGTCGATAACAAGGCGAAAAATAAATCGGTTGACGGATGCAACCGGAATTGGTAAATCGGGGAGTAGCTTGGTGTGGTTCTACCGATCTGTGCAACTTGTGACGGCGGAACAGGTGACTGAAGGATGGTTACAGATGCCAAAGGGGCAAGTGGGATTTTTGGGAGGTGGATCGGCAAACGAGTAGCGTCGTCTGAGAGAGTCGGAGAATGGTTAGCCGATGTTGATAGCCGGTAGGTCGGCGGGTCGAAATTCTTGTTGCCGGTAAATCGGTTTGCAATGCCGTGAAGTCAAATAAGGCTGGTGGATCGATGTATGGTAATGCCGGTTTGTCGACGGATGTTAAATCGATGGCCAAGCGAACGAAGTGTTAACGTAAAAAAGGGACGGTGGATCATTGAATGGTGACTTGATGTCCAAATGAACATTTAATCTGTGTTCAAATACTCGGTAGATTGGTGTAAAAAGTCGGAGGGTCAACTTTTAATTAACCGAAAGTAGAAAAGGGCCCGAAGAATGTACGATGCTAAGAAGTTGTCAAACATGTCAATCATCAGAGGTCCAATAAAGAGCCGAAGGAAGCTACTGAGGAGCATCACGCTATCCACTTTACAATACGGCTCCGAACCGCGTGCAAACACACTTCAGAAAAAGAATCGCTGTAAGCTCCTAGCTGCTCTAGGAGTTGCCTCCGCTTATTGCACTATATACGGAGCAGCCGTGCAGTAATCGCCGGAACAATTCCTAGTACCAATTAAGCAGGTGAGGCTCCGCCGACCCTAATATGCTCACGGAAAGAAGGGGTTGGATGACCTTAAGGTTCAATGTTTTCATATCAAATCGTTCCTGTTATGGTCGGGCTTAATGGTGCTATTTTCCGAAACTTCAATTTCCAGTAAAGTACTATTAGATTATGAAACTCAACCTCAAACAATGCGAAAACTTTACAGGGGTAGGCGACGAATATAATACATGGCTTTACTGCGTCATCGGCAATTATAATGTATTAGCCATTTTTCAACTCACCCAAACCTTAAAAATAAACCGATTGATCTTAAACAGGTGAAGAGATGAACCAGATTTTATTCAGTGAACTGGCTCCATGGTACAGTGGCGGCGCATCGATAATTTGCATTGTAGTCCCATGACACCAAAAACAGTTGGTAAGCGAATTCCTGAACCAAGTGATTTACGAGAAATTAGAGCTTGTGTTGGAGCAATGTGTACACAGAAGATTTTATGATACAAATTTACCCCTCCGAAAACCGAGCTTACGATACCTTGCAAATCTTTTTTTCGTAAGTATAACTGAGGTGAGGTTGACAATTAGGTTGCGGAAGCTGTGAAGCTTATCCTTTTACAAATATGAATGTCTCATACACATATTTAGCAGACAATGCTCTGGCGGCCGTGAGTTCCTCATGGAATCAGGTGGTGGAGGGGCAGGATGGCGCAGAAGGTTCAATGTGGTCATATTAAATTTTTCCCTATGATGCTTGCTATCGGAACGTACCAGAATACATCCCGCAAAGGACTTTCAACATCGGTAAAACTTCCCGAAACTTTGGGGATATCTGCACTGCTAGAACAAAAACAGTTATCTTCGAACAAATTTTACAGATAATATTTTAAATACAAAGTTGTGAAGTAAAGTTCATCGGAAATTATATAGAGCTATCCGCAAGTCCAAACGAAATGAAATCAAATGGGTGGTTTCAAGAAATTTTTCAATGGGATTTCGTTCCTTCCAAACTCCCATCCCAAACGAGCATTGTTAACAAATGTTAAGAGTGTTGTAAGCGAAACAATTTATAAAACTACTAGCAGACCCGGCAGACGTTGTTCTACCCTAAATTTGGTCTATCTGCATACATTTTAATAAGCCTTTTTCGTCTAACTCTGCCCTACCCTTCTACACTTTTTCCTAACCTTTTTATTCACTCCTCCCTCCGTCCTTTTCGCTTCATCAATCTCCATCTTCGTCTCATTCTATCTCCTTCTCTTTATCCTTCTCTCTTTTCTCTTCTCTCAATTTTTTCTCGTTCTATTTCATCTCTTATTGCCAGTCCCAGAGGGTGGTATGTATTTTGTTCCAGCCCCATTCCGAGTCCCAGCCCCAGTCCCACTTCGAGTCTCAGTCTCAGTCACAGTCCTAGTCCTAATCCCAGTCCGTCTCTGGTATACTTCCCGGAAAAAAGCATCGTAAATACTAATATAGGCAAATTTATATACGAAATTTCGGGCAAATCGAATAGGACGTATGTAAATAGGTATGTGGGTATTATTAATTCTTGTCTTTATTTCGGTTTCGCATGCATATTTATCAGTTTTGCCAGGTTGATGCGACTAAGTCGAATATCACAATGAACTTTAGAGCTCTCAGCAACAGCTTTCATTTGATATGTAGGGGTATGCGGGTCCATGTTTTGGCGTATATCTCGAGACCCTAGTCACCCAGGGGTATGAAAATTATCCTGTACTATAGCACTCATCAACAGCTTTCATTTGATATCCATATTGTATAAACATTGTCTATGCGTTCACGGGCCCACGTTTGGCCTATATCTCCAGACCCTAGTCACCCAGGGGTATAAAAATGATCCTCTACTAAATCAGTCATCAACAGCTTTCATTTGCTATCCATATTGAATTAACACATTCTAGGGGTACCCGGGTCCACGTTTGGCCTATATCTCCAGACCCTAGTCACCCAGGGGTATGAAAATTATCCTCTACTAAATCACTCATCAACAGCTTTCATTTGTTATCCATATTGAATTAGCACATTCTAGGGGTAGCCGGGTCCACGTTTGGCCTATATCTCCAGACCCTAGTCACCCAGGGGTATGAAAATTATCCTGTACTATAGCACTCATCAACAGCTTTCATTTGATATCCATATTGTATAAACACATTCTATGAGTACCCTGGTCCACGTTTTAGGCTATATCTCGAGACCCTAGCCTCCCAGTTGTATGAAAATTATCCTGTACTATAGCACTAATCAACAGTTTTCATTTGATATCCATATTGTATAAACACATTCTAGGGGTACCCGGGTCCACGTTTTGGGGCTATATCTCGAGACCCTAGCCTCCCAGTTGTATGAAAATTATCCTGTACTATAGCACTAATCAACAGTTTTCATTTGATATCCATATTGTATAAACACATTCTAGGGGTATCCGGGTCCACGTTTTGGGCTATATCTCGAGACCCTAGCCTCGCAGTTGTATGAAAATTATCCTGTACTATAGCACTCATCAACAGCTTTCATTTGATATCCATATTGTATAAACACATTCTAGGGGTTCCCGGGTCCACGTTTTGATCTCAAGACCCTAGGCACGTAGCGAAAAAAAAGGTAGACGTTGGCCGATTCTCAGACCTACCCAATATGCTCACAAAATTTCATGAGAATCGGTTCAGCCGTTTCGGAGGGGTTAAGCCTCTAACACCGTGACACAAGAATTTTATATATTAGATTATTATTATAAAAATTAAGTATCTGCATAGGCAAGCTTTTGTCGTTCAACGTAATAATAAAGATTCATTACAAGCCATAAAATTACCAATTACAACTATTTATTTGCTAAACTTTGCATGAAAACAAGCCAAGCACCCCTCCAATAATTGGACACAAAAAAGGGTTCTGTGGATAAATTAATATGAGGCAGGCTATTTAAGTGTTGAGGCGCACCTTTTCGATCATTAATTTCGGCAACATCAACCAAGAACTAGCATCTAGTTTCATATCTTCTTCTTCAGCTCACTTGAACGTTTATAGCTACCTACTCCAACGGCAAGCTTAACAACTTAATTAAAGAAGATCCCAAAATCGATATCTGTAGTGTTGTTGCTGACCCAATTTTGCATGCGACCCAAAGATGTGCACCTTCAATACTCATAAAAGACTTATCGGTGCTCACGATCAACTTGATTGTCAGCGACATGATGGCGCAATCAAAACGTATACAACAGCATTAATAACAATTACAAAAACAAAGACAACAAAAACGATAACAAACAAGTAGTTTTTGTTTTATGGTAAATCATTAATTGCATTTCGCAAAAGTTTTGTTGTTGCTTAAAGATTTGCGCATAGTCCAGTCGCAATGATCAGCAGGAGTTGGCAATGTCAAAAGCATCGAATTCCAGTAAATGACACTCAAACTAATTGAACAAAAAAATTGCCAAAGGGAAGTGGAGATAATGCAAGTGCGAAATTCGGCTTAAGTGGCGCGTTGAGTGCAGCAGCAAAATTCTAGGCACCTACGGCCATTTTATAGTGCCTTTAATGGATGCTGTTGGTTGCACGGTAGATTAGCGCTGAAACTGCGCTGAGTAGGTAGAAGAATCGAAAGTCTGCTCTTGTCTGTAGAAGAATCGAAGTCTACTCTTGACTGCCGGGCATATGTTTATGTATAGTAAAATAGTACTTCTATCAGAGCAACTTTTTATTGAGCGACTTCCTTAACGCTTAGAAGTAAAGATTTTTGGACAATCCAAAAACCAGGTGCTCAAACGTTACTAGCTTTTACCAGACTGTTTAAAAAAAAAAAAACGGATTATACAGCCTTCTCCTTTATTAAAAATTAAAAGTTTAAACTACGTTCGTGGACTGGGAAAAATTTACGAAGCAGAAACTGGAACAGAAACATTACTACAAACCCGGATCAAAAACTTCAATCGGAACAAATCCCATTACGAAACAGAAATAGAAGTGGTCACTGAAAACCAATCCTAATATGAAGCCAAAACTGTAAACGAATTCGAATTCGGAAGAATGAAGAAAGGGGAAACTGGAACTGGACCGATTCCGAATTCGGAACAGAGACGGAACATCCTAATCTGCAACTGAGACGGAAACTAGATGTGTCACTGGAACTCAATCCGGAACCAGAACAGAGACGGAAACTTGAACTAAAACTGAATCCGAATCTGAAACAAAAACGGAAACTAGAACGGACACTGATACTAAATCCGAATTTGAAACAGATGGAAAAATTTGCACTGAGAACGAATCCGAATACGAAACAGAAATAAAAATAAAAATCGACACCGAAAACGAATCCTATTATGGAACTAGAATTGGAAATGAACCCGAATCTGAAAGAGAGATGAAGAGTAGAACTAGCACTGAATCCTAATCCTAGTCTGGAATAGAGACGGAAACTAGAACTGACACTTGAGCTAAATCCAAATCCGGAATAGACACGGAAAGTAGAAGTGGCACTGGAAACCTAATCCGAGTCTGGAGTAGAGACGGAAACTAAAACTGACACTACGAAACGTAATCTACAACAGACTCAGGAACAGAATGTAGATCAGCAAGAAAGTATATCAGACACTGTAACAGAAAGCGGATCAGCAGTAAACATTGGAACAGGAAGCGGATCAGCAACAGGTATTGGCAAAGAAATTGGTTCAAAAACTTGACGAGAAACCGGATCAAAAATAGACATTGGAACAGGAAGCGGATCAGCAACTGGCAATTGCAAGGAAAGTGGTTCAAAAACTTGAGGAGTAACCGGAATTAGAACAGAAAATCCAACTGAATGAAAAATTGTAATTGTATCATAAACTTATTTTGGAACATGAAATGGTATTGGAAGAGAAACTAAAGTTGGATAAAAAATTGGAATTGGAACGGAAACTGGATCAGACATTGGAATTAGAACAGAAATTGGAATTTGAGTGGAATCCGCAATAAAAACTAGGACTGTAACAAAAATACAACTGGATCAGACATTGGAAGTAGAACAGAAACTCGAATTTGAGTGGAATCTGGACTGGAACAAAAACTACATCTGGAATTAGTACAGAAACTGAAACTGTATCAGAAATTGGAATTAGAATCAAACCAAAAACTGGAGTTGGAACAGAAACTAAAACTGGATCAGAAACCTAGAAACTAGAGTTTGGCCAGAAACTGGATTTGGAAAGAAACTGGAGTTGAAACAGCAACTAAAAATTGAACATAAACTAAATGTCGAAATCGGAGCAGAAAAAGAAACTGAAATAGAATGAAATGTAATGGGGGCATAACATGAAGTGTAGCTGACGATGAAACTTAAGCAGAAACTGCAATTAGAAAAGAAATTTATTAAATCTGTAACCTTAACCGAAACTGGCAAATAAACTGGCCCTAATTTTGAAATAAAAACCTAAATCGGTACCGAGAAGAAGCGTCAGCAAAATTAAATACCGAGAACGAAACTGTAACCGAGAACAAAATTCACAACCGAGGCCTGAAACAAGATCGAATTCCAATTGGAAATCCAAAACTTCTCTAAAAGGAGTCCAAGGAACCTAGTTGTTTCAAAATGGCTGTACCATAGAGAGGTTGCTGTCAGAGGCGTTGATTCCTTTTTTAAGTTGAACGACTTTAAATAAGTAAGAGTTTCATCTATCTAAATCTGGGCCTGCTTTCTTTTTATGCAAGATTATATACTCACGCATATGGCATAACTCTGATTACGGATACCGAATATTTGTCTGGGCAATGCGGAGATGTCTCCTTAGGAGGTGGAGATATGTCAAGCAGCTGCCTGCTGAAATGTTCCGTTTGTTGTGACAGTTCAAACAGGCTCTGCCTGCTCGGCATTTCAGGATGAGACACACCTTGTAACACCCTCTTTCAAAGCCTCAATCGTTCAACTATCTGCTGTGTAATCTCTGCCCTGTTGAGTACAAATTGTATTCCAATATTTAAAAAGAGTAAAATGTCTGGTATTAAACGTACATTTCACTCCCTCTCCCATTAATTACAAGGACAATAGTCCAGAATTCCCTTGCATCTAAAAGCTTCACAATCCTTAAGTCCATATAATAACCAAGTGTCACCCCCTCATGTGAAGTAGTCAATAACAATTTGCAATTGTATTATGAAAATTATTTCAAGAATACTAAACACTTATTAAGTACCTAATGAGCAGTTGTAGAAGCGTGCTAAGCACGCGCGCATGCGCTCTGGCATAGAGCCAACCCCAACTTTTTAGTTTGCGGTTGCGTACAAATAGACATAGAAACGCTGTGTACAAAATGTGTAACACAAAATAGAAAAAACAAAAAATGAATATAATAAATAATAACAGAAGCGTGTTTCCGCGCATTGTAGCGTGTAATTGTAACGAATAGGCGGGGTTGTTGTTTTATTTAAATATTTTTCCAGACGTGCATGGATGTGACACGCAGGCTTGTTGCGCTCTGCACCTGTGCACCGGCATTTGTTGCGGTGTAAAGGCGCCAATTTATATTCAACCTATATTACTACAGCCGTGTACTTTAACCGTTACATTATTCATTTACATATTTACAAAAAACTGGTGTCTTCTCGGCCCATAAAAGCGGGTTACTAATTAATGCTGAACTTGCTTAAGTGCACCCAAATACAATACAAAACAACAACCACTTACTTGCACTTGTTTCACATGCCACATTTGACACTTTGTCATGTTGTTAATTTTTTATTACACACGCGATAAAATCGCATGGTAAGCTGCTCTGGTGAGCGACATTCAGCGAAGATAATTGCCCATTTTATCCACGAATTCCTCCGCGGTTTAATGCACACGCGCAGGTGGTCGGAGCAGACGTCAAGGCCAGTCGACAGACAGCTGAGTGGCATATCTGATGATGAGCGCTAAATTCGATAAAAATTCAAATAATTTTCGATCAATATCAGTTTAAGCAAATGACGTGTTTTGATCGATTGAGGATTGTGGTGGGATTGACATTATTTTCATTATATTAAATTTTTAAAATAAGTCAAGTCATTTGTCAATCGGCATTGTTGCTAAAGCAAAGATCAACCAACTTTTTTGTCTTTATTGCATTGATGTAGGCTAAGAAAGCCTCACTTTCTTTGCGTTTATACAGAAGACCATTGGCAATCTCTAGGGGCTCTCTCCACAATTGGTTAGGTTAGGTTAAACTGGCCGGTCAATAAAGACCTCACATAGACTGAATGTGTCCATAGTGTTACCAAAATTTGTTGATGACCAAACGGAAGAACCCCCATCAGGTGCCAGGACATATGTTATAGAATAACTCCCTCCTCTTGGCAAATACTACTAGTTTTCTAGGATCCAGCTTAATTGTTGCCTCGATATCTGGCAACTCTGCCGCCCCTAATAGCTGGAGCCTTGACCGGGCGAGCGCTGGACACGAACACAGAACGTGCTCACCCGTTTTTCCTGCAGCTCACACTTCGTACACTTGCTATTGCTGACGAGGCCTAACTAATAATCATATGACGCCAGAAGGCAATGTCCAGCCAATATGCCCATCGTGAGCCTTAAGTCTTCTCTCCTTAGAGTGATTTGATTTCTCCAAAACGGATTGGGATGTCTATCGTCAACTCAGCGAGTGTCGCACCCTCCTTTGCCAACACATCGGTCATTTCGTTACCTTCTATCTCTTTATGACGCGGAACCCAGTAAAGATGTATGATCCGGCCTAAACGAAGTTTTTCCAATGCTTCTTTGCATTCCATAACACTTCTAGTTGAAGTACTGTTTGAGATTATTGCCTTAATCGCAGTCTGACTATCAAAATATAAATTGACGCGACTGCTGCTTAATCGCGCTTCCCCCCGAATTTCTGCTGCTTTCTGCACTGCTATAATTTCCGCCTTAAAAACGCCGCAGTAATCTGACCGCATGTAGGATCTACTTATTTCTGGGTCGACACAGTAAACAGCAGACCCAACCCCTGCCATTAATTTGGAACCACCCGCATACACATGTATAGTATGTTCTGCCACTTCTGCACCCCGTCATGCAATGCTGCTGTCGGGGTAGTTTTTAAGGCTCCCGTTATGGTAATGATTAATACTCTGCAAACCCTCTCCACAAGTGGTACATTGAATTATTTTTTATTCCAGCACTCTTTTATGGTGTTAGGTTTGTAAAGCACCCTAGGCACTGTTTGCACTCTCCGAAAATGTTTGACTAGTGTTCTGATTCTGCAGAATGTTTGGTAAACCTTTCATTGTATTGTCTTCAAGCGAATGTCAATGTCATTAAGAAGGTCCTGCAGAGATGCCATCCAGTTCTCTTCCAATGCTTCCACGGATAGCGAAACGCCAACTTAAGAACTCAGATCGATGGTAATGACGTCGCGGGCTGGCCTTTCTTTAGATTCATGCAAATAACTGCAATATCTCAACCATCTGAGACCCCGTCGATGATCCGCCGCAGCCGGTTTAATGCTGTACCCTTCGCCGCCCATAAGATGAGCCCATTTCTTTATTCTTATATACGCAAACACTTAGCCAAACTCCTAAGCTCCACTGCAACTCACCTTCTCCTGACGATTAGAGTGAAATGTTGGTTGTATTGAAGATGACGAAGTGAATCATAATGTCACCTCATGTTCAGCTACTCAGCCCTCTCCGATAAACTTATTTTGAGTCAAAGTATGGCTGAAATTTGTTTTTCTTTAAGAAAAATCCCCTTCCAGCAGCTACTTTTTAATAATTTTTGAATCGTCTTTGTAGCTCAATCAAGTCAAAATGGGTTGACAGATTTGGATGTAATTCGACTCACGGAAAGGCAATAGTCTAAAAGCACCTACTGCCTTTAATTTGAGAGATGTAGACATGAGTCCATTTGATCTTTATTTGGTGTCTAAGCTGTACAGATGTAAGCAGTGTTGGAAAAGTGGGCAGTGCCAATGGAGTTACCTTCGAGACTTCTTGCTATTTATTGAGGCAACGTTATATTTTATTCAGATCGTGAAGTTTTGGGATCATTATATGACGGAATTATTTCGGGAATTTTGATGGAATAATTGCGGAACTCATTTACCAATTATTTATAAGTTCTTTTCGAGACTATTTCGCTACCATTTCGGTACAAATTCAGTACTGTTTGCGATCATTCCGCGATTACTTCGATATATATTTTGTATTTTCAGGATTGCTTTGAACATCAAATCCGCGCTAATTCGGGATCATGTTGGAACTCACCCAGATTATTTGGTCTTCATTACCGAATTAATTCATCACTATTACTTAAATATTTCGAGAATTTTTCAGAAGTATCTGTGGATCCTTTTTGAAATTGTCTGACAGACCTTTTCGACATCATTTTAGAACGATATCGGAATTGTTTGGGACTATTTCGGGTTAACTTTATGATTTTTTTCGGCCCGTTTGGGAATTGTTTCAAATATCATATCGGCTTCCGAATGTAAGGAGTGTTTTCGGAATGATTGCAGGACGATCACCGGGTAATCAAATTGTTTTTGCTTTTTCGAGATCACTCTAGATACTACCATGAATTATTTCATCTCCGGATTTTTAAGGGTTTGCAATATTACTTTGCGATTATTTCGGGTTTGTTTTCTGAACTTGTTTAGGTATACTTGATGAAGAACTTGTCAGGGCTCTTTTGGAATCTTTTCAAAATGTATGTTGCTCTAATTGAATTTACATTGCATAGAGCTGGGCAAATCTCATTAAAACTAATTCTTATACATTTTTGCCATTCAAAAAATCTGACAGCATACATTCAATTTACCATCAAAATTTATTACATTCGAATAGCATTTCAATTACAAATGATGTTAAATATATCAACGCCAATGAAGCGGCATGTCAAATGTCAGGCAGCGATGACGACGTACACCAGGTGGATACCTAAATAACGTGGTCTGTATTTAGTGATATGCAACAGTTGTGTCAGAACCACACAAACAACGAATACGGCAACACACCCACATTCGCCCACCATTTATTTTTATGGGCTATTAGTAAACAAAATCTGAAAAAAAGAAAATAAACGGAAAATAGAATCTATAAAAACAAGCAACAGCTGATGGACTAAAAGCCACAAAACAGAACACACTTTTAGCAGCATGTTAGCACATTTAAATATGTAAGAGCCTGCTTTTTTCCATGATACATTTTGTTGGAGGTGTAGGGGAACTCAAGTTGACGCGTATAGTGGCATTTCATATATATAGAGAAAATATGTACTATCTTGGCAGGTGCGCAAGGACCTCCTCCACTTCAAAAGACATTCACGTCCCATGCAGAGCTATTCAATCGGTCATATTTTTTCTTTTATGATACGGTAGGGTGACACTTTCTACAATAAGTTACAGACTTGTTGTTATTATCACTAATCCGAAAACCCGAAGATTCGCCATGCTGTCTGACAAAAGTTAATACCAGCTCACAGACTCAAACAAACGCAAACAGACTGTTAAGGCGGCAATCGGCCTAGTACCAGAAGATGCTAATACCGAGTTTTACTGTATTCATACCTGGTATACAGCTCGTCCCCCTCACCAACCCTTCTGTCTAACTTTGACCCATCCGTGCACAATTAAACTGCTCCCCTGCCTAACACAGTCAAAGTGATGTGGTTGTGGCATCCATGGAGAACCATTAGAGACAAAAAAGGGCCACATTTCATTACCTTCGAGATTGCGGTAGCATTTGACCAAATCCAGTTTAACTCATAAGTTGCTTACATGTTAACCAACCCATTGTTGCTGCTGCACTTTATCCCACAGTGCTGAAGAACGGAAAGTTCGACTTTCTCAGTTCTATATTGTCCATTACTTTGGAAAAATTCATCGCATGACCGAAAGTTTGATATTATTTTGGAATTTTTTGCTATTGATAAACAGAGTAGTTTTGACACGAATATCCACTTTTGTCAGCGCATTTGCCGGAAATGCATGCCGATTGCCTGCTGCCTCAAACCATGCCGCATGCCAAAAAGGCAATACTAATGGAGCACTTATCCGTCCTCACACAAACACACAAACGCTCATGTCAACTTGCCATGTACTTCAGAGCTTTTCAAAACTTCACATTTGGCTTCCTTTTAGCTCGTTGCCACTTTTGATGAGTTCATTCATTCAAACGTTACACAGCTGCTGCGCTTATTTTCGGAGACGTTACTGCCACAACCTGATAGATACCTGCTCACACGCTCCATCCAACCGCAAGCATCTGTGAATCGGCAGCCATTTGCCGCATTGCTTTGCTATGTTGTTACGTTGACAAATACACCCGCACAAACATATTTGCTATCGAAACCGAAAAATATTCAACCACATTTGTCACAGTCATCATCATGTGGCATTTGCGGCATGGAAAAGCGCCATTCCACATCATGCCACTTAACGTCACGTCGCGGTGGTGTTTGGCGGTTTAATATTTACCGGTTAGCATTTTGTTAGCGCGGTTGATTAGATTAATGTGCAATGTGTTTAGAGTCACTGAGATGCCTATTCGTGCGGTATGCGCGAAAGTGTGGATGAATGTGATGTCGTGATGGTGATGCTGTTGCGGTTGATGTTGATGATATGTAGAAATGTAGTACACATGCAAGCATTCATATCCATATTTGTTGCTTTTAATGTCGTTATGGCCATCACCGGATGTTTGTACAAAATTAGAAGATTTAATTAAATGTAGAATAACATCGACAAATGTGTTCTTGTACTTATTGCTGTATGTTCAGTTATGCGGTTGATTGATTTAAGTGCTCATTTGTTCATAAACATTTTTGTAGACATGCAGTAGCACACATAAGGTGCAGGCATTATTTTTGAAAATTCTGATGATTCTGAAAAACTTTTACCTAGTTTAGCTTTTCGTGCTCGGGGTTCGATAGTTCAAGTCATTTTTACTAATTCAGCCCTAGACTGCAGGTGCACAGAATAAATTTCTCCGATGTAAGAAATGGGAAATCGCTACTTGATGTTTATATAGTCTATTTATCGATGTTAACGAGAGTTTCAAAAACAATGGTCACCACTGTAGTTTTACAGCAATGAAAACTAGCAAACTTCCAGAATAAATAGAACTGGGCGACCATACTCATGATTCAAGCAACTCTCGGAGTCTTGCAACCAGTTCCTTCTTTTAGACGATTGGTGTTTGGGAGTAGAAGGCCCGATATAAAAATAATTAGTATGTGATGGGTGGTATTGCACTTATCAGACTAATAATCCTAGCGGTGTAATGCTAAATCATATTTGCTGCTCTTGCTGTTGACGGATCTCATCGTACTAACTACTTACTAAAAGTCCCTATTAGCATGTTGCCTGTTTGTTTATTTGTATGTCGAGAGCTATGCCGATTGGGGGGAAACAGTCTGTCACACAATTGCGCGCTTTTTAATTGGGCCAAATTTATATTTAACTGTTTTGTTTGAAGATGGCAATGTTAAATTTACCCTTTTTTATCCTACGCGTTTCGACGCACTCACGTCTTCCTCAGCGAGTCTGACAATTTCATTTTAAGTACAAGTCATCTAAACTTGTTATTGTTCATGTTATTTATTTCTATTTATGTTTGTTGTTAATGGAAGTGATGGAAGTTTCGATAAATATTGGCCAAACGACAGACGGAATGGGACCACACCCTATAGTGTGCCTTGTTTAAATCTTTTGGATGTTTATACTCAGCGTGCTTTGCACACAGAGTATATTAACTTTGATTGGATAACGGTTGGTTGTACAGGTATAAAGGAATCGAGATAGATATAGATTTCCATATATCGAATGCATCAGTATCGAAAAAAAAATTTTATTGAGCCATGTCCGTCCGTCCGTACGTTAACACGATAACTTGATTAAATATTGAGATATCTTCACCAAATTTGGTACACGAGCTTCCCTGCACCCAGAATAGATTGGTATTGAAAATTTGCGAAATCGGATGATAACCACGCCCACTTTTTATATATATAACATTTTGCAAAACACAAAAAACCTGATTATTTTTTTAAATAATACACCTAGAATGTTGAAATTTGATGTGTGAACTGATATTGAGACTCTTGATAAAAATTTGAAAAGCATTTTTTTAAATGGGCGTGACACCGCCCACTTGTGATAAAATCAATTTTACAAATATTATTAATCATAAATCAAAAATCGTTAAACCTATCGTAACAAAATTTAGAGGTTGCCTTTACTATAAGGAATGCTTTGAAGAGAAATTAACGAAATCGGTGGAGGATCACCCCTACTTTTATATATAAGATTTTTAAAAGGGTCTTGGACGAATGAAATAAGCTATATCTTTCCAAAAAAATAGCCTTATATCAATGGTATTTCATTTCCCAAGTGGATTTATAACAATAAATAGGAAAAACTGTAAATTTAAAAAAATGGGCGTGGCACCGCCCCTTTTATGACGAAGCAATTTTCTATATTTCGGGAGCTATAACTAAAATAAAAATTAACAGATCGTAATAAAATTGGGTACACAAATTTTCCCTATAACAGAAAATATTTCTAGTAAAAATGGACGGGATCGGTTAAAGACCACGGCAACTTAGATATAAAACAATTTTAAAAGATATAAAACAAGTTTTAGACTAGGATAATAAGCTATAACTTAGCAAAAAATAGTTTTGAATCAATGATATTTCACTTATCAAATTTTATTGTAAGAGGAAATAGGGAAACATTTTTTTACCAGGCGATGCCATGTATTATGTAGAAAAGTAATTTATCTGAAATGAAATGTACAATTGAAGCTCACGCTGATTATATAATGTTCGGTTACACCCGAACTTAGACACCTTTACTTGTTATACTCAGTTTCTGTGTTTAACAGACGCCTGTCTACCGCTCAGATAAAAAAATGTTCCTCCTATGACTTGAAATAGAGTCCCTTGGTTGCCGGTGTCGAAAGCTTCCTATAAGTCTGTGGTTGGGATTTACGGAAGCCATGCTGTAGAATAGCAAAATGGTTTCAAGTGTCTTCGCTACTGGTAATTCGGCAGATTTGGACAACGTGGTTCTTATTAGTAACCTGGCTCCCCTGTTCTAGTAGCGGTTCTATCTTCTCAATTTTAGGGAATGATAAAGTAGAACCGCGACTTCTACCTGCGTTAGCTCGCTAGACGCAGCAAATCCGCTCTTTTGAACCTGAATTAGATTCGGCACCTACCCACAGTAAGAGATCCTGTATCAGTCTAGCAGAAAGCAGCTATTCCAAGGAGGACAACGACATGTTACACCCTTACCAACAATGCATCGTATTTTGTCTAGTTTTTTTTATTATGTATCGCTTGCCCAGGATCGTCATACCTTAGTTTAAGTCTTATGAAAGGCCACAACACAGGAAGATATCACAGGTACTTATTCATAAACTACGAATAAGCAGTACATAAATATTAAGAGTACATCACACCGGCAAAGTCATTACACGTGTTCAATACACCAGCAACAATTTTACATCATACTCACTTATTTGTACATCAACAGCTATCATGCGATATTTATAGTTTACTTCCACACTTAAACCGGAAACAATTTGTATGAATTACAGCGCATTTCCCGCGAAGTAAGCAACAACACATGGCCACCGGTGCAAGCACTTTGGAGGCAAGATTGAAGAAGAGCACATGACAATGGGACATGTGTACAATAATTTTTTCTTTTGCTGAATGTGGCAAGGATTGAAACCGAATGTGGTGCAGTGAAAAGAGTTTTATTGTTTTATGTTTACATTTTGTTTTGTTATTACTGCCATCAGGCGTAACTCCTTTGAAATTATCACACGCTGAGATTTGCAGAGGCACAAGCACTTGTGTCATTGACATGTGCAACACTTGAAATAAAAAAATTTAAAATAAAAAAAAAAATATATAAAAACTATTTGAGATGCTAAAAATAAAAGTTGAAAATAAAATCCATAACTAACAAGTAAGGAAGGCTAAGTTCGGGTGTAACCGAACATTACATACTTAGTTGAGAGCTATGGAGACAAAATAAGGGAAAATCACCTCGTAGTAAAATGAACCTAGGGTAACCCTGGAATGTGTTTGTATGACATGTGTATCAAATGAAAAGTGTTAACGAGTATTTTAAAAGGGAGTGGGCCTTAGTTCTATAGGTGGACGCCTTTTCGCAATATCGTTATAAAGGTCGACCAGGGCTGACTCTAGAATTTGTTTGTATGATATGGGTAAAAAGATGTTATAAATGCTTAGGGTTTAACCATATAGCGGCTACTTGTACACTTAAACAGAGGTGTAGTAAATGCAGCGGGGAACATAAAGTCGAAGAATGCACAGAGAGTGCACCCCTAAATAAATGTGGTAATTGTATAGATAGTAAGAATCGGTTAGGTTTAAATATTAATACAGAACACAACATCATGAGTGATGAATGCCCAGTTTATTTAAGGAAACTTAAGCTGGAAAGACAACGCGTGGGCTTTTAGCCACCAAAACTAGCTGATCGGGGGATAAAAGCTTTTAACTTACAGTGCATTTACCTAAATATTTGTAGTTTTCTAGCCAACAAACCTGAACTCGAAAGAGTTATAGAAGAGTTAGATCCGGACATCGTTCTATGTTCAGAAGCATGTATAACACCGGATGTTAGTGATGCGGAAATAAACATTCCTTATTATACAATGGTTCGTTGCGATTCTCATAGTAGACACACAGGAGGTGTAGTCTTACTATTAAAAAAAGGTATCGAGTACAAAGTCAGGTATAATAGATCTATTGATTTAAATGTTTGGTGCGCTATAATTAAATTAAAAAAGTTCGACATTAAATGGCAAATAGGTGTGTTGTACCATTCTCCAAGCTCTAGTGATATCGAATTTTTAAATCACTTGGAAGCTATACTTTCTGAGGAACTGGAGAGTGGTACAAACTCCTTGTTAATTGGGGATTTTAACATTAACATGAATGTTAATACCGCAACGAGTTCTAAGCTCAATGAGATATTTTCACGTAGCGCGATGAGGCAAATGGTGAATTTCAATACAAGGATTGCTGAGAGGTCCCAAACGAGAATAGATCTACTATATGCAAATGCTGATGTAGAGAATTTCTGATCACGAAACCATTTCATTTGCTTTCAAAGTGTGTAATTCAAATCCTCTGCGGAGAATGATACCCACAATGTGTTGGAAGAATTATTCTGCTGATAACCTCATTTACTTATTAAGAAACTATGATTTCAGCGTATTAAAAAATATGCATCTCAATGACTCGGTTGAATATATAAATACCTGCTTATCACACTGCATGGGTTTATTAACATCAGAACAAGACAGGATAGTGAGGTTGAGAAATAAGTGGTACGATCATGAACTGACCGAAATTAACAAATTAAAAATCCAATTTCACTCACAAGCCAGAAGATCTGGTGAATTTTCGGAATATAATACGGTTGCGAAGTATTATAAGAAACTAATCAAAATTAAGAAAAATTAAGTATATGGAGAAAAATATTGCCTTAAATTCTTCTGATAGGAAATTAAGCAAGCAGTAAACTTAACTGAGGTGCGTGACAATATCCTGACAGTGATTGTAAATGGTATAAGATATGAAACACCCGAGGATATAGCTCAAGCATTGAATTCCTTCTTTGTTGATAGTATTGGTGACATAAATCGAGAAATCGAAACTTTGGATAGTGGCGACAGTGTGCAATACACGGTTAGCACATGTCTGAAATTCGAAGAAGTTACGGTTGATGATGTCATATTGGTAGCTAAAAGGTTAAAAAATAAAATCGGAGGAACAAATTTACTATCAGAAGGAGTAATTAAGGATTCGGTGTCTTACATGGGACATTTCTATGCGGATATCATAAATAAATCATTAGTAGAGGGAATAGTGCCTGACGCATGGAAAATATCAACAATAGTGCCAATAAAGAAGGTAAAAAATTCATTAAAGGCAGAAGATCTGAGACCGATCAACACGTTGCAGAATATCGAAAAAATTCTAGAAACAGTAGTAAAAGATCAGCTCATAAGTTACTTGGAAATAAATAAAATACTAATTAAAGAACAATCCGGTTTCAGAGAAGGCCACTCTTGTGAAACGGCTTTAAATTATGTAATATAGAGTTGGAAAGAAGAACTAAATCAAAAGAAAAGTATACTTGCGGTTTTTATCGACTTGAAGAGAGCATTTGAAACTACAGACAGAAATATAATGATTAAAAAATTAGAAAAAATTGGAATTAGGGGCAACGAGCTGCAGTGGTTTCAGAGCTTTTTAGGTAACCGAAGACAAAAAACAGCCATTGAGTCGGTTGTCTCGAAGGAGGTATTGACAGGAATTGGATTGCCACAAGGATCGGTTTTGGCACCGGTCCTATTTAACATATATATAAATGATATATCTTCGGCGCAAAACATAGTAAAATAAGACTGTTTGCGGATGACGCACTGCTCGAAGTAAGTGAACTTGATATCATGTTAGCTAGGAGAAAAATGCAGGAAGACTTGAACACCCTATACATGTGGCTTTGTAACAATAAGCTTAAACTTAATGTTAATAAAACCCATTTTATGGTCATATCTAGAGCGATGAATAAGGAATCTTGTAATATCGAGCTAAAAATAATGAACTCAAACATTAACGAAGTTAAAACTTTCAAGTACTTAGGGGTTCAGATTGATAATAAATTAAAATTTAATGATCATATTGATTATATAGTTGCCAAAATAGGCAAGAAAATTGGTTTTTGGAAAAGGTCATGCAAATTTATCAGTAGAAAATACAAACTGAAAGTGTATAAATCCATCATAGAGCCGCATTTCA
Source organism: Eurosta solidaginis (assembly GCF_040869045.1). Taxonomy (NCBI): domain Eukaryota; kingdom Metazoa; phylum Arthropoda; class Insecta; order Diptera; family Tephritidae; genus Eurosta; species Eurosta solidaginis. The sequence continues at coordinate 295,921,255 of NC_090320.1, forward strand.
TATATTGTCCCACAATATTCTTTATGGCCAATGTAACTCAGGTAGATAAGCTACAAGTTATGCAAAATAAAGCTATGAGATTTATATTAAACATGAGGTATGATACTCCCATTAATAACATGATAGAAGCACTAAACTGGTTGAGTATAAAACAGCTCATGTTCTACCACAGTATGAAATTTGTATTTAATATTAAGCACGGTAAATTACCAACATATCTCAGCGAAAAGCTTAGATATGTAAATGATGCACATTCATACGTAATCAGAGAAAACAATAATTTTAGATTACCTCTTTTCAAAACAGAAGTGGACAAGCAAAATATATTTTATAAGGGCCTGAAATATTTCAATGAACTTCCTAATCACATAAAAAGTAATAATAACTTCAATACCTTTAAAAAAAGTTTATTGGAGCATTGTAAAACCCTTCCAATAAGATAAAGTTTTTTTTTTTCTTTTATTTTTTACATGACATACCGATACTGGAGCGCGAAAAGGGAATGGTAATACTGGTAGCAGCAAAATACAATGCACCCGGCCCTAAGGAAAAGAAAATCAGTCGCCACCTGTAACTCCAGACAGTTCCAACAACAAATGTCGCTGGAATTCGGTATTTTCAGCCTATATTTACTGTTGCTGATCGGGATCACTCGCATTCCGACAGCATTAATATAACAATAAAATTATATGATGTGTAACCAAAATAAGGTCAAACAAAAGTTGGAGCAGAGGGATTGGAAACACGTCCTTTTCAACCTCCCAATATATTTTGAGATGTGCTGATCGGAATCTTCATGCGTTCCGACAGCGTCTTTACTAAACAAAGTTGAGGGGTGATTGGGTACACTTCAATTTCCAACATCCAAAGACATGTTTAGCTGTGTTGATCGGAGACCAATACATTCCGACAGCTTAAAATACAAATATAATTGAAAAATATAAGTTCCAAATTTTGTTGCCTTAAGCTGGGAGCCCTGGAGGATTGGAAACGCGTCCTTTCCAACCTTCCTTAAATGACTGGCTCCCAGACTCGTCCGTTTGTTACGCCAGTAAATATGCCGATCGGAATCACATGGCATTCCAACAGCATATTCAATAGAAATAAATGATATAATAATGAATTGTACTTAGTAGTTTAAGTTTTAGGCCTAAACAGCCGTAATAATAAATAAATAAATAAAAAAAAAAAATGAAAGGTGTAAGTAAGTATTTTAAAAGGGAGTGGGCCTTAGTTCTATAGGTGGACGCCTTTTCGAGATATCGGCATAAAGGTGGACCAGGGGTGACTCTATAATGTGTTTGTACGATATGGGTATCAAATTAAAGGTATTTTTTTTTTTTTTTTTTTTCATCTGTCGGGTACCGCTAATTTATTTATATATGTAATACAACGAACAGTAATCCTTCCCAGATTCCAAGTGCTTTTAATTTCGCCCTGCAAAACTTTTTCAATTTCTTCTATTTAATATGGTAGGTGCCACACCCATTTTACAAAGTTTTTTTCTGAAGTTATATTTTGCGTCAATAAACCATGTTTCATCCCTTTTTTCGTATTTGGTATATTATTATGGCATTTCTTTTCAGTTTTAGTAATTTTCGATATCGAAAAAGTGGGCGTGGTCATAGTCGGATTTCGGCCATTTTTTACACCAATATAAAGTGAGTTAAGATAAGTACGTGAACTGAGTTTAGTAAAGATATATCGATTTTTGCTCAAGTTATCATGTTTTTTTTTTTTATTTTTTTTTTATCATGTTAACGGCCGAGCGGAAGAACAGACGGTCGACTAGACGATCAACTGGACGTGGCTTCAACCGATTTCGCCTTTTTTCACAGAAAACAGTTATCGCCCTAGAATCTAAGCCTCTACCAAATTTCACAAGGATTGGTAATGTTTTGTTCGACATATGGTATTAAAAGTATCCTAGACAAATAAAATGAAAAAGGGCGGAGCCACGCCCATTTTGAAAATGTCTTTTATTTTTGTATTTTGTTGCACCATATCAGTACTGGAGTTGAATGTTGACATAATTTACTTATATACTGTAAAGATATTAACTTTTCTTTTAAAATTTGACTTTAAAAAACTTTTTTTTGAAGTGGGCGTGGTCCTTCCCCGATTTTGCTAATTTTTATTAAGCATACATGTAGTAATAAGAGTAACATTCCTGCCAAATTTCATCATGATATCTTCAACGACTGCCAAATTACAGCTTGCAAAACTTCTAAATTACCTTCTTTTAAAAGTGGGCGGTGCCACGCCCATTGTCCAAAATTTTACTAGTTTTCTATTCTGCGTCATAAGTTGAACTCACCTACCAAGTTTCATCGCTTTATCCGTAGTTGGTAATGAATTATCGCACTTTTTCGATTTTTCGAAATTTTCGATATCGAAAAAGTGTGCGTGGTTATAGTCCGATATCGTTCATTTAAAATAGCGATCTGAGATGAGTGCCCAGGAATCTACATACCAAATTTCATCAAGATACCTCAAAATTTAATCAAGTTATCGTGTTAACGGACAGACGGACGGACGGACGGACATGGCTCAATCGAATTTTTTTTCGATACTGATGTTTTTGATATATGGAAGTCTATATCTATCTCGATTCCTTTATACCTGTACAACCAACCGTTATCCAATCAAAGTTAATATACTCTGTGAGCTCTGCTCAACTGAGTATAAAAACAAACAAATGACGAGCTGCACGCCTTTACCCCTAAAATTTAAGTTTTTTGTTTGCAACACATTTGTTGTACTTTGTATGGATTTTTATGATTCACAACACAATCATCTGTTTATATCATGAATTTTGAAGTGTAAACCTCAGAGGCTATAAGCGGCACAATTCAACTATGCTCAAAACTTTTGTTTTGGTTGTAGTGCAATATCCGATCTAATATATGAACCGATATGTATGTAGATACATATATATTTTTTATAAATCGGGCACACAGCCCGCCATTAAAAGGCTCTTTTTTCCATTCGCGAGAATCGTCAAGTGTTCAAGTGTTACTGTCAGTCGGGATAGCGGATGTCGTTGATAAAATTATAAAATGTATGCACCATAAGTAGATGTGTAGATATGTATTTAGAAACATTAGTGTGCTTAATCACACAAAATTCTATACCTATAGGAAAATTTATCAAGGGCTTGTTTTGATAAGGTAATACAAACAAGCTTCAGATCAGTCCACATCAGTGTTCTAAAGAGAGTGTTTCCTGGCCTCCTCCTCCAGAAATGAGTTACCAATGAGCTGTTCCTTGGGAATCGAAAATTAAAGCCTAAAGATTTGGCACAACTCTAGAACTTATATAAAAAAGTCGTTAAATTTCGATTCAATGTAATGGCGCTCCGCACAGAAAGCTCCGTTTTGAAAGGTTTTCTTGCATTTTAAAGCTTAACTATCTGAAATGTTTATTTTCGATATAATATGAAGGAATCTATAATGGGGTTATGGCAAATTGCTAAAATGTGGTAAAAAATCAGTTAGAGAGAAGGATTGGCACACACATAGAAACATACTTAGAGGGAGAAAAATGCAAAAAGAGAGAGATGGAGAGTAAGGTGAGAATAAAAGTATATGGAAAATGGGAGATATGGAGGGAGAGTAAGAGATAAAAACCATTGTGAATGATAACTAAGTGTGATATCTTATCTGTCAAATGCCTGACAGGATGTTCAATATGGCTACTTTTTAGCGTTTTGACAGGGTGTTCAATATGGCGGCGCCTATCTTCAGAGGGTGATAGAAAGAGATACAGAATGAGACAGCGATAGTCAAATACAAATCAGGTGATCCAACCACTTTGGAATTTTGACGTCTATGCAGAAGATATCACACTTAGTTATCATTCACAATGATAAAAACTTTTTAAAGTAATTATTTTTAGGAAGGAAGAGAAGGGGGTATAAAGATAAAGTTAGGAAAACGCAAAAAGAGAGAAAATTAAACAGCTCTTTGCCCAGATGGCCGTATAGTTAGCTTTTTTATCGAAAAGTGAAACAGGAACACAATCAAACAAAATAATCGAGTTTATGGTTCAAGAGGAGAAGTGAAGGGCCCGTAAAGGTGGGGGAGAAGTGTAGCTGGGCACGGTTTAATGATAATGGAAAAAATATATAAGGGAAGAAGAAGGGGAGGGAGAGAGTTAAATGGAGGGAGACGGTGACATAGAGTAAGAGCAGGATAGGGATGTGAAATGCGATAAGGAGCGCGAAAGATACAAAAAAGAATGAAGAGATAGTAGTGCTTTAAGAAGAGATAGCGGAAAAGAAGAGAGAGATAGGAAGTGGAAGTAAAAAGAGTAGGATAGTATTAATCATAAGCTATTAAAATAATTTATCATACATATGCCGATTTAGGAAATGTGTTTTTCTGCGGCAATATCTTAACCGTTGAACTCTAAATCTCTCTGTGTAATACACAGTCCAGACAAATTTTGTTTATTAGAAAAACGATACCCAAGGGCTAAATATTTATTCACTGAATATTTTCTTCGGAATTCTGTGTAAGGATTTTGCCTTGTCGGATTGATTTATGGCGGTTGTTTTGCGAATCATGATGACTTGCCGCCTATTCGGGTATTCTTTCTACAAAAATTATTCACTCAAAAACAGGAGAAAGTTGAGGTGAGAGAGACAATGTCTTCGCAACACTTCTCTCAACCTTCGGGGTGTATTTTTAGGGTTACAACAACATCAGTAGTAGAGAGAGTATGGTCGCAAGCCACAAAAGAAAATGCGCTATAAGCAATGATTCGGTCGGAGAACGAGGAAAGCGTGGAGTTATAGAGCTCGGTGATAAGGCACTCTAATGTTTAATAAGTATTCACTATGTAGTTAAATATTTTTAATTTTGTGTTCATGCTGTCTTCAATGCATTTAAGAGCATTATTTTATTGTTAGTTCTAATGATGTCTGGCAGTTTGTTTCATTTTATGTTTTTGTTTATAGCGCGAGAGATGAAGTGTGATTAAGATTTTGTTATTTTTTTTTAACAATTCAAGGGCAACATATTTCAATTAAAAGTGAAAGTGTAAATAAAAACAATATATGTGCATAATAAACTCAGCTGTGCATCTCGGAAACAACCAACTAACGGCCCGGCCCTGTCATATCTTTTTTCTGCACGAGCTTATCCTCTACAGAAGAAGGTGACACAAATTTTGATATCGTGAAGTCTAAATATTTATCGATTCGTTTATAACAAAACCATCTGTCGTTAGATTGTCAGAAGCACAACCGAGTATAACTAGAGAAAGGTCAGTGAAATTTAATTGCAACTCATAAATATTTGATTATCAAAAAACTTTAAACATTGTTAGAGCAAGATTACATAAATAGTTATGTAATTGAGACTTTAATGAGCCGCGTCTTAGCATATGGTTGTTAAAGGTTCCCGACCTTCCACCCACGACTTCGTAACGAATTATAACCAAAAAAGAAACCAAGAAACGAAGCCACATCCTACTTACTATTTCCTTGCTGCCATAAATCGAAACTTTTACAGTTTCATAAAGTACATACATAGTCTGCTATTGTTTCGCACTAAGTGAAACCTTACTTATCCTTACTTCTCAAAGTGGAAACAACTGTGCCCACCTCTAATGCCCGTAATTTTTTAAAAATTCTTCTCCAAGCAGCCAATATAGGCTATAACAAATGTTCGCCAGGTGCCGCTCGCTTAAGAGGTAACTTGAGCTGAACATAGTTGCCCATTTGGATAATATTTTTAGTTCTACGAATCGTGTCATATTAATGAATAAGTGATCGCTGTGACTGCTTTCAGCACCTAGCCTGAAACGGATCCTGAATACCAAGCAAAGATTCAAGTGACATGCAAGGCTCTGTGTGACTGCAAAGGTATGCTGTGTAGAAAATATGGTCCCAGGCCAGGCATGGATATTCAAGAAGATTCCTCTACTCATCCTAGCATACTAAAAAGTGGTGTAGTGAAGATGTAGGAATTTGAACTTGATGAGTAACGTGCTATAAAAATCTGAAGGATCTAATTGTGGTGCCACAACAGGTGCGATTAAATTATACCCGTCAAAGCCTCTGATCATGATATGCAATATGCCAATAATCGATCTCTTTGTCAAGGAAGTTGCATCCCAGGGTTTCCTTAGTCTTCCAGAATTGGATCGGTGAAAAGAGCTTGGTCGTGTTCTGGCCAATGATAATACTCTCACTCCTATATCATATCTTCGATAGGATAATCGTATCTAAAAGAATGCAAGCACGATGGCAATGAAATGATATGTTAATCTCTTAAATATTCTAAGAAATTTCTAGGTAAATGTTTCCGTAATACAACGAACTACGATATTTATTCGTTCTCAGGGTTAAATAACAAAATAGATATATCAATATTGAAGTCGCTAATGGTATGAATGAAATTGGAACGCAAAACTTCATGTCGAAGCTTCAATCTTTGGTGGCAGGAGGAAATGTGGAGCACCTACTGGGCAAGTGCGCACTGTACCGTCAAATTAGAAGGGTTTCGAAACCCTTGCAAAACTCAATAATAATAATATTAAGTTTAGAAACAATTTTTTTTTAAATTAGGCAAAAGTTTTACTAAGCGGGGTGGGCAAACACTCCGAGTGTATTTCTGCCATTCTCAAAGAAAACTTATCTGTCTTGCAGATGCCATTCGAAGTCGGCGTAAAAACATGTAGTCCCGTGCTGCCAATTTGTATGAAAAATATTTCAAAATAAGCTTACCCCAAATCTCTGCGCAGATATATCGCGCCTTGTATTCACTTCTCATTTTTTAGTTTAAAAGTGGCACCTCCTTCGAAAGCAGATCTGTGTTGCCCCTAATGAGTAAAATGAAGAAAAGCGGAAACTTGTTTACTTAAATTGTCGAACGAACAATGACATACTTTAAGTTTAAAAATAAGTCAGTATTCTTACAATATTTTTAATAGGTTAAAGCTACAGCTTTTGAAACAAAAGGACGTATTAACTCATATTGGAGTCAAAGAGGACTCGCCCCTCCCCCCCCCCCCCCCCCCTCCCAAACAACCAACCTACCATCTACCCTTTATTCCGGAACTCTGCATATTTTATCTAGCCCACAAGCGATACAACCTTGCTTCTATCGCATTCAATATAAATATATTTTATATCCAACATCAACCATCTGTCTTTCCCAACAAATCCATAGCAAAACATTTATTAAGCCGATTAAGTATTTTCCAAACACCAACAACATTTATACTGCAAGCAAGTAAACGCAGCCTAAAAATAAAAAAGCAAATTCACATTAAATTGATGTCTTCTCAACCCATCGTATCACGCCCTGGCTGCCATGTAAATGGTCAATTATAGTACATCCCAGTGAACTCAGTTCAAAAAGCACATAAACCATGTGACATTAGTTCTCCCTCCCTCAGAAGCTTTCTTCGTCATTGTTGTCAGTTTTTTGTTGTCGCAGACATTTTTTGCAACAAAAACAATGATTTTATTATCAATAGCACATCATAATTTGTCCATGTCGTTGTCGTCATACAAGCAAGCAACTTGGCAGTCATAGGGTGACGACTTCTGCTTCTATTTTGACCAATTCCTTGTGATGATGACAATTTTTTACCTCGTCCTTCTTCTCGATATTTGGAGGTGAGAGTTGTGAACTGTGACTGCCGTGGGACCAATTGGTTTTGTTGTGTTAAGCAATGCGTTATTCTTTGTTTTATTTGGTGTGTGTATGTATGTGTATGTGTTGCGGAAATCAAGGCGTAAGAATATTTTTGAAGATTTTTTTCAATACACATACATATCTATGTGCATGAGTATTAAGTTTTTAGAGATATGAAAATTTTTTTATAAGGTATACGCGAAGCCATCCAGTTATATGAGAGCAACCAGCCAGTAGCGGGTTAAGGAGCTTAGAATATTCGCGCAGTAAGCATACCTGTGGTAAGAGGTGACTAAAATCCACAGGCCTAAAGGGTTCGACGAGTCATAAAAAATCGTTTCGGAGATAATCGGGCAAGTACTTTAATGGTGGTAATTTCCGGCAAGTACTCGACCAATATCCGGCGATAGACCATCATTATCGATTATTCGTCCCAGCACCTTCGGGGAGTGTCTTTATCGCACGAGTAAGAAACAGAAGTGAGACTCAAAGAGTGAACATTAAAGAAATCAAAACCGTAAGCAAACAAAGAGTTAAGATAACAAGTAAAAGAGAAGGCCAAAATGCAAGAGAAGACAAAAAGGAAGAGGCCCACCCAATTTATTTCTTCATATACCGGCTGCTATCCAAAAAATGGCTTAACATGTTTGCATGTAAATCTCAAAGCTCCCTGTGGGCTTACTAAAATGAGTACCAGAATTTGTTTGACGGCCAAACGGTAATGTTATGAAATAACTTCGCCCTCTTTGCAAATACTAGAAGTTTCTAGCACCTAGCCTTATAGTTTCCTCGAGATCTGAAAATTCAGCCGCACCTAGTAGCTGGACTTTATGTCACATTTAAAGAAATATATCTTTATGTAGGGCTGCCACCTAACAATAATTCTATGCCATCTTGTATATACATATTTCCTTTTGTATCCGCTTGTGTCTCATCAACAGCTCAACCGATTTGGAAACATTTTTACATTGGAATAGTATCCCTTAGCGGAAATCGCAGGCAGTCGTACAGAGCACCACTTTTGCACTACAGACTTAATGACTAGTTCCGAACTAGTATTAGTTGTAGCCACACTCCGAACAGCGCTTAAGTCTGAGCTATATGAATTCGAATGAACAGCAAATGCCCCCTTTGCCATTTCGTAAGACATTACAATGTTTAAATTGTCAGTTCAAATCACTGAGGGTGACAAAATTAAAACTAGTATTGTTTCTTAATGACACAGTTTGCGCTGGTTCGGAAGTAAGTTGAGTTAATTTTCATTTTTTAACGAAGCGAAATGGTATCGGTGCATTTGTTGAACATCCTTGGCTGTTAACATGAAAAACAAATGGAGAAAACCGCAAATAGTAGGTGATAATCAAAATAGGGGGACATTTTTTTCGACAAATTATTTAGTAGTATAACTACATAAACTTTTAACAATTACTGTTGATATGAACAATGTGGAATCCATTTGTCAAGCAACCATTATCAGACTAATAAAAGGGCTAATTACATTCAACACGGCGCCTACAGACCACAACCACAATAAAGCGCAGCTTGACGACAATCGACTTGATTACTATGAACGCGGCAGCCACAAATACGAATTATAGCATACAGAAGGAAAAACTTAAAAAAAAAATTGTAAATATGATTAAAAATAAAATAAAAATATTTTAAGCACTTCCTTTATATAAATGGACAAAAATCAGCGAAAACTGTCTCCTCATATAAAGGCACATTGTTGCTAAACTTTGATTTTTAAATTTTGACATAGAAATTGCAAAAATGTTTATGAGAAGTAAAAATATAAAAGTGGAGCGCACATTACTTGGATTGAAAAGTAGGTAGGAAAGGAGATGTTATTAGTCCATCAATTGCGCTCCACCTTTATATTTTTACTTCTCATAAATATTTTTGAAATTTCTATGTCAAAATTCAAAAATCAAGGTTTAGCAAGAATATGCCTTTATATAAGGAGACAGTTTTCGCAGATTTTTTTCCATTTTTATAAAGGAAGTGCTTAAAATTTTTATTTTTATTTTATTTTTAATCATATTTACAAATTTTTAATTTATTTTTATTTTCTCCTTTTCTTACATTTTCTCGGTGTCTTAACCTATCTGTTAAGTTTTACCCTTGTAGCTCAATGAGAACTTACATAAAAATCAATCCCAAAATGCCCTCCGTTCTGTTTGATTTTTCTAAATATCTCAGTCCGTGCGCCCCCTAGCGAAACTTTTTGTGTTGTGTCATCGGCTGTCATCGACCTCTGCATTAAGCTCTAAATTGTTAGCCTCTAGCTCATCGAGAAGTTACTTAAAACCCGGTTTCAAATTTCCAAATTATTATCTAATTTTTTCGAACCGTGCGCCACCTAACGGAATTTTTTTCTCCTTTTGTTCCTTTGTCACGATGTCTTAACTTGTCTCTGAGGTTTCATGTTTGTAGCTCAATGATAAGTTACTTTAAAATCCATCTCAAAACACCAAAGTTCCAAATTCTTATCTAAATATTCCGTGCGACCTAACGGAATTTTTTTATCCTTTTCTTACATTTTCTCGGCGTCTTATCCTATCTGTGAAGTTTTACAGTTGTAGCTCAATGAGAACTTACATAAAAATCAATCCCAAATTCCCTCCGTTTCGTACGATTTTTCTAAATATCTCATCCCGTTCGCCCGTAGCGAATCTTTTTGTATCGTGTCATCGACCTCTGAATTAAGTTTGAAATTTCAAGTCTCTAGCTCATCGAGAAGTTACTTAAAAGCTGGTTTGAAAATTTTCAAATTCTTATCTAATTGTTTCGATCCGTGCGCCACCTAATGGATTTTTTCTTTTGTTGCATTGTCACAGTGTTCTAACCTATGTGTAAAGTTTCACGTTTGTAGCTCAATGAGAAGTTACTTAAAAATTAATTTCGAGATTTGTATGAACAAAAATTAAACCGACCTAATATAAAGGAAGTAAAAACGCCCTAAAAAATTAGTTAATCCTTTATTATTTGTTATTTACTTCTATTTTAGTTTTTATGAACAAAATAAAAAAATTTAAGAAAAAAAACCTTTTTAAAAATAAACTTTTATTATCTTAGTATATAAAAAACACGTATCACAACATTTTTGGCCGCGATGGACTCCTAAACTACTGAACCGATTTTAAATTTGTTTTGCACCCATTTGTAGTTTGATCTAACTTGAGAGATAGGATAGGTTATATCTCAGTTTATAGTCCGAATATTATTTTATTGCAAATTTTTTTATTTGTTTATACGTAATAATAAAATGTTACGTATACGCAGTGGTGCACCTCTTTTAAGTTGGTATGGATATATTTGTTCACGTGCATATTTAATTTTACATACATACATATATATATGTATATATATATATATATATATATATATATATATATATATATATATAGCACATCACCAGGGCCGCGGGAGGGGGGCCCGGGGTTAGGGGCCCGCGATTTGAGGTACTAAGACATTTTTTTTAATTCAGGACAGTCTTTAGTTGTTCCATGTGCAATTTTTAAGCCGAATTTCAAAAGTAACGAATATCTGCATTTCGTTTTAATATTATAGTGAAATGTGAAAAATAAAAATCTAATATATTAAAAGAAAGGCTAAAATGTGTGTTAGTTTGTCGCCGGTGTTTGAAGAGATGCGTCGGTCGATTTTGTTCAAACATACCTATTTACATACGTCCTATTCGATTTGCTTGAAATTTGGTATATAAATTTGCCTATATTAGTAATATTAGTATTTACGGATCTTTTTTCCGGGAAGTAGACCAGAGACGGACTGGGACTGAGACTCGGAGTGGGACTGGGACTGGAACTGAAACAAAATACATACCACCCTCTGGGACAGGCAATAAGGGATGAAGAAGAATGAGAAGAACTTGAGAGAAGAGAAAAGAGAGAAGGAGGAGGAGACTGAGAAAGAGAAAGAATGAGATGAAGATGGATGAAGCGAAAAAGACGGAGGGGGAGTGAATAAAAGGATTAGGAAAAAGTGAAAAGGGCGGGAGGGCAGAGTAAGACGGAAAAAGCTCATTAAAATGTATGCAGATAGGCCAAATTTAGGGCAAAACAACGTCTGCCAGATCTTCTACTTGGTTAATAAAATTTACTAAAAAGTAAAAAATAAATTGACTGTAAAGAAATATAACACTTTTAAAGTTCATTGTAACCTTTAACGATAATTAGGCTTCTTCGTCTGCGACAAAAAAAATCCATATTGTACACAATTATATATTTTTAACATTACACCTAAATTATTAAAACTTACAGTTTATATCACAGTCCTAATTGTTCTAATAAAAAGCGTGTTAAATTTTGATGGTATAATTAAGAACATTTATGACCTTCTTTTCTTGCTATCACAATGTAACACGCTTTTATTAGAACAATTAGGACTGTGATATAAACTGTAAATTTTAATAATTTAGGTGTAAAATTTTAATGTTAAAAATATATAATTGTGTACAATATGGAATTTTTTTGTCGCAGACGAAGAAGGTTAAAGGTTACAATGAACTTATAAAGTGTTATATTTCTTTACAGTAAATTTATTTTTTACTTTTTAGTTAATTTTATTAACCAAGATTGAAAGCTTATTTTTAAAAAAGTTTTTTCTTTTTCTTTAATTTTATTTTTTACTTTTTAGTTCTTTCATTAACAAGTAATAAGAGCTTGTTCTTAGAAAAGCTTTTTTCTTAAATTTAATTTAAATATCAATTTTTTTAAATTTTTAGTGGGGTAAAATATTGTTTAAATTAGTTATGAATTCTTTACTTAGTTATTTGTAACGTTTCTCATCCTATCCATTCCTTTTAATGCATCAACATTACAAGGTTTCTTCGAAGTCAACTTTGAACAGTCAAGTTCTTCGATTCGAGTGTTAACTAACTTAAAATCATATTTTATTTTGACTTTGCCTATGTCGCGTTTAGTTTACAACTACTTATTGCAGATCTCTGCTCTGTTCCAGCGCCAAAAATCTGTAAAACAAAATCAAGTGCGCAGAAAAGTATGCAACATTTAGCGATAACAGCCTAACTTCTAAAAACAAAGCGAAGTTACCTGCGTTCTTGAGGACTTATACTGTTTTCACACAGATACTTAATGATCTCATTTCACCTTCTAATGAAATCGTAAATTTTTTGCTTTCACACAGAAGTAACTGCTCGATTAGTATGAATGAAATGTCAAGCGAATAAAATGACAATGCTATATGACAGACAATCATGGCGGAACGACACAAGGTGGCAGCATGGTGACATACCTACAAACATAAAAAAATTCCATGTACTTGTAAATTCGATGGACAAATGTCAAAATCGTACTGCGCCGGTAGTTGATGTATCAAATCAAATAAAAAAGTTATAATCAGCTGTTCGATGCGGCCACCTTGTATCGTTCCGCCATGTAGGCAATGACATTTACTTTGACAAATGACATTTTTAAGCACTGAACACACCAAAAACTAAGAAGCGGAAACGGAAGCGGAACGCTGCAGACAGAGTTGCATTGTGCTTTTGACTTCATTAGGCATTCGATTAGCTACTAATGAAATAATTATAGATTCGACTTTTGTAGGGAAGATTGAGCTCAATAAGCGTCTTAATGTAGAAAATTGCCTTTATTATTCAATAAGCCGTCTGTGTGAAAATAGTATTAAGCTTTTATGCCAAAGTAATACTGTTTTCACACAGACGGCTTATTGAATAGTAAAGGCAGTTTTCTACATTAAGACGCTTATTGAGCTCAATCTTCCCTACAAAATTCGAGTCTATTATTATTTCATTAGTAGCTAATCGAATGCCTAATGAAGTCAAAAGCACAATGCAACTCTGTTGGCAGCGTTCCGCTTCCGTTTCTGTTTCTTAGTTTTCAAAGCAAATGTCATTGTCTGCATGGCGGAACGATACAAGGTGGCCGCATCGAACAGCTGATTATAACCTTTTTTATTTGATTTGATACATCAACTACCGGCGCAGTACGATTTTGACATTTGTCCATCGAATTTACAAGTACATGGATTTTTTTTTTGTTTGTAGGTATGTCGCCATGCTCCCACCTTGTATCGTTCCGCCATGGTTGTCTGTCTCATCCTTCATACTAATCGAGCAGTTACTTCTGTGTGAAAGCAAAAAATTTGCGATTTCATTAGCAGGTGAAATGAGATCATTAAGTTTCTGTGTGAAAACAGTATAAGCACCAATCTTTGCCGGTAGCTCTGTTATCGATTAATTTATCAAATTCTCGCAAAGTAATATTGCAATGTCATCGGAGTTATACATGTGTGCAAAATTTCAGCTCAATCGGACACCAGAAAGTGTATCAAATTTAACTTGCAAGATTTGATTACAGACAACAGCCAAGTGAAACTAAATAAAGGCTTATAAAAAGAAGCCACTCAGTATCACTAGCACTAGGTTTAATCTGACTACAACAACATTCGTGATTGATTGTCGTGCTGCTCTTTTGCGCCGAAAACAATGACCCTCATAAGAACATGTGTAACAAGTAAGGAAGGTTAGGTTCGGGTGTAACCGAACATTACATACTCAGTTGAGAGCTATGGTGACAACATAAGGGAAAATAACTATGTAGGAAAATGAACCGAGGGTAATCCTGGAATGTGTTTGTATGACATGGGTATCAAACTAAATGTATTAAAGAGTATTTTATGAGGGAGTGGCCATAGTTCTATAGGTGGACGCCATTTAGGGATATCGCCATAAAGGTGGATCAGGGTTTACTCTAGAATTTGTTTGTACGATATGTGTATCAAATGAAAGGTGTTAATGAGTATTTTAAAAGGGAGTGATCCTTAGTTCCATAGGTGGACGCCGTTTCGAGATATTGCCATAACGGTGGACCAGGGGTGACTCTAGAATGTGTTTGTACGATATGGGTATCAAATTAAAGGTTTAATGAGGCTTTCAAAAGGGAGTGGTGGTAGTTGTATATGTGAAGGCTTTTTCCAGATATCGACCAAAATGTGGACCAGGGTGACCCAGAAAATCATCTGTTGGATACCGCTAATTTATTTATATATATAATACCACGAACAGTATTCCTGCCAAGATTTCAAGGGTTTTTTATTTCGCCCTGCAGAACTTTTTCATTTTCTTCTACTTAATATGGTAGGTGTCACACCTATTTTACAAAGCTTTTTTCTAAAGTTGTATTTTGCGTCAATAAACCAATCCAATTACCATGTTTCATCCCTTTTTTGTATTTGGTATAGAATTATGGCACTTTTTTCATTTTTCGTAATTTTCGATATCGAAAAAGTGGGCGTGGTCATAGTCAGATTTCGGCCATTTTTTTTTATACCAATAGAAAGTGAGTTCAGGTAATTATGTGAACTGAGTTTAGTAAAGATATATCGATTTTTGCTCCAGTTATCGTGTTAATGGCCGAGCGGAAAGACAGACGATCGACTGTGTATAAAAACTGGGCGTGGCTTTAACCGATTTCGCCCTTTTTCACAGAAAACAGTTATCGTCCTAGAATCTAAGCCGCTACCAAATTTCACATGGATTGGTAAATTTTTGTTCGACTTATGGCATTAAATGTATCCTAGACAAATCAAATGAAAAAGGGCGGAGACCCGCCCATTTTGAAATTTTCTTTTATTTTTGTATTTTGTTGCACCATATCATTACTGGAGTTGAATGTTGACATAATTTACTTATATACTGTAAAGATATTAAATTTTTTGTAAAAATTTCACTTTAAAAAAAATTTTTTTTTTAAGTGGGCGTGGTCGTTCTCCGATTTTGCTAATTTTTATTAAGCATACATATAGTAATAGGAGTAACGTTCCTGCCAAACTTCATCATGATATCTTCAACGACTGCCAAATTACAGCTTGCAAAACTTCTAAATTACCTTCTTTTAAAAGTGGGAGTAGCCACGCCCGTTGTCCAAAATTTTACTTATTTTCTATTCTGCGTTATAAGTTCAACCCACCTACCAAGTTTCATCGCTTTATCCCTCTTTGGTAATGAATTATCGCAATTTTTCGATTTTTCGAAATTTTCGATATCGAAAAAGTAGGCGTGGTTATAGTCCGATATTGTTCATTTTAAGTAGCTATCTGAGATGAGTGCTCAGGAACCTACATACCAAATTTCATCAAGATACCTCAAAATTTACTGAAGTTATCTTGTTAACGGACAGACGGACGGACGGACGGACATGGCTCAATCAAATTTTTTTTCGATCCTGATGATTTTGATATATGGAAGTCTATATCTATCTCGATTCCTTTATACCTGTGCAACCAACCGTTATCAAATCAAAGTTAATATACTCTGTGAGGTCTGCTCAACTGAATATAAAAATAATTTGACAAGAGTCGCTTTGTAGCCGCCGTCGTGAATGGAATCATGCCTAATGGTCCACCACCGCACAATGTCTAGTCGCTAGCCAGTGGAAACTGCCGCATGCTGTGCATATTTGTTGTAGCTGTCAAAAATTTATTATTGTTGTTGCTTTTATTTAAGTGGACAAATATTTTATTTCATTTAAACATTTATGAGTATTAAATTGTTATTTAAAATGTTGCAAAAGTGTCAACAAAAGTCAATGTAGCGAAAAAAAGATATTTTAACCGTTAAATGCAATGCGATCAAATAAATTTCGAACATTGTCTTTTGCAATTTCACCATATTGTTATGCGTCTTATAAGCTTTGTTATTTTAATATTTATTAAATTAGCCGGCTGCAATTGTGTGACACGCGACATTTATGGACTTGTCAACAAGCATTTATTTGATTTAAATTTTTCACATTATGTGAATGAAATTTATATGGTAATGAAATTATTAGCATGCTGGGAAAACTGCTATAAATAAATTAAGTCAACAAGTAAGGAAGTCTGAATTCACATAAGACCTAATTGTGGTGTGTTAAGCACAGATTAAGAGTAAATTCCAATAAAAATTCTGCGGGTATCAAATCGCCGGCTCAGGGTAGGCTAACAATCTTTATTATTTTCGTGGAAGAAGCGTTCAAAATATAAGCACTTTAGCTTTATCAGTTACAGAGATATCACGTTATATGAGTGTCTCCAAAACGTATTTTGTTACTTATATATAGAAAGTGGGAGTGGTTTTCTACCGGTCTTTGTAATTGTTATTCCTTGTACAAGGAAGTCACACTGTACCTTCTACCGTTCTGAATATATCGCTACTGATAGCTAATGAAAAGCTCTTTCAATAAGAAAGCGGTAGCGTGCCCATTTTAATTGTTATTATATTTTTTTTTTTTTGTACGCAGATACAAAAATTGGCAACTACGGGAGAATATTATTTATAGGAATTATTTGATATATAAAAAGTGGGCGTGATTATATACCAATTACGGGTTTTTTTTTTTGTAGGAATCTTACTCGCTGACAGAAAAAGTAGTATACAGCAAACAAATATGTAGGGATAAGCCTTCGGACAGATAGGCTGAGTTATGGGTGGTTGGATGGATGAGCAATGCTAACTCAACATGTTTTTTCTTTTCAGGCTACCGTTGCCTTTCGACAATGTGTAAAGATTTTTTTCTTTTTTAAATATCCCACACGGCATTTAGATGATTAAATTTTGAATTTCCCTACATATAAATACAATTTGATTCTTCTTTCTGACTAAATAATGAGTTATCATACAATTGAACAAAAGAAATAATCAAATATGAATATCTTTGATGTCAAAAACTGAAAATCATTTTTCGATCACGTTTTGGAATCATTTTTGAAGTCCTTTGATGATTAAATTTTAATATTTCATAAAAGTCAGCAAAAACAATAATCAAATATGCTTACCTTTCGATGAACAAAAACTGAATATAGTTTTTCAATCACATTTTGGAATCATATTTGAATCAAATGTGTTTACTTTAGGTGATCAAACATTTATAATCATTTTTAATTCAGCTTTCTGAATCTTTTCTGACTATATTTGTTAACTGAATAATGAGTTTTATACTTGTTAAAATTTTACTTTTCATTGAAAATCTTATTTTTTTCACATACACACATTTTTTCAATCATGAAGTTCAGAAAAATATGTACATATATACAATTTTTATTATTAAGACATTCTTCTAGACAATTTAATGCAAATGCTGCTCATGCCCGAAGATTTTCCCAACCATTTCTCCACCTTCGGCTTCCCAGATAATAAATAATAGTTGGACAATACAAAAGTTGTGAGCTATTTGACCAGGTAAGTGAAACTCTCTTGACATACATATGTACCTGGATATGTCTTCAACATCCCGTACCGTATCGTATTTTAAGATATTGACCATCATAGCTGATGTTGGATGTTGTAGTCGCAGGTGAATATCGGTCAAGTTTGTTTGCGAGTGACCTGTGGTTCAAATAGCTCACTTCCGCATGCTTTCTTCCCCTGATGAAATAAGATTATTATGTAGTATCTTATTTTGAAAGAGATATGAAGAATAAATGCATCATAATCGCATTCAAAAATGAGTCAAAAATCCAAACCAAAACGATTGAAATATATTCACGAATATGATCAGAAAATGACTGTGAAAAGCAGTCAAATATTACTCTAAAACAATTAAAGGTCAATTTTACAATGATATCAAATATGTATAAAAAGCGTTTCGAAATATGAATCATAAATGATTATTCAAGAATAATTACATTTATGGTACATTTTTCTCCCGACGATACGCTAATATTCGAACAGAAAATGCTTTTAAATTTGAACGGTTTTAATCATCTTAGGGTATGATATTTGAATATTTTTTGATCAAAATTTTTAAAAAATGCTGGCTGGGATATGTATAATTCAAAACAGTGGCCTATGACCTACGTTACATTTTGACTCACTGCTTAAGAACGATTTCCTCTTAGTTGAAAAACGAACGATAGCAAAGGTGTCGTCGCACTCACAAAATATTTAAAAAGAAAATAAATACTCCTTAAAAGCTTATAGGAAACATATGGCGACGACAGCACAATCATGTGGCTTGGGCAATGCACAAGTATTTGGGTCGTCAATGTTTAGCCTTCATCTCTAAATAGAAAAATGCTGATTTACGAAACCGTCCCCTAGATATAATTATCTGCAGTGGCACATCTCAGTATTAAAATATCTACATTCCGCCAATATGAATTTATCGAAATGATACCGTAAGTAGTTCCGATCTGGTAGTCGCTAGGGCGGCAGAGTTTCCAAATCTTCCAAAGTGCAGTGCAAGGCTCAAAATGTTTCCAAGCAGTCCCGTCCTTTTTACCAAAATTCCTTAGACCTTAATCTTCATGTTGTATGAATATATATTAAAAAACTGCGTATTGGAAAGAAGGCAGGGAGGGAGGAGAAGGGTGTTATTGCTCAATTTTACAAATTTGAATACAATCGGCTGATACGTTTCATAACCTAAGTAATTTTTATAACAAGAGGTCCCTTGATTCTGTTTTTGCTTATGCAGCTATCTTAAAATAATCGCAAAAAAATGTTGCAGTTAATTACTTAAATGCAAAATTTATATTAAACTCTTATTGGATTCACATGAAGACGTGAGGTAATGGTCCGAGCCTAGATTTAGACCACGTAGAGTGCTCACATCCAAGACACTAGGACATCCAGGACCCCAACGTTTTATGCTGAAACCCAATACTATTGATGACCATATTTCGTAGTACTGCGTTTGAATGAAAATCAAAATGGGGCCTAGAAAAGTGCAAAATACAAGTCCGTTAGTTACGATTTAAAAAGAAATGGAATAGTGGTGGCCACTGGTATCATACCGGATTCAAGGGGTTGATAAGCGCAATACAAAGCTTTGTAGCATTAAAGCTTGCGCAACCCAATTGTCAACCTCACCTACGCGAGGGAATCCTGTTACAGATAAGAATGTACGATACACATATTTTGATGGCGATGCGGGGGAGGGGAGCGTTATGGCCTAGAAAGTTTAATGTAGTCATATTAATCGTTCCCGAGATGGTCGGGCTAGTACCTTAATGGTGCTTTGTTACCGGAACTTGCCAGTTCTATTTCCGGCAAAGGACCATCAACAACGATAACACTCCCAAAAACCTTCGGGGAGTGCCTTTATCGTTAATTCAACAACAACAGCAACCATGCTCCTTTTGAGTTTGTAAATCATTGCATAATAAACATTTGTACTGGCACTACTTCATCATTCAGCCCAATAACAAAAAATATTGTCAGTTCGTACGTTTTTGGTTACTCAAAAGGAAGCACCGCTTATCCTTTTATGCTGGTGCTCATAAATATAATAAAATTCATATGAATAATTTAAAGTTAATTCTTTTTCAGAATCCATAATAGTTAGCAAGGATGTGGCTATCAACATATACTTGCATACATACTTATAATAAATATGTATATATGCATATAAATTATTAAAATTTACGCTTCCAAAAAAGAAAAAGAAAAAATTATGCTCAACAATAATTATAATTATTCATGGCATAAATTGAAATGTGAGTTCGTCAATGAACCGATTTAGGTTTTTGGTCAAAAATGCACCTGCGCAGCGCCAACGATACAATACGCAAAACAATAACAAAAATGATGAGTAACCGGAAAACAGCATTTATAAAAAAGCACAAATTAATGCATACATACATTAATATATATTTAAACGATCACTTAGGTGCGCATGACAGCAACAATGTTCTGTGCTTGCGTAGGATGCAGGATGCAGGAATGTGTCTACGGGCAACTTACACACACAAATACATACATATGTATATTGCACTCACTTGTCACGAAATTTGCATAAAAATTTATCACAGCAATAATTTGGGCAAAAAGGTTTATAACAAACAGAAATTTCAAAAAGTCAAAAAACACCAGGCCGATACTTTACGGATGAGTTTTGAGCGCCGTCAAGAAAAGGCGAAACATGCGTTTGTCTGCACTAAACGCGGACCTGAAATTTAGTTGCAAAAGTAGATTGATGCAGATACTGAAGTGGTTTTTAATTAAAACCATAAACAATTTTAATACGGATCGACGGTGATGGCAGTGCATGTATGTTGCCTCAAACAGCCGGCTGCCTAACTGGATAGGTGCCCTAGCTGTTTGTGCGGCTGTGGCACAGTGGACGATTTGCCCTCACAAGCTTTCTGAAATTGCATAAGATATCTTCCCGCGTTAGAAACATATTTAAAAATATATATTTTTTATATATTTGAATAAACTTTTAAATAAAAATAAAAACAACAACAATGTTTAAATAAACTTAATTTATTATTTCTCAATAAAAAAGGTTACGTGTCTTAAAAACATATTTGAGTAAATTCATATTATTTGAAAAGTTGAAATACATTTTCTAATTTCTTTTCTCAATGTTGAGTTTTTTTTTTATCAAATAAATAATAGTAATAAATGAAAATAGAAAATAATTTTTTATTTATTTTTTCTTAAAAATATTTTTTTTTTAATGTTCTTAAAAAAAATTATTAAATTGATATTATTTAAAAAATATAAAAAATCAATTTTTAAATTTTTTTCTATAAGTTTTTTCTTAGATAAATTCATGTTATGTCAAATTTTTTGTATATATTTTTTTCTATCTTATTTAGCTGGCTCGAGGTCTGTGTTGTAAAATAAAACACCGTTGATGATTTTTTCTTTTTTCTCAACCAATATATTTCGACTGCTCTGCGGCAATCGTCATCAGGGTTACAAAAATAATAAAAACAAAAATAGTAATAAATAAACAATTAACAAATTATCACAAAAAATTCATCATTCTACATCTGCACATACGTTTCTTAGCACGTCTGTCCTATGTGACGTGGAGTATGGTACTGCCTTTCTCTAAGCAAATGTTTGTATACATATATGCGCGGAATTGTCCACGTCGCTTTTAAAGTTGAGTCGTATGTTAGTCGGTACGTTGATAATGTGTAACATTTATTTTACAACACAGACCTCGAGCCAGCTAAATAAGATAGGTATTTGAAGAATAAGGTCGCCAAAAAATACAATTTATATTTTTTTCAATAAAGAGTTATTTTTATCTTAAATTATTATTTAAAAGAAAAGTTTTTTTTATTATTATATCAATAAACAATCTTTATCTTAAGAAACACAATTTTAATAATTTCACATTATTTATTAAATAAAAAAACCTTTTTCATTAAATTACAGTTAAAAATTTAGTTTTGCTCGAAGAAAATTTTTTAATAAATTTGTATGAGCACAAATCTAATCTAATATATATTATAAATGGGAAAGTTTGGATGTTAAGATGTTTGGATGTTTGGATGTTTGGATGTTTAGATGTTTGGATGTTTGGATGTTTGGATGTTTGTCCAGACGTTTGTCTTTGTGACTCAATAACGCAAGAACGGCTGAACCGATTTGGATGAAATTTTGCACACATATAGCCAATAGTCTAGAAGGATCTACTAGCTATATATTTTTCAAAAGGGGCGTGGTCCCCGCCCCCTAGGAACAGTTATAATTTAATTATTATATTTTTTTGTCTTTGCGACTGAATCACGCCAGAACGGCTACACGGATTTTGATGAAATTTGGGACACAGACAGTAGTCTACTATCGAAATTTTTTTCGAACATGGAAAGAGGGGTGGGGGTCCCACGACCCTTCGAGAAATTATTTTTCATAATTTTTACACATTATAACTTTACGTATACTGGCCTTCACCAATATCACAGACTCAAGGGGTCAAATAAGTCGAGGGCTTACAAAGTAAGCAGTGACACCCTCCGCCCGCCCCCCTTTATCTCCCCCTCTGGTGTAAAATCCATAAATTGTTATAACTCAATCTAAATTTTCTCCTAAATCAATAGTTTTTGGTATCTGGTACATACAGAACGAGATCTAGACAATTTTGGAGGAACGATCAGTGGTCCTCTCCTCTACTCCCGCCATCCGCCCTCCATCAATTGTTTTTATTAGCACGCTTTTATTAGCTTTACCTGTATGTTTCTATCTAACTTTTTATTCGCTCCAATGCGCCTGCTGCCTTATTAACATGGTTTTATAATTAGCTTCACCTTATTTGTAATCCCGTAAGGGTCATATCGAGACCCTTCCGGGATCATTTCTGGATGGTTTTCGGGATCGGTCCGGGATTACGCCGGGGTAATTTCGGGACTTTTTCGGGACTATTTCGGGATCATTTTGGGACCCTTCCGGGATCATTTCTGTATAGTTTACGGGATCCGTCCGGGATCCCGTCGGGGTTATTTTGGAACATTTTCGGGACTATTCCGGAATCATTTCGGGACTATTTTGCGATCATTTGGGGACCCTTCCGGCATCATTTCTGGATGGTTTTCGGGATCCGTGCGGGATCTCGTCGGGGTCATATGGGGACTTTTTCGGGATCATTTGGGGGCTCTTCCGGCATCATTTCTGGATGATTTTCGGGATCCGTCCGGGATATCGTCGGGGTCATTTGGGGACTTTTTCGGGATCATTTGGGGGCTCTTCCGGAATCATTTCTGGATGGTTTTCGGGATCCGTCCGGGATCTCGCCGGGGTCATTTGGGGACTTTTTCGGGATCATTTTGGGGCTCATCCGGCATCATTTCTGGATGGTTTTCGGGATCCGTCCGGGATCCCGTCGGGGTCATTTCGGGACTTTTTCGCGACTAATACGGGATCATTTGGGAACCCTTTCGGCATCATTTCTGGATGGTTTTCGGGATCCGTCCGGGATCCCGTCGGGGTCATTTCGGGACTTTTTCGCGACTAATACGGGATCATTTGGGAACCCTTTCGGCATCATTTCTGGATGGTTTTCGGGATCCCATTAGGGTAATTTCGGGACTATTAGGGGATCATTTGGGAACCTTTCCGGCATCATTTCTGGATAATTTTCGGGATCCGTCCGGGATGCCGACGAGGTCATTTCGGGACTATTTCGGGATCATTTGCGATACCTACCGGCATCATTTCTGGATGGTTTCTGGGATTCGTCCGGGATCCCGTCGTGGTCCTTTCGGGACTTTTTTTCGACTAATACGGGATCATTTGCGGACCCTTTCGGCATAATTTCTGGATAGTTGTCGGGATCCCGTCACGGTCATTTCGGGACTATTAGGGGATCATTTGAGGACCTTTCCGGCATCATTTCTGTATTGTTTTCGGAATCCTTTCGGGATCCCGTCAGGGTCATTTTGGGACTTTTTCGGGGCTAATACGGGATCATTTGGGGATCCTCTAGGGGTCGTTTCGTGACTTTTTCTGTTTTATTTCGGGATCATTTGGGGACCCTTCCGGCATAATTTCTTGATGGTTTGCCGGATCCATCAGGGTCATTTCGGGACCATTTTGGGATCATTTGGGGACCCTTCCGAGATCATTTCTGGATCCGTCCGGGATGCCGTAGGAGCCATTTCGGGATTTTTTGTTACTTTTCCGGGATAGTTTTTGGACCCTTCCGGGATCATTTCTGGATATGTGCGGGATCCCATCTGGGTCATTTCCGGACTATTTCGGGATCATTTTGAGATCCTTCCGGAATCATTTCTGTATGGATTTCGCGATCCGTCGTTGATTCCCTCGGAGCCATTTCGGAACCTTTTCTGGAGTATGTCGGGGTCATTTGGGGACTTTTTCGGGATCATTTGGGGGCTCTTCCGGCATCATTTCTGGATGGTTTTCGGGATCGGTCCGGGATATCGTCGGGGTCATTTGGGGACTTTTTCGGGATCATTTGGGGGCTCTTCCGGCATCATTCCTGGATGGTTTTCGGGATCCGTCCGGGATCTCGTCGGGGTCATTTGGGGACTTTTTCGGGATCATTTGGGGGCTCTTCCGGTATCATTTCTGGATGGTTTTCGGGATCCGTCCGGGATATCGTCGGGGTCATTTGGGGACTTTTTCGGGATCATTTGGTGGCTCTTCCGGCATCATTTCTGGATGGTTTTTGGGATTCGTCCGGGATCCCGTCGGGGATTTCTGGATGGTTTATGGGATCCGTCCATGACCCTTTAAGGGTCATTTCGGGACTATTAGGTGATCATTTGAGGACCTTTCCGGCATCACTTCTGGATGATTTTCGGTATCCGTTCGGGATCCCGTCGGAATCAATGCGGGACTTTTACGGAATCATTTGGGATTCCTTCCGGCATCATTTCTGGATGGTTTTCGGGATTTGTCCGGGATCCCGTCGGGGTTATTTCGGGACCTTTTCGGGGCTAATACGGGATCATTTGGGGATCCTCTAGGTGTCGTTTCGTGACTTTTTCTGTATTATTTCGGGATCATTTTGGGACCCTTTCGGCATAATTTGTTGATGGTTTGCCGGATCCATCAGGGTCATTTCGGAACCATTTTGAGATCATTTGGGGACCCTTCCGAGATCATTTCTGGATCCGTCCGGGATGCCGTAGGAGCCATTTCGGGATTTTTTGTTACTTTTCCGGGATAGTTTTTGCACCCTTCCGGGAACATTTCTGGATCTGTGCGGGATCCCATCTGGGTCAATTCCGGACTATTTCGGGATCATTTTGGAATCCTTCCGGAATCATTTCTGTATGGTTTTCGCGATCCATCGTGGATCCCCTCGGAGCCATTTCGGAACTTTTTCTGGAGTTAGTCGGGATAATTTAAGGACCCTTCCTGGATATTTTCTGGATGGTTTTTGAGATCCGCCCGGGAGCCCGTCAGGGTCATTTCGGAACCTTTTCGGGATCATTTTGGAACACCTTCAGGGATCATTTCTGTGTGGTTCTCTGGATACGTCTAGAATCGTGTCGCTCTCATTTCGGGTTTTTTTGGAACTATTCGGGGAATTTTTGGAGACCCTTTCGGGGCATTTCTGGATGGTTTTCGGGATCCGTCCGCGATAGCGTTGGGGTCATTTCGTAGCTTTTTCTGGATAATTTCGGGATCATTTGGGATCCTATCAGGTTATCAGCTCATTTAGTTCTTTTTTTTACTCAATTACAAAAATAAAATGCATTAGACAGAAAACAAAATTTTAAACAGATAATAAGCAGGCTAACGCGAATAGCCCATATATTTAAAATTTTCCTTGCGGACGGAGCCGCGGGTAAAGGCTAGTGGTTAAATAAATGCACATTATTAAAAAAAAAAATTTTTTTTAAAATTTCTTAAAAGAAAAAGTTTGAGTTAACTCATATATACCTTCAAAATAAAATAAAAAAATTTTTTCCAAAGTAAATA
This sequence comes from Eurosta solidaginis, assembly GCF_040869045.1. Taxonomy (NCBI): domain Eukaryota; kingdom Metazoa; phylum Arthropoda; class Insecta; order Diptera; family Tephritidae; genus Eurosta; species Eurosta solidaginis. The sequence continues at coordinate 295,947,079 of NC_090320.1, forward strand.
TTTTTTTTTCTTCAAAAAAGCTTGAATTAATATTATTATCTGTTATACCTATATGACACTACTTTATTTTCTCTGTATCTTTCCTGTATTTTCTCTTATATTTTTTGTCGCCCTTCCTCCTAATACGCTTTCAGTACTAAGAACTAAGAAAAATACAACCTAGTTCATTAAAAACAAACGAGCCAGTTTGTATTTCGATACGTTTTTTTCTTTATTTTTTCTGACAAATGAAAATTTTGTTTTTAGTTTGAAAATTTTGTGCATAAAAACATAACTAAAATTAACTTTCCTGTGTAAAAAGTGAACCATCAGAGACCCAAATAATTTTTCCGTGTTATTTGCATTGTTTTATTGTTAAAAATGTTAATGAAAAAATTAATACATAAACAAAAACATGACAAACTCACTAATTTTGGGGAAATAGTGTTCTCGCTTTTTCATGGTAGAAATTGTTTTTGTATATTGAAGTTCCGATAAAGTTTCGTAAGTTTTTCCAGCTTGGAATCCAAAACAAATGTTTTGTCATATACGTAAAAAAGAAATGAAAGTATATTTTTCTTTTTTTGTTATCAGCGAAAAATTTTTTTCTAAATTAAAATGTTATTAAATTGGTTTTATTCGAAAAATAAAAAATTGTTGTTTTTATATGAGCTTTGTTAAAGAGCTTAGAATATTCCGGATTAAGTCACGCCGAAAATTCACAGACCAGAAAGTTCGAACTTTCGAAATTTAAACAGTCGGGCTAGTGCATGAAGGTGCTGGTCTATAAACGTACCGATTCATAACCGGCAAAGGACTGCCCACAGACAGTGGCGGATCTAGGATTTGGTACTGGGGGGCTTGAAATTTTTTCACTATCAAATTTTGTTTTTGTTTTCCATGATGTGTTAAATAAATGTATACAGAATATAAAATGACATGACAAAACGAGGATTTTCAAAATTAAAAAAAATTAAATATCTTACTAATAAAGTAAAGCAATATTTTCTGAAATGAAGTTCTTCTTTTATTCAGCACACTCGAGATATTGATATAACAACCATATAAAAATAGTCATAACATCTTTCTTTCAAACCCACTTATTGCTGGTTCAATCTTCTATCGACCAATCCAAAGATTTGAGTCGTCGGGGCTTCGATTTACAGAAAAGATCGGTTATTTCTTCAATGTCCATTTCTATTTCTTTATGGACGTTCCCTAGTGCCAGGCCAGTCAGTCGATTTTCAGACATGTTGACTCTCAAATAAGTCTTCAAGCGCTTTAGAACAGAAAAAGAACGCTCTGTGGTCGCTGATGTCACGGGGATATTCGCAAATATTTGCAACAGTGTCGTCACATTTGGAGAAAATGAAGAAGAGTGTGCTGATTTAATGATTTTTAAGGCATCAGTAGCTGTTTGAGCACTCTTGAATGGATCACTTTTGCAATGGTTATGCCACAATAAAATCTCATTTTTCAGCACTGTCTCATTGTGACTGGGGAAACCTTCTTTATAAACTTCAGCAGCAAGTACAATTTCTTCAATCGTTACTCCTGCAGAGTATGCTGCAAACAGTCCCTCCAGAGGTAGTATCTTCAAAAATTCACCTTTGAACCTTGACGTCAATGAAGAAATCATGTAGTCATTCACCCCTATTAAAAACGTAAATAAACGCATTTAATCAACAAGAACTCATCACAAAAATTCGAGAGGAGCCTTACTCTTAGTTGGAACATTGGAGCGGTGCTTTTGCCGGCCACAAATGCGGGGAATTTCGAGTTTGATTCCCAATTCACATGCTTTTTCCTCGGCTCTCTTGAAGACTTCATAGAACGATGTTTCGTCTTCACGTGTCTTGACAAAATCATAATTATATCATCAATATGAGCACAGGCCGATTTCAGTTGCAATTCAGGTTGTTGAAGTGTTCGACTGAGAGTCACAATCGGCGAATTCACATCGTTGAATGTTTGGAGAGCTATCAGAAATTCGGATTTCTCAATAGCACTGAGAAGTTGCGACGCTTTTGAAGACGTTTCAAAATCTTTATCAAACTTCAAGTTACCTAACACTTCAGCAATATGTGGGAGAAATTCACTAATGGTTTCCACACTATCGTGTTTTTCAACCCATCGAGTGAGACAAAGTTTTCTGAGGCGAGTTTTCTGTGATTCGGGTGATCTTTCTTTGATTTCATCCTCAAGTGCTTGCGTTCTTTTGTGTGATGATGTGAAAAATTTTATTACTGCAGAAACGGTTCCAAGCATATTTCGAATTTCGGGAGCTTCACACGCCTTGCATAAACAGAGACTCAAGGAATGGTTGAAGCAGTGAGTGTAAAATGCGAGTGGTTGCTCTTTCAAAATCAATGCGCTAACTCCATTTTCTTTTCCAAAGAAATTCGATCCCCCGTCGTAGCCTTGTCCTCGAAGATTAATTAGGTCCAGTCCTAGGACGTTCAATTCTTCAAATATTCGCCCCTTCACGTCTTGTCCAGTAGTCGATGTCAACAATATAAATCCTAGAAAGTTCTCGCGTAGAACAGTGTCCTCCACATCGACATACCGGATGCTGAACTTTATGATTTGCGTCTGTTGTTTCATCAGCTATCAAAGCGTAAAAGTTGGCCTTTTTTATTCTCTCCACAAGTTAAGTTCGAACGGAGAACACATGATACAGCTCTTGGCTTTAGCCCCCATAGCCCCCCCCCCCTAGATCCGCCACTGCCCACAGACACTCCCGTAAACCTTCGGAAAGTGTTTTTGCAACAACAGCACAATAACAAATTATTTAGTAACAAACTTTTTGTAATACATTTTTTTTAAATAAAATTAAGAGTTTGAAAGTGATTTATAATGTACATATTTTCTCAATAATTTTGTTTTTTCTTAAAATAACTTTGCCCAAAATCATGTGAAATTCAATTAGTCGGTCTGACAAAATTAATTTTTTTCACAATTTCCTTTTTACAGTAAGCTTTCTATCATGGCTCAACTATATGGTTGGCTCATCTCCACATCAACAACATGCCTTTGTTCAGATTGTCAAAATCTGTGTGTTGGTGTTGGTGAATGGGATATAATGAAAACATAAAACTTAGAAGTTTTTGTGTGTTGTAAGAAAATGTTGTGAATGTGTTGATTTCATTTTGATTTTTCCATCTACTTTTGACAATTCCTACTCCAGTGAAATGAAAAAAATAAAATCAGCTGGTGAGATGAGCCAACCATATAGTTGAGCCATGATTTGTAATGAATTTCGAAATTTTTACTAGAACTTTATTCTTCATTTATTTTATAAACCCTTAATTCAATATCTTCAGTCGGGTTTTTTCATTCGAAATTCGGAAAAAATCCCTGAACTTAAAAATGATTAAATTTTTGTGCAAATATAAGTTTTTTTCTTATCAAAAATATTTGCTCAAGCTAAAAACTAACTATGAAAATTTGAAAAATTTCTACACGCTTCGTCTTTCCTCTATATATACACATTTATAACGATTTTTTGTATTATTATGTAAGTTGAACTAGCCGAAACCCGGGCCAATCGACCACTGTGCGGTGGGGCGTATGAATGATGCGTGAATGAGTCAATGAGCTTGACTTGCGCGCGCCCAATGTATTAAACGCGCGGTGCAAGCACGTCATTGTTTTGCCCAAATTTTGCACATTTTTTGCATTTAATGTAATATGTTTTTTTTTGGCTTACAGCTCGGCGGTGCATGCCAAACTTGCCACTGGCCACACGCTGCTGCATGCAGCTTGAAACGATCGCTATAAATTGTTTTCATTACAAAGCGGCTGGTCAGTTGAAATTTGTTGCACTTCTTTCTTCCTTCAAGTAAGTAAATAAAAGAGACTTGAAAAATCAGAAAAATAAGATAAAAAATTCCCCTCATTATTTCTCAAGGAAGTAAAAACAAAAATTGTCGGCAACTCACGGTAGCCGCTGAGCAAATTAATTGCAGTGGCAGCCAGCAAATCGCCCCAAACAACGACTGTCAGAGCAACCCTCCACGCCACACTTCAAAGCCATTTACATCCGAAAAAATATATCTTTATAAGTCATTTTTTTTTATAATATATTTATATTTTAAGTATATATTTTAAGAAACACATTTTTTTTCTCTCAATTTTCTCCCCTCCGCTGCAATATGCGCGCGCTTTTTCCACTTCCAACATTGCGTTCGCCAGTTTTGTTCGGTGGGTGCATCACAATTTTTTGCGCCAAAAGCTACTCCCGTTGTTCCCTCACAATATTCGCTTCGCTTCACGAAATGCATTGTTACACATTTCCCCTAATCTACCATAACTCATCGCTTTAGGTCGGATCATTTAGCTTCTTTTCGTCGCAGTTAATTGAAATGTATGCCACTGCCTGCGCAGGCGCGTTTCAACAAACATTGTTACGCCAATGTAAAATCTACTTAATACAAGTAGTAATAATTATTTAAATGTGTTTTTGTACATCTGTTTTGAACAATTTTATTTTCTTTTTTTTTTTTGTATGCACCTTGCACTTCCGTGTTCCCCTTATTTAATAGCGAATGCTTAAACATTTGAAGTTGATGTGTGCATTGAAAATTTACGAGTGCTCGCTGTAGGCTTTATACACCAATTTAAAGGACAACGTACAGTGTTCAGGTTATGACTGTAACGAATAAAATTTTATTTCATTACTGATCATAATCAGTGATCCAAACTATTTATACTTTTCAAATTGAGTCTCGGTCAGGCCTTTTTAACTGCGATTTTCTTCTGTCGCAAAGTTCAGTGCCTATTTTATGTTAGTTTAGATTAATGCATTCCGCGGATTTATCGATTATGGTTAGTAGCTTGGTCTCCTAATCTATTTAGAATCTTGGGAAATATCAGGATTACAAAGTTACTTGATCGTTTGATAGAGTGCTGATGATCCAGAGTAGCAAATATGTACATATGAAGAAAAAAATGTCGCTGGTACCGCAAAATGGTCATATTGTTGACACTCAGTATTAAAAAACGTGTCGATTTCTCTCTACATCTGCTTCTGCCTTTTCTATGTAGATTTCTCTTGAGCTTTTGCTATTTTTGCATGTCCTTTCTCTATCTCTTTAACTTTCCCTCAATATTCCACTTCCCTTTTGCTTCTTTCCCCTTTATTTTTCCTTTCCCTGATCCTCCCCTCCCTTTCCCTTCCCCTCCCTTTCCCTTTCGCCTTCCTATCCTACCCCCTCCCTTTCCCTTTCGCCTTCCTATCCTACTCCCCTCCCATTTTCCTTTAATTTATTCCTTTCTCTTCGGTTTTTCGTCAACTTCACACTTTTCCTTTTTATTACCACTTATCTACCTCTTCTTCCTGCTATTTACTTACCCCTTTTTCTCCCTGCCACAATACGCTATACTTCCGTATCCCATCGCCTTCCCCTCTTTTCGACCTCTTAATATTCCATTCCTTATCCACTCCTCTATCTGTTTTTTTTTCATTCTTCCCTCCTTTTTCTCACCTCATATTCCTTTTTTGCTTATCGCTTGCCTCTCTATATCTCTCATGATAGTTATAGCGTCCCCATTTTCCGTCCTTCTACCCTTCCACTCATCTCCCTCATTTAAGTAAAAGCGTTCGAATACCTGCAGACGGGCGATATGCTGAGGAGCCACACTTTTATGTAAATCGTGATGCGTCTCTTGCCAATAAAAGTAAACATCATGGCAGGATTTTGTCTTATCACAAATCCAAAACAGTGGCACAGGCTCGAGTTATCGGACATTAAAGAGATATTCCAAAATGCTCAGTAAAAGGTTCATATCGTATTTAATCAGAATTATTTGAGCTCAATGTCCATTAAACAACAACAGCCTGTAAAACAGTTGCTTAGGGGAATCTCTATCTCTCTCTCAAGGGCTAATTTGGCCTGAGTGCTTTATAATAATAGCATTTTTCAGTAATTAATGTTTTCCGACGTGCCATTGTTCAACAGCATATTTATTAAATTTTTATGTATATCCAATTGCTAGAGTGAAGTTGTAGCTCCTGAATTTCATTTCATTGCTGCAGTCAACAAATTTTGCAAATTTATCAAAACACACATAAGCCCTTAATAAATGTAAATAAACATATAGGGGTGGGTCAATACGTAAGGAGTAGTTGTCTCTTCATTCCTAGCAGAGTCGAACAACACTTAAAATTTTACGGAAAAAATTCCACTTAAGCAATTTTCTTTATTTAAAAGATGCTACTGCTAGTTAGTGTTCCTTTTACTGGTCGATATTTTACCTCTATGTAACCAATGGGTTTATTTATCCCATCCTAAGATATTTTTATTTATGACTAAGCATGTAACTACCCAAACTAAAGCCAATTGCAAATTTGCTGGATTTCTCGGGCGCCAACCTCGTTGCCTAATTGTGCAGCTGATATGATATGTATTTCTATCCAAAAAAATCATAATCGATTACTAGCAATTTTTTTGGTTCGTTTGTATATTTTGAACTAAAATTGTTATTTCAGGAATTTACTGTTTCCAAGGAAAGTTTTTTTTCACTATGAATTATCCTAATTTCACAGGCGCAAATATGTTAACTGACTGCTCATCGGGCGATGATGGATTTATTGCGAGTGTGATGTGCACTCTAGTGCAATTACCATGCCGAAGTCTTTGTCGTGCAGACTAGAATCAGAAATAGTTCTACATTAACTTGTTTCATTAAAAGTTTAATGGCCTCTATTTTGGTTTTATAATTCCTAGAAAAAAAAAAGTTTTAGAAAACTTAGCGCGCTGATATCATGCTGAAATAATTGACTAACATCACATATATTTGTTTCATACCATCTACAAACGTGTCACCTTATGTTTTCGCACATCTGCAATATTTTATTTTATTAATATATTAAATAGTCACATGTCCAGCGACAATACTGATGCTTAACATAAATTTTCCACCATCTGACCTCAAAATATCACACCAACATACCACATGACAATCACACGAGCAAAAGCTACATATGGGGTATTCCATCCCATTTCGACCAATTTTGAACCCGACCCCTTTAGAATTGGTTGAAAGTTTTTCTTCAATTTTCTAGCTTACGAAAGACGTCTTTCAGACGTTTTTCAAATTTTTTATCCAACTCAAAAAAAGTTATGAATTTTTAAAAAACACCGTTTTTGTTTTCAAAATGATATAACTTTTTCAAAAATTGACCGTTTGGGATCTTTTTTTTTTAAATTTGTTTTTAAATGTACATTTCGGAAAAAATTCAAAAAAATGTTTAAAGTTTTTTTTGTAATTTTTCAGTTTTTCGAGTTTTTCGAATTTCGCCCTTTTTTTTCTCATAAAAAACTTCAATCAATTCTGCAATCATCCCCACTAATCCCGGAGTGGGCCGAGAATTTTTTTTTTTATTTAATTGAAAAAAAAAAACTTTAAAATTTTTTTTGTATTTTTTCCGAAAAGTACATTTAAAAACATATAAAAAAAAAATGATCCCAAACGGTAGTTAAAACTTATTTTGAGTTGGAAAACGGTTTTTTTTTTTTCAAAATGCTATAACTTTTTCAAAAATTCACCGTTTGGGATCATTTTTTTTAAATATGTTTTTAAATGTACTTTTCGGAAAAAATACAAACAAAATTTTAAAATTTTATTTTTCAATTAAATAAAAAAAAAAAAATCCTCGGCCCACTCCGCGATTAGTGGGGATGATTGCAGAATTGATTGAAGTTTTTTATGAGAAAAAAAGGGCGAAATTCGAAAAATATCGAAAAACTGAAAAATTACAAAAAAAACTTTAAAAACTTTTTCCGAAAACTACATTTAACAAGTAAGGAAGGCTAAGTTCGGGTGTAACCGAACATTACATACTCAGTTGAGAGCTATGGAGACAAAATAAGGAAAATGAACCTGGGGTAACCCTGGAATGTGGTTGTATGACATGTGTATCAAATGAAAGGTATTAAAGATTATTTTAAGAGAGAGTAGGCCATAGTTCTATGAATGGACGCCATTTAGGGATATCGCCATAAAGGTGGACCAGAGCTGACTCTAGAATTTGTTTGTACGATATGGGTATCAAATGAAAGGTGTTACTGAGCATTTTAAGAGGGAGTGGGCCTTAGGTCTATCGGTGGACGCCTTTTCGAGATATCCCCATTAAGGTGGACCAGGGGTGTCTCTAGAATGTGTTTGTACGATATGGGTATCAAACGAAAAGTTTTACTGAGCATTTTAAGAGGGAGTGGGCATTAGGTCTATAGGTGGACGCCTTTTCGAAATGTCGACATTAGGGTGGGCCAGGGGTGACTCTAGAATGTGTTTGTATGATATGGGTATCAAATGAAAGATGGTAATGAGTATTTTAAAAGGGAGTAATCCTTAGTTCTATAGGTGGACGCCTTTTCGAGATATCGCCATAAAGGTGGACCAAGGGTGACTCTAGAATGTTTGTACGATATGGGTATCAAACGAAAGGTGTTACTGAGCATTTTAAGAGGGAGTGGGCATGAGGTCTATAGGTGGACGCCTTTTCGAGATATCGTCATTAGGGTGGGCCAGGGGTGACTCTAGAATGTGTTTGTACGATATGGGCATCAAACGAAAGGTGTTACTGAGCATTTTAAGAGGGAGTCGGCACTAGGTCTATAGGTGGACGCCCTTTCGAGATTTCGCCATTAGGGTGGGCCAGGGGTGACTCTAGAATGTTTGTACGATATGGGTATCAAATGAAAGGTGTTACTGAGCATTTTAAGAGGGAGTAGGCATTAGGTCTATAGGTGGACGCCCTTTCGAGATATCGCCATTAGGGTGGGCCAGGGGTGACTCTAGAATGTTTGTACGATATGGGTATCAAACGAAAGGTGTTACTGAGCATTTTAAGAGGGAGTGGCCATTAGGTCTATATGTGGACGCCTTTTCGAGATATCGCCATTAGGGTGGGCTAGGGTGACTCTAGAATGTGTTTGTACGATATGGGTATCAAATGAAAGGTGGTAATGAGTATTTTAAAAGGGAGTAATCATTAGTTCTATAGGTGGACGCCTTTTCGAGATATCGCCATAAAGGTGGACCAAAGGTGACTCTAGAATGTTTGTACGATATGGGTATCAAACGAAAGGTGTTACTGAGCATTTTAAGAGGGAGTGGGAATTAGGTCTATAGGTGGACGCCTTTTCGAGATATCGCCATTAGGGTGGGCCAGGTGTGACTCTAGAATGTTTGTACGATATGGGTATCCAACGAAAGGTGTTACTGAGCATTTTAAGAGGGAGTGGACATTAGGTCTATAGGTGGACGCCTTTTCGAGATATCGCCATTAGGGTGGGCCAGGGGTGACTCTAGAATGTTTGTACGATATGGGTATCAAACGAAAGGTGTTACTGAGCATTTTAAGAGGGAGTGGACATTAGGTCTATAGGTGGACGCCTTTTCGAGATATCGCCATTAGGGTGGGCCAGGGGTGACTATAAAATGTTTGTACGATATGGGTATCAAACGAAAGGTGTTACTGAGCATTTTAAGAGGGAGTGGGTATTAGGTATATAGGTGGACGCCTTTTCGAGATATCGCCATTAGGGTGGGACAGGGGTGACTCTAGTATGTGTTTGTACGATATGGATATCAAATTAAAGGTATTAATGAGGGTTTTAAAAGCGAGTGGCCCTTAGATGTATATGTGAAGGCGTTCTCGCGATATCGACCAAAATGTGGACCAGGTGATCCAGAAAATCATCTGTCAGGTACTGCTAATTTATTTATATATGCAATACCACTAACAGTATTCCTGCCAAGATTCCAAGGGCTGTTGATTTCGCCTTGTAGAACTTTTTCATTTTCTTCTACTTAAGTGGTAGGTGTCACACCCATTTTACAAAGTTTTTTTCAAAGTTATATTTTGCGTCAATAAACCAATCCAGTTACCATGTTTCTTCCCTTTTTTCGTATTTGGTATAGAATTATGGCATTTTTTCATTTTTCGTAATTTTCGATATCGATAAAGTGGGCGTGGTTATGGTCGGATTTCGGCCATTTTTTATACCAAGATAAAGTGAGTTCAGATAAGTACGTGGGCTTAGTTTAGTAAAGATATATCGGATTTTGCTCAAGTTATTGTGTTAACGGCCGAGCGGAAGGACAGACGGTGGACTGTGTATAAAAACTGGGCGTGACTTGCACCGATTTCGCCCATTTTCACAGAGAACAGTTACCGTCATAGAATCTATGCTCTTACCAAATTTGAGAAGGATTGGTAAATTTTTGTTCGACTTATGGCAATAAAAGTATTCTAGACAAACTAAATGAAAATGGGCGGAGCCACGCCCATTTTGAAATTTTCTTTTATTTTTGTATTTTGTTGCATCATATCATTACTGGAGTTGAATTTTGACTTAATTTACTTATATACAGTAAAGATATTGAATTTTTTGTTAAAATTTGAATTTTAAAAAATTTTTTTTTAAAAAGTGGGCGTGTTCTTCATCCAATTTTGCTAATTTTTATTTAGAACATATATAGTAATAGTAGTAACGTTCCTGCCAAATTTCATCATGATATCTTGAACGACTGCCAAATTACAGCTTGCAAAACTTTTAAATTACCTTCTTGTAAAAGTGGGCGGTGCCACGCCCATTGTCCAAACTCTTACTAATTTTCTATTCTACGTCATAACGTCAACCCATCTACCAAGTTTCGTCGCTTTATCTGTCTTTCGTAATGAATTATCGCACTTTTTCTGTTTTTCGAAATTTTCGATATCGAAAAAGTGGGCGTGGTTATAGTCCGATATCGTTCATTTTAAATAGCGACCTGAGATGAGTACTCAGGAACCTACATACCAAATTTCATCAAGATACCTCAAAATTTACTCAAGTTATCGTGTTAACGGACGGACGGACGGACGGACATGGCTCAATCAAATTTTTTTTCGATCCTGATTATTTTGATATATGGAAGTCTATATCTATCTCGATTCCTTTATATATGTACAACCAACCGTTATCCAATCAAACTTAATATACTCTGTGAGCTCTGCTCAACTGAGTATAAAAACAAATTAAAAAAAAAAAAAAGATCCCAAACGGTCAATTTTTGAAAAGGTTATAGCATTTTGAAAACAAAAACGGTGTTTTTTAGAAATTCATAACTTTTTTTGAGTTGGATGAAAAAATTTGAAAAACTTCTGTAAAACGTCTTTCGTAAGCTAGAAAAAGAAGAAAAACTTTCAGCCAATTCTAAAAGGGTCGGGTTCAAAATTAGTCGAAATGGGATGGAATACCCCATATATACATATGTACGACAGGCGAATTTACTGTTAATAGGGGGAGAAGTGTGATTGTAGCAGGTAAGGAATTATGTTTTTGAAATATAAAATAGTGATACATGTGTGTCATTTCATCCATATGTGACACACGCTAACACTCAATCCCCAGCTTGTCTCCAAGTAAACATCTGAACGTGCATATGTTACGCGCTCGTAAATTTATGTCGAACGAATGGCCCAATTAGGAGCGCAGCCATTTGTATTTTAATTTAATTTACCTCATCAAAAAATGTGTCTAAAAAATCTAAACACACATTAAAATCATATAAAAAATTAAGAAAAAATATTTAAAACAAAAATTCCGTAACATTTAGAAATGTGTGAAGCTGTAAATTGAAAAATTTTAAATATAGAAAAATGATCTTAAAAGAGGGTCGGGGAAAATGAAGACAATCAATGGGCGATTGAAATTATGTGCAAATGAGTGGATTTATGGTGGACTAAACATTTTAGAAATTAGGAAATGTTTAGTGTTCAACGCAGCCGCCATGGTGTGGCGGCGTCATGCTCGCCTGCCTCACTAAAGGTCCTTTAGAAACACGATTTTTAAGTTAGAAAAAAATGGTTTAAAGCGGTTTCGCAACAGTGGTTTGGCAAGCACTGCTCGGCTTCAATCTCCTTGGAGGTACATATATGCGCCTTATACTTATTTTATATTTTGGGATTCAAACTGACCGGCGTCAGTTTGGTGTTTCCCAATGAACTGTCAATTTCCTAGATATTAAGTAATTTATCGATCAAACCTATGACTCCACTCCGGGAAGTATTTCTGCCTTTATATATATTTTTTTTCTATGCGTGTATTTGTGACTGAACTCCTCCTAAACGACTGTACCGATTTTGATGAAAATTTCCTTTCCAACCAATTGTACTAAATCGTATTTATGAGACGGTTTTTGCAGCTGAATATTTGAAGGTTACCAGTCCCGACTTATTCGAAAAACCCATATTTATGATGCGATTTGCTCGACATTTAGTACAGATGCTCCTCTTGGACAAGTCTAATATTTGAGAACGTTTCTTTCCAGCGAGGAGACCAGAGGCCAACCTATTTCAATGTATCCTATTTATGTTTCAATTTAGTCCTTGGCTAGTTTATTGTTTAAATAATATAAATATAGTTTTAAAAAACCAAAAAACACGCAAATATGGTGCTAGAGTAGTAGACTATATATAGACTATCAACACCAAGAACAGATGCACCGAAGAATAATGAATGGTGTAAATAAAGACATGTGCGCACACAAATTTTATTTACATAAATATTTGCCTTTATTCCGGTTAGAATTAAGTCAATAATAAATATAGTTTAAAAAAACAAAAAAAAAAAAAAAAACACGCAAATATGATGCCGTTTTAGTATCTACAATCCACTTAGATATTTGATGTTGATAGCACCGTAGCGCAGAGGTTCGTGTCTCCGCTATTAAGCACAACTCGTTTTGTAGCGACTTATTGAACCATTTCAATAATTGCCGGTAAAGTAGAAGAGAATGGGATATAGAGTAAAGAGGCCCACTTCTTAAATATAGGGAAACCCATTTTTCAGGCAGGACTAAGTCTGTCAGGTACTCTAGTATTTTGAATAATTTTGAAAATGATAATTGGTTTTCCGTTTCATCACGAAAACCGGAGATGCTTAATCAACTGCGCTCGTCGTATTGACCCAATTGCTTCAAGTATTTTCCTCCTAAGGATATAGATTTACCTTTGTAAGAACACATTAGGAGGGTATATTTATATTTATTTTACAAGGTTGCCACCTTTTTGAAATTCAATAAAAATTAAATATGGGTATCAAATAAAAGTGTTTGATTAGGGTTGCCATCTAACTTTAATAATATATTTTTGCATAATTGCTTGTGGGTAAGCTTTACAATTTTTGGAGCAAAGACAATGCATTTACATATATGTCACCTGGGCCCGTATTACGTGTTACGATTAGTGACTGAACACCATTTTCACTCAAGCGATAACTATGCAACTGTCAAACTTTTCTTAAAAATTATAATAAGTTATGGATCTAACGAGTACTATTTGTCACTAGTTCAAATATGTCATTAATCCGATCCACCATTTCAGAACTACTGTGATTTAAAAAATGAGTTTCGATCACGAATCGTAACACGTAATACGGGCCCTGGTCTATGAAAAGGGACCTTGCGTGCGAAAACAAGTTATCGAGAAAACAGCGATTGAAATGAAACAACATGTTTCGTCAGTTTCCCTCTAGTTACTTTTTTGGTAACTTGTTACTCAGGGGTTTTTTGGGTCGCTGATTACGAATCCGGTATCAGATGCAAAAGACCAATAGAAACGATTATATTGTAACGAATTTGCTTGCAAATCCTCTTATTTGCAATCCTCTACTAAGTTCGAATCACTAAACTGTTGAATAAATAACTCCAATTTGTAATAATGCAAAATGGCCTTTATTAAAGTACTTCACAATAACAAACTGTGCAACGAATAGCTTGCTTAATAACCACACTGATTGATAGCTCAATGAAACTCTACTATTCAAAATAACACTGCTATTGCTCGCTAGATATCGTCTTAATCAAACTGCTTGACAACTCAAATCAAACTGAATTACTTCTTACTCGCTTGCCCCGCTTTTATAGTTTACGCTGCATACTTCTAGGCTCTTCGATTTCCAGAACTTACTAGTTGTTTCGGCTACAAAATCGCCAGCCACAACTACGTGCACAAATTATTGCTCTCTCTTGTGACAACTCAGTATATAGTTCTCATATAGTTTCTACTTGTTTACAATTGTCTACTTTTTAGCGCTTCTCAGATGTACATATGTGAGTTTGTAGTTTACAGTCTCCCGCACACACATAAGCGTATAAGTAAATTCATCTGTGTGTGACATCTCATCTCTCGCTGCCTTGTATGCAAATGTTGCTCGTCGGAATGTGTACATATGTGTAGACGCAATTATTGATTCGTTTATGTAGATACATAATGATTGAATTATTGATGTGAATTCACGTCACTGCTTAGCATCGGCCTGGAGATGGCAGCACTCCTTAGTTTTGCTAATATTCGTAACAATATTAAAAACATAATAACGAAAAAGACGGTCGGCGCCATAAGAATTCACGTCTTCACTTTTAGTACACTTTTAAACAAATTATGATTTTTCGGATTTCACCGCGTGAAAGAGCTTCCCAAAACTCTATCCGAATCGACAAGAAAGTGAAAAATTATTTTTGACACGTCAGGTCTCTTTTCATAGACCAGGTTACATATACATACATAATCTAGGTACCTGCTTTCAATCGCATCTCTTAGTGGAAAAGCGCTGCTAATTGATTGGAATTACAACAAAAAAACAACTAAGAATAGTAAGGACGGGACTGTCTTCGGCTGTGCCGAAGACTTCATACCTTTCATGAATGGGGCTGAACAATAATCTTATCCCGTTCGTAATCTCCAAATAATCGGATGCATAAGATAAGAAATATATAGTGAAGAGATGTACATACCTAAACTAAGTAAGGACGGTACTGTCTTCGGCTATGCCGAAGACTTCATTCCTTTTATGAATGGGGCTGAACAATAATCTTATCCCGTTCGTAATATCCAAATAATCGGATGCATAAGATAAGAAATATATAGTGAAGAGATGTACATACCTAAACGATTTTTAAGATAAACATAAAATAAAAAATGGCAAAAACCCCCCTAATCTGAACGATCGGTTTTATGGGATATATATTATATATAGATCCGATCGAAATGATTTTTACAGGAAATCTTCTATGATATATTAGAATAAATATCACCAAGTTTAACGTTTTTATATTGGAAATTAAGGGAGAAATGGCTAAAAATCTTTCTGTCTGAACGATCGGTTGTATGGGATATAACTATATATAGCTCCGATCAAAGTGATTTTTTGAGGATATCTTCTATGATATATTAGAATATATATCACCGAGTTCCACGTTTATACTTTCTAAATTGCGGCAGGAATGACCAAAACCGTCTTATCTGAACGATCGGTTGTATGGGAGACATATGTTATAGTGGTCCGATCCTACCGGATCCGACAAATGTCTAATATAATTCAAAAATATATCCTTGTGCCAAATTACATTGAGATATCTCAAAATTTGAGGGACTAGTTTGCGTTCAAACAGACAGACGGACGGACAGACGGGCATGGCTATATCAACTCAGTTCGTCACCCTGATCAATTCGGTATACTTAATGGTGCGTCTAACTTCTATATTTCTCAACGTTACAAATATCGGACCAAAGTTAATATACCATTTCATGTTCATGAAAGGTATAAAAAGTAAAAGCAAACATTTACATTTACTGCGTACCGAGACTGGTGCAAGCGGTGCGCTGCACCAGGACCCCCGGCTTCGAGGAGCCCCCAAACCCATGAGTCTCAAAAGTTTCACCGAAAAATGTTTATTTTTATTTATTTAATTCAAATTCTAATCCAAAGCCGATATCGGGATGGACGTCTAGGATAGAAATTGAGTAAAATACCGTATTCTACATTCTACTAAACGTCAATTTAGAGCATCCACTAAAAATTGTCGGCTTCGCCTTGGATGAGCGAAAATCGACGTTTCGAATGTGCCGAATGAGCTAATAAAAGCTCCTTATGCGTATTTTGTTCATTGTGCTGCGCATAACTTGAATTTAGTTCTGAATGATGTTGTCAAACAAAATCCCGAAATTCGCCGTTTTTCTAAGGTAGTTCAAGATGTCTATAATTTTTTTGGAAAAAGTATAGTTCGTTGGAAAAATCTTCAGTTCTCTCGTGGTGATGAATATTCCGAAAATGATCGAATTTCCGTATGATGTACGCTCTTAAAGTTAGGTTGGGGCACATTCTCAAGAATTTGTCACGTATCGTTCTTACAAGCAAAAAATCCGATGAAAAAAATTAAGCTGCAGCACTCCAGACTCTCACACAAATTAGAAAAGTTTGAGTATTGCTGCTGACAATCCAATGCAGAATACTAGAAAAATTAAATGTTGCATCTACAGCTCTTCAGTCAAAAGAACTTGACCTTTTTACAGCTTATTTTTTTGTAACGCTAATCACTTGTGATTAGTGACACAAGTAGTACGACAGTTTGGCTGTAAAAAAGTATGTAAAGAAACTATTTATGCAACATAATATAAAGATATCCTACAAGCAAAACCTTTTGTGTCGTACCTTTTTTTTTTTGAAAAAGGGCCTTCTGTGAATTTTGCACAAGGGCCCCTACGACCTCCGGTACGGCCCTGTGTATTAGAGATATACGCCGCTGATAAACGCCACCGCCGTCGCCGATTTTAGTCGTTTTTCGCATGTCACCGCCGAATGTCCAAAATATCGGCGAGGCGGCGGCGGAGGCGGCGTCCGGCGCGTTACTATATTTTCTACTCGTTTAAGACTGTTTAGGCCATTTATTGTTCATGTCGAAAATTGGTTGCATATGGTCGAAAGTAGTATCAACGGATGCGCATCATTGCCAGTTATAAGAAACTAATTGCGAAATTTAGCTCTTTCTAACTGTTCATAAGTTATTAAAAAAACAGGCGCTTTCGATGTCAGCTTAACACGGGCTTTGCATCACCCAATTTACCAAGTTATTAAAACAAAACACTAAAAGAAAATTTTTATAATAAAGTTGTTAAAAAACGCAAATTACCCAAAAAAGGTATCGATTTAAAAAAATTTACATTGCGATTGGCTGAAGGAATAATCAAAATTAGTGATGCAAACTCCTTTAGTAGGATCTAGGGGCATAAACACTCCTTTGAAATGATTCTTAACTCATACTTAAGTTGAGGACATATGTACGTATGAGAAGGGTTTGAAAAATCACTTGGGCTTACATTTAAACACCTGTTGTTTATTTGCGAAACTATACAATAGCGTCTGAAATATTAATTTTGATTTTCACACTTCATCCTTCAGCATCCAAGTCTCCCGGTTTAACATTTCCTAAAGTTGGCGGCCCTATCCAAAATGACTCACTTGGAATGAATCACATTGTTTGTAGCCTACCAACCAACTTTAAATATCACCTACACGTTACGGCTCTTTTTACAAATGTGAATACATAGGCACATATATTTATCAGGCGAGGCTTTGTCCTTTGTCCCAATAAAAGCTATCCCAAGACAGTCGAACTAGTCTGAAAACTGAAGCTACGCGGCCATCCATTCTAAAATATCGTTTTGATTTAACGAAGACTATTGAAATCAATGTTGTGAACACAAACGTCTGCAAACTTTGGTCAGCATTTTAAACATTGTATCTAGGGTCCTTGAAAAATTTTAATTATGTAGATGCGCCGAGGATTATACGATTTTCACCCATGAGTTACGCAATGACATCCACTTAGACTGCTTATGATTTCGACGGCGGCATCCTTGGCCGAATAGTCACTCCCTAACGTTTCAAGGTGTTTCTTTGGTGTAGCTCCGCAGCATAGCGCGACAAAAACATCAGTTAGAAAGTCTTCGGAACTACACCTAGAGCTGCTAGGAAAGTGACGTCGACGAAGGTATGTATATATGAGTTCGAAGTCGCAATCCTATAGCTTCTGTGCTGGCATATGGTGTGATGGTCAGGAGGCGGGGTAGCGACTGGTGGTCGGGATTGCTACTGTTCGCACATCGGGAATTGTAGCTCTTAATCATCGGGAATTGTAGCCCGAAAACACTGGATGCGCCCTGTGCCACGATAGTCATGAGTATTAATAGACAATTAATAGCAACCGTAAGTCGCCTTTATGCGTGACCGCCATGAAGCCACAAATGATTTAAAGAAATTGTGTTCGCGACGATTATTAGGAGTTAAGCCCAGGTGAAACTACCTTTTGCACGAGATATACACACAAAAGTGTAACCATTTTATGTATCTCTATTTCTTTTCAGCAGACGCAGCAGTACCAATTCCAAAGACCGGAGTTAAGTTCAAAGCCTCCCAGTAGTAAGTGCACGAGGGACGATCCCTCTGCAAAGAGCTAATACTGAAAATTTTGCAACGATCTGCGAGTTTTTGAGGCAAAAACCCCGCATCTTTCCGAAATGGCCAAAACGTTGATTTCCTTAAATACATACAAATAAAACCTTTCCAAAATTTATTTTTTTAAATAGAAAAATCAAGCTTTTTAAAGTAAGAACACCGGCGTATGCCGGTATATAATAGCGCCTACGCCGCCGCCGCCGATAAAGTGATCGGCGTAAACCTCTACTGTGTATTAACTAAGTAAAACTAAACAAAACTTTAAATAAAGAACATATTTTGCGGTGTGTCAAGCTGTCACAATACCAATTTTTTTATAGCATATGTCCGCCTGCTTACTAAAATATTTCTTAAGTTTTTTTTTTTTTTTTTTCAAAAAACTTTACATGTTTCGAAAATGTTTCTTTAATTAGAGACACTCCCACGTAAACACTGCGAACTGTTTGTTGAACGAAACGAATATAAATTAAGCAGACCGCAAATATTTTTGCTAATATTGAAAAACATAAAGCATCCCCAATAATTGCTCTGCAAATATTTTTTTCCAGTGAAAAAAAACTTTTTTACATTGTGAGCTCATACAAGTGGCGAATGTTTGAAAAAACCCGTTCAGCTTGGATCACCTGTTAGATCGCCCTTCGATTACTTATGTAAGTCATTTGCTCAAAAGTATATTTCAAACATTTTTGTAGGCGACAGGAAATATGGCATTATTTATTTTCTCAATTAAATAGAAGTTATAAATGAATATTAATACGTAGTCTGATTTTCTGCTGACAAATTTAAAAGAAAAGTTGGTTGAAACCCAAAAAACAAGCCTTTCTTCCATTCGCGACAACCATTCTAAGTGCCTGCTATTATTTGACAGGTGGGTACATATGTCAATGGAGGAATAGAAACATTTTTCACTTGTATGAATTCACAATGCTTTTGTAAGATGTAAGAACATAAATGAAAAATTCGAGGCAATTAGAAAAAAGTGTCGCTAAAGTGGCTTTGACAGCTGAGTCTGTTTGCATCAGCCAGTAAAAGTCAAAAAAAAATATAAATAAATATGTATGAAATAAAACATAAATACTAAACAAGAAAATAAATATATACTATTTAGAGCTCAAATGAATTAAAATGTCAGCAAATTAAGATCTAAAAGAATTTCTAACAAGTTCTTATGCCCAAATGGTCGCAATGCCCGCGTGTCTATTAGGGATTTTACGATTATTTGCATTTCCATTCACAACTGTAGGCGGTTAAAAAAGAAAAGGCCTGAATACCAACTGCTTGTGAAGTTTTATGTGTAGACATACGTCAAGACAACTAATGTTTACAAATTAACTAGACCTCGCCCCGGGGTTGATGTTAAACCGCAACAGAAGTAACTTTACCGGAAAGAAATAATTTTGGGCTTTTTGAGAAGAGCCTCGTTGGCTTCTTATTGGTAACAAGCGTTACCGGCAAGTTATGGTTTTATTATTATGGATAGCGAATCATTATCGTCAATTTACCGGTTTGTTATCTTCTTTCTATTAGTTTCTTATCGGCTTGTTATCGATGGCTTACAAATGTATTATAGATTTTATATTAAAGCTTTATCGGTATCTCTTTCATAACTAACTGATAAGTAGTCGTTAATAGATCGATAATACGCCGAAGGGAAATTCATAGCTATGCGATAAGAAGTCGATAACTTTTCGATAACAAGTCAATAAACTTTTGTCCACAAAATCGATAAATTCTCGATAAAAAACCTTTCTTACAGCCTTGATCGTGTACTCTAGGCAACGTGGGCGTACAAGATGTGGAAATCATCGTGGGAGATGGAGTGACAGCCTCTGGGGTTTACTTCCGATGTCTTAGCTTAGGAGCTATAAATATATGTAATTACTCATCAATATCGTAATTAACTGGGCTATACGATGGACTTCGGGTCCGCTCCGTAAAAACTACTTAAAATTAAAAATATGAATTTTAAACCTCGGATGAGAATTTTTGATCATACTTATTATTTAAGAATTCATGAGCTTACCACCAGCTTATAATAATCGAATATTAAATTATTATGTTTTTCTAAGAGAAACTGCAAAGAAAGAAAGAAACATTTACTGGCATATTGCGATGGTACCATTTCGTAACGTTATCAAAGGTTTCACCGAGATTCGAACCGCGAATCGCACGGTGAAACTGCAGTTGCCTTAACCACTAGGCTATGCAGCTTTGAAAACACCGTTAAACAAACAAACATAAATTTTTGATCATCAAATTTTCAAGGGTTTGATTTGAGGGAATATCAGGACCCTTTCAAAGAAAGGTGCCGCTATTATCTTAATTGAAAAAGCCTGCAAATTTCAAAAACAAATACAGTCGTTCAAGTATGTGAAAGAACGTCTTGCCTTGATTCGCATCAAGGTTTTGTCAAAATCAAATTTATTAGCGCCTACGCGCCAAGTTCCAGTATAAAAGAATCAAAGAATCACCAAGCTACTTACCTGTGATCAAAAAGTAAGACAAAAAACCAAATTTGACAAGGGATGACGGAAAATCGTTCCAATATACATCATACGCAAAAGCCTTTATGCGGCGAAGAAATTTCACGCAGTGGGAAAAAAGCTGCGTGCTCGACAAGTGGTGGATCCTGTCAGCAAGCATATGAAAGGAAGTAGTTAAGGTCGTCGCTTTTTGCTCTTCCGTTGTCTCAAGGTGTTTGGAGTTAATAGGGACATCCAAAATGAAGGAAAGCTTTTGATTGATAGTGTTAAATTGTTAAGTTACTTGCTCGCCTTGTATGGGACATTGTAAAACCCAAACAGCCTCGTAAAAACAAAGTGACAATAGTTCGTCTTGAGTCTCTTCGAACCTCTTGAAAACTAATCCCAAGTTGAACCCAACATTTCGGTAAATAAAACATAATGGGCTGGTAGTACAACACAGTGTGCGATGAGATGGATATTGCCTGGCGCTGCGACATAGACACCCTTGTCTTGCCACGAAATTCCATCTGACCATTGCCTTTTCTTATGACATTATTAAAGTTAGGTTCCCTGCCGACGCCGACCTTAATCCTTTACTCAGCCCGGCCTCACACGTTCCTTAATCCTTTTTGTGGGGTAAAAAAACTGACTATGATTGAAACATTTTGATGTTTTTGAATACGATGATGCAGAAATTCACTCTTCTCTTGTGGTGTAGTCTTTCAGACTAGTGTATTTGTAATTTTTTCTGTTCAAACCCTCTAACTACTTCAAAACTGCCTCGGCAATGTAAGAGTATGTTAGGTTAAACTGGCCGGTCCATGAGGTGTGAGGTCCTGTGAGGACTGAATGAGTCCGTAGTATTACCAGAAGTTTATTTAACAACCAAACTGAAAACCATATCAAAAACCAGGCCTATGTTATAAAATAACTCATTTCTCTTGGCAAATACCAGAAGCTTTGTAGGACCTACGACACTTGCTGCTTCTAGATCTGACAGATGTATCACTTCTAACCGCTAGGGTCTTAGCCTGGCAAGCACAAAATATGCTCGATCGTTTCCTCCTCTAACCCGCACTTCCTACACCTGCAATCACTGGCCAAGCATAATTCAAAGGCATGTGATGTCAGAAGGCAGTTTCGAATCAGATTAGCCATCATGAATCTACAGTTCTCTCTTTTTAATGATACAAGTAACTTTTTTAATTTAAGATTGTAAGACCTAGACATGATCTTTGACACTTTACAGCCCCGTGCTTGGACCCACGCCTTTCCTGATTGGTCGATCATGTACACTTCTCGCCTTCTCTTAATCTCGCCCAATCTTATTGGAATGTCTACGGGCAAGCTTCAAGGGATGCGCCGTTTATCCGCTTTTTCTTTCCCATCTATTCACATATGCCCTGGGACCCACTATAGATGTATGCTTTTCATTGTCCTAATTTTTTCCAGGGATTGCTTACACTCGCACTTTTAGATGCGGCGCTATGTGAGGATTTGGCTTTAAATACTACTTGGTTGTCAATTTAAAAATTTACGCGACTGCAGTTTGAACTATTTTCTTCCAGTGTTGGGCGCTCCTAGATGATAAACCGCCTATTAAGTAATTATGATGATGACGTGGAAAATTGCAATTACACGCATATCTTAAACTTCCTGCCTTATGCCTTAAAAATTCAATCATAATATGTTTGTTTTATGGTTTATACAAAACAGCTCTTAAACTCAAACTTCAGACCGAAATAAATAGATAATTATAATCGAATATAATAATAGAATACTTTACAGTGTAAAATAGACCGCGTTAATTTGTACCTTTATTCACAATTGCATACTTTTAGGCACAATCACAAAGATACAATAAGGAAAGTGTGTACAGCATATTCATTTCCACTTATAACTCTTCTGTTGCAAATACTAACATTACCCATATTTATCTCGCTCTAGCACACGCATGCGCCGGCAATGAATATCCACCACTTGATGCCCGAGGTTTTGTTTACAATCAGCAAATCGCCGGTTTGGCACGTCGCAGAGCAAACAGCTGCTACAAGAAATGGAATTTGTAGAATTCGGCAGACACCAACTGAAATTGCTGCGTGCCTGTTATATGACGCGCGCCAAGATACAACACCTCAAATGTTTGCAGCCACGCGACCAAACGGCATAGGGTGCCCAAGTTGACGAACTTTGAATGAAATTAAAATCAACCAAGATGAAATAAAGGGAAATTAAAAACACTATTTTACTTAATATTTTATTTATTGTAATTTAAAAAAATAATAAACAAAGCATGATTACATAGTAATAATTATGAGCTACTTCCAAAATATACAAAATTTGTAGGTTCTGGACAACCAGAGCTGGTAAAAGCATGATAAAATCATCTACAAGTTATATCCGTTTTTGACATTATTGGGGATTTTTTGCAATAAAAGAACTTTCTATTTTCTCTCAAACAATAACAAATTTAAATATTTTCTTTGCTTTATTTTTCCTTTTTTTCTTTTTGCATACATACGGTAGCGCAAAAACTTAAAAAAAAATCAAAGCGGACCAGAAGTGTGAGTTCTTTTATTATAAGTAAAATCATGTAAAATTATCGTCATCACAAATACTTACCAAGTAGTGAAAATACAAGCTTATAACATTTTATATTTAATTCGTTTTCAATACATTTAAAATTCTTGTTTTATTATGTACTTTTATATTTTTGTAGTAACAAAACCATATTCAATAGTTAAATAACGCGTAAATTGCACATGTAAATGTTGTGTTCTGATGTAGACCTCAACATATATGGTATGCAATATTGCGTGAAAAATCGTGCTAGGTTTAATGTATATCTCATACAACTCTTTACATTTTACGAATTTGTGAAATTTCATCAATTTATTGTTCAGCTCCATTCATGAAAGGTATAAGGTCTTCGGCAAGCCAAAGGCAGTGCCTTCCTTACTTGTTAGTTCCTAATAACAATCTGGCCACTATTAATGCCTCATTCACTTCTTTTTCAAGAAATGGAAAGCTGGACAAAAATACTAGTAACATTTGACATCAAAAGTTTGAAAAATCTAAAAAAAGATTGCTTTATTTTAATTTTATATTCATTTGTTTGAGGAAATTGGAAAAACTTAAAACGTTGGCATATAAAGGGATGCTTCAATATGAAATTGGTAATTTGGGGAATTTAATACCTTCTAATATTATAAAGAGATTGTGAGTCATATATGTAATACTCCTATATTGCTACAAAAGGCTAGGTACATTCCCAAACATCAGAGTGCCGATACATTGCAGTTTAAACGTTTTTGTTTTTGTATTCAATAATCGAATGTACCTAAATTTAAATTTTTTCTTGTCACACCTATGTTGCTATAATAACAAAAATTTTATAGGCTGTCTTGTCTTGATTTCGAATTCAAAACACATTGCGAGCATTTTCTATTAGCAATATAGGAGTATTACACATATGTTGTGAGTGCCCCAATTATTTGGTTTTGCGGTATATTTCGAAGATAAGTTTATATTTATAAGTTGATTGCAAATATATTAGTTAAATCATAACAATTACGTTTACAATAAAATGGTTTACAAATCTAATTCAAATCTGTTTCGTTTCTTCGAAACACGGCAAAGGTTTTATATTTCAGTAAAGACGTTCAAAGGTACGTACGTCTCGATTATTATCTCCTGTAATATTCTTTAATTGTGCAGTTCCCATTACTTTAGAGTAACGGTCAAACCTATTGGGCTATGTTTATTTATGGAAATGTATTCCGTGCAAAAAAAGAAGGGTGCAGTGTAAAATTATAATTTTGATGCATCTGTTGAACGAGGACAAGATGAAATACTTGCCGTCATTAAAGAAATAATCAGCATAACCGCGCTCTGACAGCCAATTCAAAATTTACAGATATAAATTCGAGACTGTCTCGGAACTAGATTCGGCCTTTCATCTTTTATAAATATATATATTGCTCTAAACGTGAATGATGGCAACTCTGCTTCACATACGACATTTGTGTGCAGATATTTCGTGTTGTGATGTCTGACGTGTCGCTGGTGTTTTGTTTACGTTTGGTTCCTATTGTTGATGTTGCCATGTTGCCTTGGGTCGACGCAACAATTTTGATTTGTATATGAGAAAATGGGAGCACAGACAAATGTGTAGCTGAAACAAAGTAAAAATGACGTAAAAACATATTTATGCATGAATGCTTGTGTAATCTTGTATACATATCGTTTTTCTTATATTGTAATGAGGTAAGTAAAAATTCCAGATTTTCAGACAAATAATGAAATTCTCATATTGACGAGTATATCGACATTTTCTGAAACAAATCTGTTATAGCAGTGCTGGGGGGACTTATCTGCTGCATACCCATTATGTTAGTATTATAGGTAAAATTTTGTATGACCTGTATGTAGGTCGGAATTTGTAAAAGCTGAGTTAAGACATTTTAAATGTACCCTTTTAGACTTTGTGTATATCAACACTGTATCTAACACCCCTATTATGAACTCATACGATACACGATAAACGCTTGCAATCTGTTATACTGTATTATGAAATAAATTCTAGCGTATGAAACCCGGGGTGGCTTTCCGTAATTCGATAGTCGACATTCGTTGATTCGATACTTCAAGTCGATATCGAACCCTCGATGATGCCATTTTAGTGCCCGTATCTTGGTATGATCTCTTTCGTTTGCAGATTTCAAAGGGTGTTTAGAAAGTTTTTGGAGCTATCAAAATATTTTCTTTTATAAATAGCGTTTGTTTGTTAATCTCTGAAGAAAAAATCATTCCCTAAATAATCACCAAAGTATAAAATTATAACTTCAAAAAGGCAAAAGTTTGTATCAAACGTTCGATACGACGCGTCGACAATTTGTGTTACGGAAAGCGAAAACAATTATTTTATACTCGTTCTTGATCGATATCGAATTACGGAAAGCCACTAGTGATGGACGATATGGCTATTTTGAGCTATCAGTGAAAATAGATATGGCTATTTTTACAGCTATGGCGATCGCTTTCATTTATCTTTGATAAGCGAATCTGCAATTATTTGTATACTTGGATGTAAAAAATGAATGTTTAAGTTTGTTTACCGGAGTATATTGAATGTTATACATTAATTTAATTTAAGAACCAAAATTGGAATAAAAAGACAAAAATATGTACCTTTTAATGTAAACTGATGTAATCTGAAATTCTAATATTCTGAGATGTTATGATATATATTATTAACTGGCTTACGATAATATGTTCAGTCTCGTATTACACTCAATGAGATGAAACTAGCTGAAATAGAAGTCTATGCATCTTCGTTTTATAAATTTTGCTAATTGAAAATGCTTTGATTTTTAAATGTAAGATGAATCAACCCGAAATAAATCTGTATATATAACACCATAAAAACATGATTTATTTACCATTATTTTTATACTATACCGATGTATTCAGAAATACTCCGTATGAATTTATTCTGAAAGTTTTATTTGGCTGCATAATGTTTTTATAGTAAAGTGAATAAATTTTTAGTGAAAAATGTAGCAAATTCTTCAAACTATTACAAAAATATTCTTTAGCAGAAAATTAGCCACCCACTTCAGTGCCCTAGAAATTAGCCGGAGAATTCAACCATATACAAACCATATGACAAAGCTTGAATTGCATTATCCCAAAAAAATTAAATTTTTAGTTAATCTGTTTACAATAAGACGAGTGATATATGTTTCTACAATTCTTTTATTTTTCCACCAAAAACACAAATTTTATAAAACTGTCAAGGCTACAGCCTAGAAGTATTAACTTAATAATAACACATGCATTAGTTTCATGTCCGAATCAGTTTTAGCAAGCGTAAAATATGCTATTGTTTTTTTTTTGTTTAGGCCAACGTCCCATCTTATTTCTATACCTTCCTGTGTTTGCGATTCTTTTAAATTTTTATCGTTTTCTGTTTCTAGGCGCACAAGTGGACCAAAAACTTTCTCGTATTGATAACCATCTTCATAACGCAATAGCACTTGTTATGGTTCAGTATCTATACCTGGCTTCTCTAAATCCTGAAATGTTGCATCAATATTTTCCTTCCATAATTCCTCCAATTTGTATATTTGTGCTGCTGATATTTGTCGTGCACGCCACTGCTCTTGCTCGGTAGGCACCTTAACCAGCCACGGCAAAAACGAGCGATCAGTTATAAGTAGCTTCCATTGTTCTTGATCCCAATTCATATCTTTGAAAGAGTTTTGCGCTGCACATGGTTGACTAAAATTTAAATTTATTCATTTAAATACACCTTTTAATATTTACGCCATTTTCAGCTTACCGGCTTAACAACACTACAATAGAATCAGCCTGTGCTGGAATTAATTCTAATACAAATACATTACGTACGCCACACGATTAACATTTTAGTACTATTTCTCCAATTGGACCTTCAGAATGTAGGGTGACTTCCCTATGTTTGGCTCTCACCGAAAGATTAACAATTTGGGATCCAGATGTGCTTCCACGCCCATTGCAAAACCATTTTTTGCAATTATTGCACATCACTTCGTCGTCGAAATTGTTGCACAAGTTTGCTTAGTTCCGTTCGCCGTTTCCACAATTTCTCTGCACAAAAAGCACACTTTTTTCGCCCTCATTTACCACTATCTCTTGTCGAGATATTGTTTTCGTTGTGCAGTTCTTAAGACAACTATCCCCATTTTTCGATAATAGCTGGCAAACTTTTGTAAAAGTATATTTTTTCCAATTTTCGAGAAAATTATTCCTTTTTGTATCCAATAAACTTTTTTACTCAATCGGAAAGTAAAACACACAGATGAGTAGTGATGAACGATATTTCACTATCGATGATTGCATCCCCGCTATCACTATTAGTATTAGAGTTTCATGCTGAAGGAAAATCGCCAATCGCTATTGGCGATATTCTGTCAGAGGTGATTGTCATTCAAAAGAATCGAATGAAGGAAAATCGCCAATCACTGATATATTTGGATTGCAATAGCTATAGCTATTAGCGATTTGTCAATAGCGGCGATGCAATCACCAATAGCGAAATATCGTTCCATCACTAAAAGCCACCCCCGATCGTTAGCGTTTATCGTTTATCGTGGTATTGCCATACGCTAACTATCCCATCAGCTGTTCAATTTTCTACGCTAGCTATCATTGATAATTTTTTGCACGATACGTTCAGAGCTATTTAAATAAAAGTTAATATAAAATTAAAAATCCAAAAGAACTAAAGCCTCATTCCCAACACTCTGTTGCAACATCCTGGCAAGAAACCTTAAAGTGGCACAAACTTTCAAAATATTTGGGACGGATGACCTGTTTTTACGGGCGTGCAAACCGCCTTCTACTTCTGTTAAGACATACTCCGAAATCTATTTTTTTACTTCTAGTATGTGAAGTACTTACAGTGCATATATCATTTATGAATATTAAAGCATCTCTCAATTTTCTTCTTTCTATGGCCTTTATGCGAGTTTCGTCAATTTGTTCATTTGAGTTTATATAAAAGGCAACAGAGGTTGCAGAACACATGTTATTATTACAGCTTTTAAAAACTTTTGCCACTTTTACGTACAAGGCAATTGAATGTTTAGTATTTGCGTTTTGTTTTGCTATCTTTTTCGTATAGATTCACAATAATGTGTAAACGAAACTCTGCTACTGTGAAGTATCTTTCCTGTGAGTATCTTTCAGGCGCACTTTTATATTCGCTTGCCGGTGTTGCCGTATTGATTACTTTTTAAATGTCTGATGCATTTATATACAATTAAAATTATTCGAAATTGATTGATCGGATACCTGATTTGACTTCAAATCAAGTCAAACTGGATAAAGTACGTCTGGCTCCATACACTCCAGTTTAATCCACGGAAATGGATAATGCTCCTGCACCCTATTACCCTCTTATTAGCCTGGAAAGTCCACTCCGACATATTAGGTTTATGGGCTAGCTAAGGCACTCTATCGGCAGAGTCCAATCACCATCACAGCTGCAAGGGGGTAATCGTCTTGGATCAATACAAACGTGTAACATTATTCTACACTCATCCACCGACAAAAAATAAGCGCTGCTAAGCGCAATAAAAAGCTCTATAGCTTCACAGCTTTCCCAACCCAATTTACAACCTGAATGTACCTATGACAGACATTTTAAGAGGTGGGTTTCGGGTCACCTAGAAGGTTTAACGTGGTCACATTATTGCAAAGATGGTCGGGCTAGTACCTAATAACTTACCGGAACGTATAACATCTAGATCCGACAAAGAAACATCAACACGGATAACACTCCCCATAGCCTTCGGGGAATGTTTTTTTCGTTATACCATAAACAACAACGTCTGGAAGTATGCATTCTCTGGGCGCCTGGAACCTCTTGAACTTTCTCTAATTTAATACGAGACCTTGCCTAAGGGATGAAGGCTCATTGACTTTATCGAACTTATTTAAACATATGTAAATAGATAAAGCTACATGGGTGTCACCCGCTCGAAAAACACGTAACCAGATCCATCGTGAAGCGGCAGACGTACGAGGTTCCAACATCGACTCGAATCAATATCTCGTGGTAGCTAAAAAACCGAGCCCGCCTGCTACAAACGTACAACAAGAAACACAAGGTGGAGGCAATTTAGTAATTCCGATATATGCATCAACTTCTATGTATATTTTGGTCGGACGAGTGCAAGTTTGGTGATTGGAATCTAAGTGCTCTTTGTCCAATCGATAAGAAAGTAGATCCAAAACTCTGATTGAAAACCACCGAAAACAGACTGAGCGGTAGATAGGGCACTTAATAATTCCTAATCACACATTCGCACATACATAAATATACTCAAAACAATAATACTAACACCATTTATTAGTTTGCTTATTTATGTCCGGTTTTTTTTTTTTTTTTTTGAGTTCAGTTTATAGGCTCGAAAGCTTACAAAATCATCTACCAATAGCATTACATTGCATCTGAACTTTTAGGCCAATCATCAATGTTTGGACTCCACCCTCTATAAACGGGATTGTAGCAAGCCTCAAGGTAAGTAGTAGTTCGTAGTGGTCTGTACCCATACACACTCACAATAAGTATATGCTTACGAATGGTCAAAACAGTAAAGCAAACACAAAACGCACAACGACCAAATCTGTTGGCCCTCATTCCCTTATACGGCGGCAATGCAATGTTGACAGAGCCAAAACTACGCAATCGGAAAGTTGGTCGGCCGGTCTCTCAAGCACATTGAATTCAAAGGGAGTGTTGTGGGGAGTGATACTGGAAAGGGCTATTATTGTCAGTAAGTTGAAGTGGCAAAGGCGATTGCAATGGCCTTGATTAAATCTCCAATCAAAACGTTGCAACTTATCTCATCGTGAGTGAGGGGACCATTTTCCGATTCGTGTTGTCGTTGGATAAATTTTTATAGCATCAATTTTGGCCCTGTAAACTGTGTATTTTCGATTTGATAGCAAATTTCATTATAATGATGCGTAAATATATTTAAATGGAGGGATGTGCATATGTTAATGTACGACATTAGGGGGATTCAAACAAATTCTATTTCACAAGAAGTTAAATAATTTATTATGTTTTAAATCTCCACATTCCAGCCACTTTTATCTTTAATAGTCCAGTCATTTTAGGTAATAAAGAGGAATAAATCGCGAATCGAATCGCAAAAATAAGTTTTCCGCAAATATCTAGCTTCTCTTTGTCTATTGTCTTGGCGATTCGTATTCAGATTTTTATTTGGACTAAAAAGCTTGGTTTTCAATAGGCCAAATTTGACCGAAGCTTGGTCATATCGTCAAATTCGTTTGCCGTCCGTTTTTACTACAAAGTGACTGTTTGAATCAAATTTTCATACGCTAACGTGTTGCCAATTTATTTTCGTTTGCCAACTGGCGCCCCATTAATAAATAATGCCACAGCATGTGAAACAGAGGGCAATAATGAATATGGTTGTAAAATAAACGAACACAAAAATGTTAGCGTGGGTTTTGAATGCGCACTGCTTTATCTACTTCTAGTCAGTAAAGTGACATAATTTAAACTCCTTTGACACCAAATGGCCTTCGGGTCAGTTTTAGGCGGTCATTTTGGCCAAATAAAAACTAGCATTACGAAGCAACGCTTACGTAATAAATGATCGGCAAATTACGATTCAACTATCTTCATTGTCTAAACTTTAGTGATTCGACGTGCGAATGGGTTTTTTGTTTGTTTTTTTATATAATTATCTTATTTGTTATTTTTGTGGACTGCATGTTGTGTTATTATTTGCCATGTACCTGTTACAACTTTTATGTATTCATTGGGGGCGGCCACTGGGGACTCCAAGGTATTGGGAGCGGGTTGAGCCACCTTGTTTTGCTTTGAAAAAACCCGCGTTGGGATAAAAAATTTAAACTATGTCTTTAGAATATTTCACTAACCAGTTGAGAATTACAAGCACACTCAATGGCTAATGAAACAAACGAACGAAAAATGTTCTAGTTTAAGTCTCTGAAACAAGCATATATGTATATTATTTCTAATTGCTGTTTTTATGTACGGGTCTATTTTTCGCTCTTGTTTGGAATCCAAATCTATAAATAAAGTTTTGGTTGTAAAGATGGAGATTCGGGCTATTAGCGAGCTTTGGGCAATTTTGGTCGTAGTGCTTTTTTTTAGTTTTATTTTATTAAAATAATTTGTTAAAATTAAACGATTGTGAACACACAAAGAAATCTATTTGTACTATGGCACTATTGTGAATATTTGCACTGCATTACCGGCAGTTGCTTCCATACGCCAGATGGCTGCTCAGCTGTAAGTTTTAATTGATTGAAATAACAGCTGATTTCTGTTGATATTTGATGAGGCTTATATTGGCTGCGCAAGATGCGCACGGGTCCGGCTCTTTACTTATAAACTGCTGCTCCCTAAATGCATATGGTTTTAAAAATTTTCAAATAAAGCATGTCAGATGTAAGTTATAAAATTCGAATAAAGCTTATTTTCAGAATAAAAAGCATCATATTTCGCCCGGCAGAGCAAACATTTTTTTAATGGAGAGCAATGCAAAAAAACAGACCATACTTCGGGGGTTTAGGAAATTAATTATCTCCCTTATTGCTAGTGTTGATGGCAGTAGATAGTCAATCGCTGAGCGATAATCGAATAGCTGCATAATAGATGAAAATGTTATATATATAGAAAAATTAAAAAAGTACCAAAATCTATGGCCAAAAATTAGGCGATTAATAAGCATAGTAACAAAATTAAATGGAAAAGATGGAATCGTAAAACGTAGATCTATTCCGATCGAAACTCGCAATACGGGGTCTCTAACTATGTCGGCCAACGGACGAACTTAACCCAAAGTTGCTTAGTATGCACGCACGATTATGGGATGAAACAGCTAGCATTTCTTGTCTGAAAAGTGTTTAGCTGAAAGTTTTTCTTCTTTTTCTAGCTTACGAAAGACGTTTTTCAGAATTTTTTCAAATTTTTTTCATCCAACTCAAAAAAAGTTATGCATTTTTAAAAAAACACCGTTTTTGTTTTCAAAGTGCTATAACTTTTTCAAAAATTGACCGTTTGGGATCTTTTTTTTTTAATTTGTTTTAAATGTACTTTTCGGAAAAAATATAAAAAAATTTTTAAAGTTTTTTTTTGTAATTTTTCAGTTTTTCGAGATTTTTCGAATTTCGCCATTTTTTTTTTCTCATAAAAAACTTCAATCAATTCTGCAATCATCCCCACTAATCCCGGAGTGGGCCGATTTTTTTTTATATAATTGAAAAAAAAAATTTAAAAATGTTTTTGTATTTTTTCCGAAAAGTACATTTAAAAACAAATTAAAACAAAAAAAGATCCCAAACAGTCAATTTTTGAAAAATTTATAGCATTTTGAAAACAAAAACGGTGTCCAACTCAAAATAAGTTATGAATTTAAAAAAAAAAACAGTGTTTTTTTCAAAATGCTATAACTTTTACAAAAATTTACCGTTTGGGATCTTTTTTTTTTTTTAATTTGTTTTTAAATGTACTTTCCGGAAGAAATACAAAAAAATTTTTAAAGGTTTTTTTTTTCAATTAAATAAAAAAAAAATCGGCCCACTCCGGGATTAGTGGAGATGATTGCAGAATTGATTGAAGTTTTTTATGAGAAAAAAAAATGGCGAAATTCGAAAAATCTCGAAAAACTGAAAAATTACAAAAAAAAAAACTTTAACCATTTTTTTGTATTTTTTTCCGAAAAGTACATTTAAAAACAAATTTTTTAAAAAACAAAAAGATCCCAAACGGTCAATTTTTGAAAAAGTTATAGCGTTTTGGAAACAAAAACGGTGTTTTTTTAAAAATTCATAACTTTTTTTGAGTTGGATGAAAAAATTTGTAAAAATTCTGAAAAACGTCTTTGGTAAGCTAGAAAAAGAAGAAAAACTTTCAGCCAATTCTAAAGGGGTCGAGTTCAAAAGTGGTCGAAATGGGATGGAATACCCCATGTACATTAGGGTGCGCCAAAAATGTTTTTTTTTCTCTTAGTGTAGTGAAAATATGGTTCAGGGCTCGCATTACGTATTCCGCTATCGAAACGGCAATCGTATGAAAAAAAAATTAATTGTAAAATATAAAACCATTTTATTTTCGAAAAAAGCATATAAAATAAAAAAAAATTTAGCAAGAATAATTTAAAACTTTTGGCAATTTCTAAAAACGTTAATAAAAAGAAATTTATTTTCACAATTGAGTCAAGTGCGAGTGAGCAAGGACTTGTTTACCACTTTTCACCTTTTGATTTTAATTTTAGCTTATAAAAGCCTAAAATATTTAAACTTATCTACATAAAAAACCTCGTTTTATTTAAAAAAGGAGAAAATTTTAAGGGCCTTCGACCATCGTTTTCCGATCGAATAGAAATTTGTAACGTTTACGGTTTGTTAGCTACGTTCTTTGAACCCCTAATATCGAATTACGAAAGCAGATATGCGTTCACGTATCACGTAATACCAGAGGGCAGTTTTAAGAGACGAGTTTTCAGTTCACGGAATACACAATCGGTGCCCAGAATATTCAAAAATATAGCCATTACAATTTTTAGCTTTTTATTTTGATGTTTAAAGCTGCTTCATCGCAACTTCAGTTTTTCCAAACAAATCGTATGCAGAATTTTTCAACTTTTTATATAAAGTGTACTAGATTTCTTACCTTTACTACCCAAATCACAATGTATACAAATTCTTATAGGGATTTGAAAGGTCAAAAAAAAGCCCCAAAGAAGATGTTTTGCTAAGTTGACTCGTTAAGTGGTTATTCGAGGTTGAAATTCATCCTCAAACCAAAAAACTAAAGTCGCGATGAGGCGTCTCTAAACAACAAAACAAGAAGATGACATGACGAAAGGTCTTTAAGCACAGAGAGGGCGTTTTTTAAAACAACTCTGACATAGGACATTCTTCAAACGAAATTAGAGATAGGGCGTTATTCTAAAGTTTTCTAGATTTGGCGTTTTCTAAACGGCAGCCCATCGATTTTGGTTGGTATTCTATTCAGCAGTCGATATGTAATTTTAAATCTAAATTTAAATAATTCCTAACGTATTCGAATTCTACACAAAAACTATAGCATGGTTCTTTACTGAATTTCGAAACTGTACAGTTTTGAAATACATAATCCAGATACCTAGATCCGTTTTATAACTTTGTGGACATATTTTGTTCAAAAACTTAGTATTCACTTCAGGCTCCGGATTATGTAGGTGTGAGTTTTGAAATATAACATCTATTCATACAATTAATAAATAAAAAGGAAAAGTGTACAGTGCAGAACTCAGGATTACAGAAAGCATTCAGGGCCAGAAATGTGGAGTTCCATATCGAAAACCACTCTAGAAATATTTCATTTGTTAAGTTTTCTTTTCACAGTAGGCACCTTTCAATTAACCCATACGCTTTCTGCTACCTTTTTTTTAAAAGATTAAAGATTTTAAATTTTTTTGTATATAAAATCAAAGAAAAAAAATCTGCCCAATCCGTATTTGCCTACTGCTCTTACTTAAAATCGCATTTAACGAATTTGTAAGGCGTATTAATTGTAGTAAATGAGTTCAGTCCCCCGCCAAGACTAATTTGGTTGGTCAACAACATTAAAAAACAAAAACAAAACACGCCAGTAGCCAATCAACAAAATTATTAGTAACACATACACAAACGTACATAAATCATTCACCTAAATATTCATAAACACATTTTATCACTCCACATTTAGCTGGATAATCGATGGTAATCAAGAAGGGTGGTTAAGCTGGCGAAGGTAAGAGCAAAGGTAAAAAATCACTCGTACTTAAGCGCATGGATACCACTATGTTAATAACCCAGCAAAAAATGCGATTAGTCAGTGATAAGTACGTGCTTGGACGCACAAGTCGTTAGACGCATAAGCTCTTTTCACTTATAAGAGCACATAAGTACTGACGTATGCTGATATTGGGACACATTGTTAGTCAAAAGTACGTAATTACTAAAAATAAGTTGCAGCTTTCCTATAAATTATGTGTCGAAACCACTGCAACTAATTTTAAGTACCAGCCATACTCCGCCTATGAACATGCCATATTGACATTATTGACCTTAACAATCGCGCCGTTAGTTCTGCCTTCTCAGATGACAATGCGAAGTACTTGTTGTCATCCAAGAAATAATCATCGCATTCGCGCCTTGGCAGCCACGTCACTGTTGACGAAAATAAATTCGCGACTGTGAAGGGCTTCCTTTATGTGGGAAACAGCACTAACAACAAAAACAATGCCATCTTAGAAATCAGACAGAGAATAACTCCTGTCAACAAGTGCGATTGAGTAGGCAAATGAAAAGTAAAGTCATCGCTGATAAGCGAAAATCACGCTCATACCTGTTCTCATGTATTTGGCGAGAAGATGTGATGGCTCTTGAAGTGTTCGAGAAAAAGTTCTTCTCTCTGATGATCTGTGCACAGATAAGGGGATAGTTCAGCGAATAAAAACCCCAAGGCTTCGCTGGCTAGGTCATGTTATGCGAACGGACGAAGACGTATTTCAGTCGACACCGCAATGTGAAAGCAGAGGAAGGAGAAGGGAGACTGAGTTCGGAGGGGTATGTAAAGGATGACTTGGTTCTCCCAACTGCCGGCAGTTATCGCGAACCAGGGTAGCTGGCGTTACTTGTTACAAAACGGCCAAAATCTAAACTAAGTAATTTTGCCTTGTAAAGTCTGCCCGGCACAGTGATGAAGAGGTAGTGTGCTGGCCTTACAAATCGAAGGTTACCGACTCAAATGGCATGACAACTAGCATGAAGTACTTTATGGGATTTCACCTCGGCACATTTTGCTGCGCCTCCCCCCTCCCCCTCCCAAACCAAAGCAGTAGAAACCCTGGAAGAAACTAGTCCAAGCAGCAATCGTGTTAACTTTTATATTGACAGTCAAGCAGCAATTAAGGCAATAATCTCGCATAGCACAGCAACTAAATGCGTGTTAGAGTGTAAGCAGTCCCTGGAGAGAATCAGGACAGGGAGAAGCATACATCTACATTGGGTCCCAGGGCACATGGGAATAGATGGGAATGAAAAAGCGGATGAACTAGCTAAAAATGACGCATCCCTTGAAGCTTGCTCCGCAGACGTCCCAATTAGACTGGACGAGATTAAGCGAAGGCGAGAGGTGCACATGATCGACCAAGCAGGGAAGGCGTGGGTTCAAGCGCGGGGCTGTAAAGGGTCGAAGGTTAATGGTAGGTCTTTCAACCTTAGATTAACAAAGTTGCTTCTATCATTAAAAAGAGAGGACTGTAGACTCATGACGGGTATTCTGACTGGACACTGCCTTCTGGCGTCGCATGCCTTTAAATTGGGCTTGGTCAGTGATAGCAGATATAGGAGGTGCGGGGCGGAGGAGGAAACGATCGAACACGTTCTGTGCTCGTGCCCAGCGCTTGCCAGGCTAAGACTCCAGCTATTAGCAGTGATAAAGCTGTCAGATCTAGAAGCACCAAGTGGCTTAAGTCCGAGGACGCTTCTAGTATTTGCCAAGAGGACGGAGGTATTTTATAACATAGGTCCTAGTTGTTGATAGGGTTTTTCAGTTTGGTCGTTAAAACAAACTTCTGGTAACACTACGGACTTATTCAGTTTATGTGAGGTCCTCATGGACCGGCCAGTTCAACGTAACCTAACCTAGCACTAGAAGTTGCAAGAATAGCTTGGCATCAATCTTTTTGGAGGAACTATACTATTTTATTATTAAATCCATTGAACCAAGAATGCATTAGTTTAGTACATATGCCGAACTATATCCAATAGGAGGGCATTCAGCATGAGTATTTTTAGAGAATAGTCCTACAATTTTTTGCAAGGAATACCAACGATGGTGGTGGTAGTGATCATCTACACGCTGCCATTAAAATCGTAACAGCAACAGGAAAAAGAACAAAGGAGCAGCCAACCACAGGAACAACAACTGTTACCAAAGTGAAGTGTATGTGTGTGTTCGCCCCTTTTAAAAATCACTGAATTTGCCAACGAACGAATGTCTGGACCAACAGCGATAGCAGCTGCAAGCACACAATCAGCACCATGAAATGCGAAGAGAGCGCGGGCAAGAAGTAGAAAAACAGGCACAACAACAATGTAAGCCAATGCTATTTCTTTCCCTAGGTAGTAAATTGTGTGTAGCAGCGGCAATACAAGCTACCAGAGCCAGCCAGCCAAAAAGCAAATTGCAGCACTGGCACTCACAGCCAATAAGAACATTCATCCAACTGTAACAATGCAAACACTTTCATTTAATGATGTGCGCCTGTTATTCGGGATGTAGGATTCGACCAACACGAAATTTTCGAAATTCATATTGCTGTTCTCACACGGCACCGACCAATAAAGTGCTGTGGACTGCTATTTGAGCAACAGCACCAACCAGCAACGTGTGCACAACAACAGCACACCGATGCTATTTGAAGACAGCATGCAGCAATCGGGATCGACCAACAGCCAACCACGATAACATAGTCACAGACATCATTGCTATTTAGTACACAAGTCGTTTCGTACTCGTCGATACTATCGACCCAGTCAGCAAGTAACAAATACAAATCAGCTGTAAGCACCCAACTTATTTATATAATTTTCATACCCATGAACGAACGTATTACAACCATGCCCATTCCATCGCAGATGTTTCTGTATCGATTATCAACATTTTACCTACCCTTAACTACCACCCTTCCCGCCTTTGTCTATTCAAAGTTGTTACGAGCTAACCAACCAAAACAGCTGTTTGAAGTTCAGTTTGCTCATGTTAACTGCGCGTCGAGTAGGAAATGTGGTCTAAAGTAAGGTTAGGCGTTCAGCCGAATAAGATGTCGATGACATCATTAAAAATGTTTTGCTTACAGAAATAAATATGTTATTATGTGTGTTTGTATGTTAAATGTACTTGGCTGAGCCACCCAGCCAACAATTTAAGGTTTCGCACAAGTCGCTTTATGATTTGCATATAAGGTTTTCAATATAGTTTTTCCTGGACAGTATTTATACACTTGTTTTTTTTTTTTACTTGTGAATTTTTTTTTATTACATTGCTTTCCAATGACATTTAACTCAAAACATATTAGTGTACATATAATTTTGTTCACAATATTTTATTTTTTTAACGAGACATCGCGAAAACGGCTTCTCGCAAGATTCTCGAAATACTCGTAATACTCGCGGATTTCTCGATTTTCAATTCTCGCGAGATTCTCGAATCTCGAAATGCTTGTAATACTCGTGAGCTTCTCGACTTTTAATTCGGTCGCTGCATTGGCAGTATTCTATACCTTTCGGTGTTTTTTAGTTGTGGTTTTGTGGAAATTTTCGCTTGCGCTCCAGAAAAAATCCTAAGCTCTATATAAAACAGCCAACGAATCGATTAAATTGAATGTCGAGAAGCTCGCAAGCCTTACGAGTATTTCGAGATTCGAGAATCTCGCGAGAAATGAAAGTCGAGTAGCTCGCGAGTATTACGAGTAATTCGAGATTCGAGAATCTCGCGAGAAGGCGGGACTCGCGAGAAATCTCTTTTCGAACAAGTTCGAGAAATCATAAGCTTTACTTATAACTTACTTACATATGTAACTACAAATAACTTACTTAATTGACGTTTAAACGGTTATGGCCGTCCAGCAAGGCGCGCCAGTCGCTTCTTCGCTTTGCCAATTGGTCAACTGCCATTAAGAAATCTCTATTATGGGGTATCAAAAAGTTTCACGATGTTTGGGAGGTTAAAAAAAGGTATACAAGGAGCGATAATGAGTTGACATGAGTTGATTTCTTGCTAGATTTTTTTGTGGTTAACCATCAATTTTCTGGTAATTTCGGAAAAATCAGCAAAACACCTCACAAACTACTTACTACAAAATCAATTCGTGTATGCTTTAGAAATGTATCACTCGTTTAAGTAATGAACGTTTCACGCATACCTGTGTACATATATGCAATTTTATCTGAAGGTGTGGTTATTCGTTTGCTGGGTAGCGCTACACACACTTAAACATACCCACAAACAAATGCGTGCGCAAACAAACCAGATTGAATGAATGCCGTTTTATATACTGAGTACAGTATTCGAACTCGGAAAAAAATTGAACAAATTTTATTAAATGTTGCTTATGTTAATAAGCATAGAAAACGTAGAAAGCTTTCCACTTTATTGTAAAAAGTTTTCTACACGCAACAACAAAATAAATTTGTGAATAAATTTCTACGGTTTCTATGTATAAACATGTATATGTTGAAGCTAAATTTTAATTAAAAAAAACACAATTCTGTAAACGGCAATTTCTGAAACTTTTTAAATGCGTTTTTAATTTTGGGTGCTAATTCAGGATCAAATCAAGAGGATATTACTTTAGTAATTGGTGCATTCTCTGAGTGTTGTGTATATTTCCTTTAGAAAACGTGGACAATTTTCTAAGCTTACTACGTTTCCTAGACTGAGAGAATTGCCCTATAGAAAATTTTATTAATAGCTGTGTTTTTTTTTTTTTTGCACCTATATACATATACGCTTTAACATTAAAGGGACTGCTAAGCGTTAAACTTTATCTACTCTTCTAAAATTGCTGCGCATAAAATTAGAACTCCTAAATTTAAATACGCATTATACTCACATGCAACTGAAATATGTGTCTATGTTTCACCTCTACAAATGGTGCGTGTCCACTATTCATGGCAACCAATTCAGCTATATATACCATGGAAAATTTTACAAACATATATATAATTTTTTCGTGCATAAAACGTTTTTGGTTTGTTGAGCATCAAAAAAAAAGGTAACAAAAATATTTCGTTTCGTTAGAACGAAAAGAAGTTCTCTGCAAAGGTAAAAAGGTTTTGCCAAATAACGTTAATCAAAGTCGCCAGCTTCATAAGAATTAGAAAAGGCCTTTGCGACCCATTCATCAGAGAGGGCGACTTCTTTTACTACGATTTCTTTAACCTAATGCTGGAGAAGCAGCTGATCGAAACCGCGATGGAACAACCGTTTATATTAGCGTACCATTACTGGAGTATGCTGACAGTATTTATATCACGTGTCGTAAGTTCTTCTCTCGGTTGGGTTAAGAGGCAAAAAAGTAGGTTCTACTATAAACGAGAATAACACAAGACTGACCGAACAGCGAAAACTAGCTAGTGTCCTTCTCGCTACAACAACAACAACAACAGCGAAAACAATGTCAGCTTAGCAATCAAGCGGAGAAAAACTTCTGCCAAAAAGTGCTGCTTTGGACTCAGAGACAATTTGAAAGTAAATGAACAAATCACCCTATCCAAGTCACTGATCTCCGTGTCCCTTTGGAGTGCTTGACATGAAAATGACGCGGAAGAAATTTTGTCCTCTCAGTGGTGTCGACGGGAGTATCGAAGGAGGTATAATGATGAGATACATATATGAGCATTACGCATAGTCATGGTATGCGAATGGATGAAGACGGTCCGGCCCAGAAAGTATTTCTATCGATACCCGTTATTGGAAGCAGAGGGGTGTGAGACCTCCACTGAGTTGGAAGAAGCAGGTGGAGGAAGATTTGAACTCCCCTGGCGTGACTTTTTAAGAAACACGCAGGCGGCCAGGCGCCAATTAATGATAAGCAAATTTAACCACCTTCACTACTTTACACAATATTAATATTTCCAACATATTTTTCTAATTTATTTGAATTTTGAAATTTATTTGAATGAAATGATATTTATTATGATAGTTTCGTTTATCAATAAATTTAACATCTGGTCTTTTACCGTTTAACAATTAATCTGCTTAAAAATTATTTTTGTTTTTGATAAACTGATAAGCACGTCTACGTTACGTGCGTAACGTTAAATTTATTGAAAAACGAAACTATAATTAAATGTCTTTTTATTTATTGATAAGATAAACGTTAACATGCTGCCCTGAAACTATCTACATTTTCTATGGCTTCTAGAAAGAGCATACCCTAATTGTAGCATACGAAATTAAAAAGTTTTTACTCAATACATGGTAAAATTTCTTGATATAAAGCATTGCGAATAAAACAAGTGTGATATCTTATCCATCAACTGCCTGGCAGGATGTTCAAGATAGTTTTTGGCGTTTTGACAGAATTTTGAATATGGCGACGCATAGGGCCGACAATCTCCAGCAGGTGATAGAAAGATATACAGAATGAGACCACGATAGTCAATTACAAATCAGGTGATCTTGACGTCTATGCAAAAGTTATCACACTTGTTTTATCCACAATGATAGCTGTGTTTTTTTTTTTACATCTATAGACGATAAATCTACAAAAAGTTATTAAATTCACCAACTCAAATATTTTTAGGTTATGGATATGGCGAGAAACCAAAAACCAATTGGTTGGCTATGATATGGTTATGGCTTTAGCGTTATAGTATGGCACCATTAATCGATTACATTGATTTACATTAAGTTGGTTCGATCAGCTGTTTTATCTGGTTATGGATAAGTCACCATTATTTGGCCTTTAAACTTTATATGGACTGCTAAGCGTCAAACTTTAAATACACATCTGAAATTGCTGCGCATAAAATATGTCCTGCTAAATTTCAATACGCATTATACTCAGATGTAACTGAAATATGTGTCTATGTTTCACCTCAACACTAATTCTATGTTTCACCTCTAAAAATGGTCTGCGTCCACTATTCATCGCAACCAATTCAGCTACATGTTATACATTATGGCGACCAGAGGTTTGTGTCTCCGATTTTGGGTGCACCCTCTTTTGTAGCTAGTTATTTAACAACTGCCGCTAGATGGGTCTCCTAAGCATTATCTAAACGAGAATAGGCGTTTTTTTTACGCGCAAACTTAAACGTATCGTATACGCTTGTAAAAAAACACGGCTGATATAAAGAATATTGCTTAGAAAGAGGATGTCTCATTTTTTTAGTGGAAACGCTTGGGACCCAACAAATAATTTCGTA
This sequence comes from Eurosta solidaginis, assembly GCF_040869045.1. Lineage (NCBI taxonomy): Eukaryota > Metazoa > Arthropoda > Insecta > Diptera > Tephritidae > Eurosta > Eurosta solidaginis. The sequence goes on from NC_090320.1 coordinate 295,989,329, forward strand.
AAACAAAAGTTTAGCTCGATAAGCGCAAAATATAAGAGAAATGTTGATAAAAATCACATTCATATATACTCATATGTATGTATATTTTATTACATCCTAGCCCACTGTAGTCAGCCATTCGGAAATTTAATGCACGCGCATTAAAAATTCCCTTCATTTGTTTTTATATATTCGAGGGCTGTATTACCCATTGCTGAGCACCTAATTAAAATATCGGTAACGTTGTGCAGCCCGCGTCATATGTACGACACGGCAAACGATAGCGACGAATCATAGCGACATTACGTCGTTCACAGTTTAACTCACTGCAATGCCATGCCATTTGCGCTTTGAAACGTGCAAAAAATAAGCGGCAATTTGAAATGTGACGCGTACGCGTCGAAAGGGACCACAATGGAAAAAGCCTATGCTTGTGCGCTACAAGACTACGGGAGGACGTTGGCGGCTTTTGTAGCAAATAAATATAACAAGTATAAATATAAATTCTGTATACTGACATGCTTGTATCTACATATGTACTTAATTAGACATCTGTATACGAGTAGCATGTGGACATGTAGCCCGCTCCTGGAAACTTAGGGTTTGATATTCTAACTGGAGCACTAGCTAGCGCGGATTTGCTAGTCACCGAAAATGTGTTGCGTTTATTTTGTACATATGTGTGAGCGTTTGTCGCCAACCTATGTATTTCGTCTTGAAATAATTTTGTTTTTACATGCGGATATGTTCCAGTTTGTCCTTTAGAAACTAGGGCAGACCTTGACGCATGAAGGTTTTTACCTTGCGCTCAATGTCACGCGTTGCTAGGTCAATGCCGTGACCTTGTATGGCGGCCGAATGCCAATGAACGAGGACAAACTTTAAATCTTTGCTAAGCGTAAGACGGATGGATGTTGATAACGTAAGGTATCGTAATGACTGAGTGTGTATAGTGTTACTTTGAAAAAGTGCTAACAATTTGTTATATCAAATTCATTCCAATCGCTTACGACAGCGCGAGCTCAAGCTTTTCCGTTTGGAATTCAATTCAATAACATATCGATGCCTTGTTTAATGCGGCAGTTACCCACCGACGTGTGCCGTACGTAAGGACGTTTGTCGTACGAAGCACGTTTGACCGAACTTTCAAGCCCGTAGGAATCAATGTATGCGTCTGTGTACATGTACATAACATATTTGTGTGTGTATTGTTTACAGATAAACACTGTTGCCATTGACCATTTTGCATGTATGCTTATGGAAACATCAACTTTTTCCAATTTAATTTTTGATATTGTAAAAGGCCGGAATACATATTAAATAAGTATAAATAGATTAAATATTTATAATCAGCACTTTTACATAATTATTTCCAATTATTTCCACAATTTTTCAAACTTTAATTAGGCGTTTTTGCATAAAATTGGAAACGGTCAAAAATTAGCGCACAAAAGTTTACTAGGTAACTCTGTCTAGTGAGAGAGCGATCAGCTGACACGTTCTTACGGAAAAAATCAAAATTGTTTTGATTTCTACGTTCCGGGCTACGTACGTACGGGCGTTGCACGTCGGTGAATTTTCGTTTACATTGCACACTCATAAGATAGGTCGTGTCAGCTGACACGTTTTTTCTACGTACGTTCGTGGGTAACTGCCGCATAACTCATCCAACCAACTTTTCTTTAAACTCGATACTCGAATGCCGCCGCTTCGTCGACTTTGCGGCTTTGCACTCTCCTCACATTGTTCGTTCAATTTTAATTTGAAAATCAATGTATGCGACGTGTGCTGTGTCGTGTGACGTGTCGGGCGCTGGCGCGTTCAACGCCATCTCAACATCAGCTAACAGCAGCTCACAAATGCACAATAGGCGAACGGCCCAACCGAGTATGTAATAACTTTCCAGTTTAATTTGCCGCCAAAACACAAAGTTATATTTAGTGTATAGTATTGACATCTCACTCACGCGTGTTGTGCGCCGCCTTGCTGCATAACAAATTACAGCATACCGCGCTCACTCCCACTCACTACAGTGAATTTTTCGCTAGCACGACATTAGCAAACTCAGTTATTGTCGGGTAGTTGCTGTCGCGCCGTTTCTCATCGCCTATTAATGCGGTCAGAAATTTGTTTCACTTTTGTTTCGAAGCTGCGAGTGCGGCAATGATATGGGGGTCACTGTACTCCAGCTATAATTTTGGTAGTTTTTAACGGTTATTGAACTCATGAAAATGTAAAAGTAGGCAGAAAGGTAAGTGACCTTCTTAGCGACTAAAGAAGACGCACTGAAACAACAAAAATGCTGGGGACGGTAGCTGTGTATGGTGCGGAGCAAGCGCGCCTCAAGATGTCGGTGAACGTTTTCACTTTTTCCACCTCAATACGCATTTGGCGACAATGTTTAAAGTGCGTGAAAGTAGGTTTGGAGACATGAAATTTTTCGAATTCGTTGTAATAAAACACCGTGACGTCATTAATAAAGATGATGATGAAATGGAGCAGCACCTTAATGTATTCGTAATTAAGTGTACAATTATGTGTGTGTGTCAGCATTAGTACGGTGGTAGCGTGGTCGCCCTCCACACCGTAGGTCTTGGTTTCAAGCCCCGGGAAAATAACATACAAATACTTTAGAAAAAGATCATGAAAACTCATCTGCCTTGCAGATGCAATTTGTAAAAAAAAATATGAGGGTGTAAATTGCAAGAAAAGTTCGGCCTAAGTCTGCTAGGATGTACATAGCGCCTTATATTTGTAGTGTAAGCACTTACTCTCTACAGAAAATCGTTGAATAATATAAAAGCTCCCAGTCGGCAATAAATATTTGTTAGGTCTGACCAGACTTTACCTGATGTGACATGTACGAAAGACGGTTGTGCCATGACTACTGTATAACCGAGCCGCCAATGGTTCCAAAATAACCTTCGTATTTGCATTCTACTTTCTCTCCTCTGTAAATTTTCTTACTATCGAGGTTTAGTTCCATTAAACCCGTCATCTGTTCTCTTGGATCAGGGATCTGATTAAAAGGAACGCTCTTAAGCGTTACCACCGACACTACATCAAAATCGTGCTTGGAAAATTAAAGAACCAGGTTTCGGCCAGTGTTGCCATTTTGGTGCCTTTGGAGCCAGAAGTAGCCTTTTTTGGTGCGTTTAACTCCAAAAATTCCGATTTAGTCCCTAGCTGTTTTTTTGGCCCTATTTAAAATGTTTGCCCCTTTTTGCTCCAAATCTATTTCGGCAATACGTATTGTGAAATTTGGAATGTGTTTTATGTGTGTCGAAGTTTTATTTTATTTGTTTCGTTATTTATGATGTGACAGCTCGGTGCTCAACTGATAACAAAAACTGTAATCGATAAACTGTGTCATGAGGTTGTATATTTGCTTTCTAGCTTGTGCAACCAAAGAGGATAAATATAATAAGAGACGTCACTCGTTACTTTGCATAATGTTATTCGTTAGGGTACTCGCAGGATTTTTTTTGGGCGAGCTGTGCGCATAAATGTCTTTATACCTTGTAGTGGGGTATTTGTGTCTATGTTTCCGACTCTATTTAATTAATTTATTTAATTCTTTTTCCAAAAATCACATTTGCATAAGGTGCCTACACGACATGGATAAAAATGTCCCTTATGGAAAACATTAGGCATCAATTTTTTTAATTTCCAACGAGTTACTCGCCACTCGTAGCAGACTGGTGGCTCTTATTATATTTATCCTCTTTGGTGCAACAGCATAGCGTCACCTTCTAATAATTTCGACCCTTTAACTTTAGGTTATAATAAATTTTTGTCTCCCGTACCTCATTTTCATTATACTTTTGAAGAATATATACGAATTAAAAAATAAGGTAAATAGACGGTATAGACGAACTCATTGAAAGTAGGATACGTAATATATGTCGCGACTTCATAATTAAATTAATAGAGCAATATAGAAACGCTTAGCAAAATAGATTTCTTATCGGTTGAAAACACATTCAGAATTGTAAAACCTCAAAGGTGTTCATATTTCACAAATGAAAAAAACAAGTATAGCACTGATGAAATAACGAGATTACAGACACAGTGGAAAACTATCTATCTCCAAAATTGGAAAAATGTAACCTTAACATTAAGTTTTTGGTTTGATGTTAAACAGTATAATTCCAAAAGCTTGTAGATTTTGTGCTGCCACTAAGTAATTCTGAAGTTACAAGAACGTTTTCAAACATGGGTTTGATTAAAAGCAAACACAGAAATAAAATGAGTTTAGTTATGTTGAATTCGCTTCTGACAATAAGAAGTGGTCTGAATAAATGCTGTCATGACTTTGAAATAAACAACGATCTCTTAAAATTAATGAAAACAAAAAATATTTATGATGTAGCAAAAATAATAATGCATCTTCTGAGGACGAAATCATAGATTTTGCAGTATAAGGCCCTTCACACGTGTATTTTAATGGTGATTCGTACACCCGTAGGATGTTAAAAATTTAATAAAAAATTTGGAAAAAATTTTAATTAATACTTCCTACGTTTTAACGATACCTTACAGCCAAATGGCAAAACAAACGTTAAAAAAACGTATTTTTGTTATTAAAAAATATAAAATGAACTATAAAATCAGTATTATTTTTGTACCTGTCTTGTGCCTTATTATTATTATTATTTTTTTTTTTTTTTTTTTTTTATTTAACTGTATTTATTGTTATTTATTTATTTTATTTTTATTTTTTTTTTTAACTTTGTTTAAGTTTGATTTGAAATAAATTTGAAAACTTACATTGAAAAATATACATATACTTTTAGCGCTTTTTGTAACGGGTTTTGGATTTTCTTGAAGAAATTTAGCTCTTTCTAGCCCTTTTTTCTAGATTCTAGCCCCAAAGAAATTTTTTTCTGGCAACACTGGTTTCGGCAGCCGAGCTGTGTGGTAAAGAACTAGATAGTGAAGGTTTCCGACGAGTTACCGTTTTTCGCATATGTTCTCTATGGGTTACCATCGACAGAATCTCGTTACAGAGCATTTTTTGGAAGCATATTTATAATGCACTTAGTACAGTCGCTTAAAAAATTGTAGCGTTAGCGACCTCCAGGATACGACAATAATTTCTCCCAGTTAAACCCTTTGTTATCACTTTAGACTTTCTCGCAATTTATGTATAGATGCCCCAACTCAATTGTCAACCTCAAATACAAGTAGCGAATCCTGTTACTGAGGCTCTGTCAACCCCAAGCTTCTCATGGAAGGAGTCGGTGAGATCATTTAAAAGGCTAGACGTCGCCATATCAAATCGTTCCCAATATGGTCGGGTTCGTACCTTAATGATGTCAGTTTCCAGAAGCTAAAAGAGGAGTAAGGAGGTATCCTGATAAGTTCCTCGTTTTTCGGAAAAATAGCGCTTTGCAGTACTTAGTGCGAGAGCCCATTATCCACGCATAGACAAGAGCCGAAGGGATGCAGATTGTTACTAGTAATGCCAGAACATTTAGCGAATAAGACAAGGCAAATTCTTGCCTTACTGCAGTGCAGAAAGCTACAAATTTGAAACTGTTTAGTTCAAAGTGGAGTAGTGTGCCACTTTTGCAGGCAACTACAGTTTTGGCACCTACCTTAACCATATGACCAAATCCATACATTCCAGAAGCGTGCTTTACTCAGAGTATATATGCAACACTAATTTCACGACTACATATACATACCTCAGCAAGTTTTTCTAAAACGGGTTCGCCCCTCGGCATTGGTTCGAGTGTATTTCTGTCTTGTAAATCTTGTCAACAAAAAAAATTCTTGGCAAATGTAGTCTAGAGTCGGCAGAAAACATGTAGACCAGCTAAAAATTTCCCTAAATAGAACTTCGTACTAAACTGAGCTAGTTAAATCGGCATTACATTGACATTGACTTTGAGGCTAATGTTGACTGCTTAAATTAAGGCTGCTTAAAGCTCAAACGTTCTAGCTTACTTACAGTTGTTTCATGTACCTCACGATACCCGGTTCGATAATTTCATTTACGATATACGTATCTTAGAAGTTCTTATTTTACTTCGTATCGCTGTATTATTATTATTATTTTTTTTTTCATGAAATAAAATTTATAGCCTGTTATAAAAAAAAAAACATTTGTTTCAGGAGTTTTAAAAATAAAATTTTACAATTTCTGTGGAATAAAAATCTACATTTGTTGGCGAGGCACCTTAATGTACATACATACATATGTATTTTAATATGGTCTTTGTTTGTTCAGGTATGTATGTTCATATATTTTACCAGCTGCAATGGAAAGTTGCCAGTTTTCTCGCAACAATTGCCTAGCGAATTTAGCTGTTCGCCTGGTGCATATAAACTCGGCAACATTGCAAGTGCAAACGATTTCGAGTTTGGTCGGAATCGAGCGAGAATCGAGGGACACCGAGTATCTTTTTTATAAGGTCGGTTGGTTATCGCGCCGAAGCGTGATCCATTGCGATGTAAAATTAATTAGTTGGCGTTATTGCTAGAGCTGGATTCGATTCGATTGTCAAAAAAAATCGATTTAATCGATTGATTGCTGCTGAATTGTTTGCCAGGGTAGTACCGATAAAAAAGCTCGTCAGTTTCTTTATCGTTTCGTTGTCTGAAGCTCTTTGGCAACATCAAGGAGTACTACGGCGTTATTCACTTGTTCCTCCCATCGGAGTGATATTGATGGTGCATTCGACACCTAAAGCTGTAGACATTGGTGCGTTATCGGTAACCGTATCGGTAACCTTATAACAGCTGATTCGACCAACCTTATGGGAATCAATCTAATCGGTTATTGGTACCATATCGTAACGCTAAGGCCGTACCCGTATCGTAGCAAACCAATTGGTTTTTGGTTTTTCGCCATATCCATAACCTAAAAATATTTGAGTTGGTGAATTGAATACCTTTTTGTAGATTTCATTCATTGTTTTGGATACGTTATGACTAGGAAACTTATTTGTTGTGGAATATGTTTGTAATTTTTTGCGTTTTTTTTAATTTTTATGAAATTTTCACGATTTTTTGGTTAAGGCACCAATACTCCGCTTTAAATATCATGCTTTCTGTGTTTTTTCCAGATATTCCAATTTTATAAGAGAAAAGTCATGTCGAAGAATTATGGTCATCTCCGTCGAACCAGCCGAGAGGTCTTGTTATGGGAATTCATGAAAAAGTTTCGGCACAGCAAGTGTTGCTATCGGTATCCGCATTTGGAAACAGACAAAGCTGAAGACCTCCGCCAAGAAGACTTGATCTTCCTTCGTGCTTGCAATTGGTGTCAGTTATGTTGAAGCCGGGATAGCTAGGCTGACTTGCGCAACTGCAATGCCAAAATCTCCTAGGCGGCTATGCGGCAATTGTTGGTGATGATAAAATTTCTTCATATTTCTCTTTTTACTAATAGCCACCATCATAATGGCGTATAGTCATAATTCATGGTTTTTAAAAAAGTCGAGCTTTTTGAAAATTTAAACACTGTTTTATTTGGTTTGTGCGCCAATAAAGCTAAATTTAAAAAAAATTACAACAAATATATTTTCTGCATGTTTTCATCAATAAATATGAAATTATACCTATTGTTGCTGAAAGATGTTCAAAACTTCGAAGGCTAAAAAAATCGAACGATTTTAAAACGAAAATCGATTCTAATGTCTTAAAAAAATATCGATTGAATCGATTAAAAATCGATTCGAAATCCAGCTCTAGTTGTTGCCTCAATGTGTTTATCACTACTCAACTTTCGGCAACACTGGCAACAAACACAAAAAATCATCAAGTACAGATGTACTCAGGTATGTACATTAGGTGGTAACGTGTTTCCTTCAATCGTTTATATTTGTTTAGGATTTTGTGTGCCTCTTATTCACCTGCAGGTATTTTATGTGTGCCTATTACGGAGGAAGTTGATTCTGTAAAAAGTATCGAATTTAACGGTAGTGATTTTTCGGTAGTCTCATGTCACCTTATTTTCGGTAGTTCTGACACTTTTCATGTTTTTTAATTATCATGTGAGAAGTAAAGAGTGTTCGAAACCCGTCATTACATTACATTTAAATGTTTCTTACAAATCGAGATGATCGCTACCATCCTAAATATGAAAGCGGTGCAGTTAAGCGAAGAAAATTCGGCTTTTGTAAAGCCCTACAACGTTAGGGGACTTTAAGATGACTTCACTGTTTTCTAGACGGGAAGTTGTTGGGGAAACTCAATGTGGATGACAGTGAAAGCCTTCTACGGCATTAAATGCACGTGAAAAAGAAATGCTGGGTGAACGTGAGGTATATCGCCCTCTCTTTAATTGGGATATACTCTATGCTTCAATAGGAAGTCCCTGTTTTGTGGACATATACAAAATGAAGTAGAGAAAAAACTAGATCTTCCAAAAAAAAGGGCAGATCTTTCAACCTTCCAGATTACTGTAGGGTCTTCCAGGAGGAAGTAGCAGCCATAACCGAAGCAGTAGACAATTCTGCGGAAAACAACATAAATTGCAGTCACGTCAACTTTAACGTTGACAACAAAGCGGGTATCAGGACAATAATCTCGCATAGGACAGCATCTACATAGATTTTGATTAGTGTAAATAATCACTAGAAATAATTGAGTTAGGGAACAATTTACAAACTCACATGGTCCTTGGTCATATGGGAATAGATAGTATTGGGCGAGCTTTCTAACAGCGCGCAACCGTCGAAGCTTGTACCGCAAATGTTCCAATAAGGTCGGCGAAATAAACCGTTGCACATGATCAACCAAGCAGGAAAGGCCTGGAACCAATCGTGTAGTTTCAATGTGTCAAAGATCTTGTGGAGGTCCTACGTTATTAATCGTATTTTTATCACTAATTAGAAGTAAATATGGGCTAATAATGGACGAGCTTGCTGAGCACCGCCTTCTAGTCTCATGCGATCTACGGAGAAAAAACGATTATCTGGTGCGCCCGCCAGATTAAGACTGCAGCAGAGGCATAACTATAAGATCTAGAAGCATGTGGAATAGATCAGACAGATTACAGCATTTGCAAAGCGGACAAAAATTAGGTTATCTATAAGGGTTTTCAATTTGGCCGTCAAACAATCGCCTGTTAGCACTATGGGCATATTCAATCCATGTCATATGCGTATGTATGTGGTACTCCTTCAGTGTTTAGTAAATTTTAACAGTTAAAGCTCTAAGGCCCGGTTTTTCAGTACAAGTTCAACCCAGTTTGTCAGTTAAACTACTGGTTAAACATATTCTGCAGTTTTTCAGTCTACTTTAACTGAAGTTCAAGCTGAGCTTAAGCGGCGGATCTGGCAGGGTTAAACCATGCGCGGTTCCAGGGGGGAGGAACTGGGGGAAATTCTGTAATGAAATATATAATACTAATATACATAGTAGTTTCTTATCACAAAACGGATTTTTACTAATTTTAAATTTTTCTTGCTTGGTCTACTATTCTACGTTATCACTATATATATTTAAGAGATTTAACTTGCAAATGCAACAACAATTTGAACCATATGGATCACATTGTTGTTGCATTGGCATGTTAAATCTCTATCCGTATCTGGTTCATGTACCATTGGAACACGAGGTTAACCTATCAGTTATTTGCGTTCGTTCGAAATGGCGTCGAATATACCCAACAATAATTTGGGCTTGAGTACCATTAGGGCTCTCAAGAGTTGTTTCGAAACAGTGGCTCAACTTGAGAATCATAGCGTACTCAGCAAAATAAGAGGAATTTTTATAAAGCAAAGTATAGGTTGAAAAAATGTAATTAACAACTTGTGGTTCTCTAACTGGACTCAAATATAAGTTTCCATACTACAGTATTTTCTCGGAAATAAAATGAAATATATATAATTTAAAAAATAAATAAATATGACGCGATAACCTCCGAAGAGATTTAGGCCGAGCTTCTCTTCCAATTTGCGTCGTGCTCCTTTTAATCTTTCCTATTAGTTTGCGGAACGGGACCTACTTGTTTTATGCCGACTCCGAACCGCATCTGCAAGGGAGAAGTTTTCACTGAGAGCTTTTCATTGCAGAAATACACTCGGAGTGCTTGCCAAACACTGCCGAAGGGCGACCCCGCTTAGAAAAATTTTCTACTAATTGAAACCCTTGTTTCTAAAATTTTGATGTTGCTTTGCCCGGTGCGTGAACCCAGGATTCTCGGTGTGGGAGGTGGAGCACATCACCATCACACTACGGCGGTCGCCTATATAATTTATTTTTGATTAACTACGCTTTATTATTTCAAAATTTGACAGTTAATTTACTCACTAGATAAATTTATAAGTTTACAAACTTTATAAGGTTTAATGTGTCCCCCTATTAAAACAGCTGATCGACAATTAAGTTCAAACGGATATAATTTAACACCTTATAAATGTATATGCTTTAATGAGTCGCCGTAATATATTGTTACGAATGTTGGCGGCACTAAGGGGCACTGCCATCTCTAGGCCCATGCTAAGCAATGACGTGAATTCACATCAATAATTCAATCATTATGTCTACACATACGCGTGCACGCGGCGGAGAAACAACGCACAAGCAGATATCTTATCCGAAATGTTCCTAAAGGTATGCAATTGTGATTGTGGAAGTGTCGCTCACACATACAAGCGCATGGGGTATGAGAGAAGCTATAAAAATTATACTTCTGTAGTTTTAGCTGAGAAATTTATAACTAACTAGTAAGTTCTGGAATTAGAAAAGCCTAGAAATGTGCAACGAGGAGATCGGACAGTATAAAAGGGCGACAACAGTGGAGGGAGTAGTCAGTTTCATTTAAGCTATCAGTCCATTGTGAATGATAACTAAGTGTGATATCTTCTGCATAAGACGTCAAAATTCCAAAGTGATTGGATCACCTGATTTGTATTTGACTATCGCTGTCTCATTCTGTATCTCTTTCTTTCACCCGCTGAAGATAGGCGCCGCCATATTGAACACGCTGTCAAAACGCTAAAAAGTAGCCATATTGAACATCCTGTCAGGCATTTGACAGATAAGATATCACACTTTGATATCATTCACAATGTATCAGTCAGTTTGGTAATTAAGCAAGCTAGTTACAAAGTATAAGTGTTATGGTGAAGTACTTTAATAAAAGCCATTTTTCCATTATTCAATATTGGAGTTATTTATTCAACAGTTTAGCGATACGACCGTTAGCAGAAGATTGCAAATAAGGGGAATTGCAGTAAATTCGTTACAATATGAAATCTGGTGGCGCGATACTGACATAAGGGTATAGCTCCTGCAGTTCTAAAGTAAAAGCTTAAGAAATATTTTGAATTAAGAATCAAGAAATTTTGATATTTGGGTAGACGTGATTATTGGCGCAAAATACACGTAGAATATTGAATTTTAAATGATTTTATTGAATTTTTATTTTAGTTTATTTGTTCGCCGCCCAAAATCATTGTGGATAAGTACAAGTGTCATAGACTTGACTTGGCGTAAACTTGACAACTTAGCAACGATTATATTCCACTTATTGACTTAAATGTCAATTTGTATGACAAAAAAAATGTCAAAATGAAATGGAAACAAACAAAAGGCATCTCAAAATCTACGTCACTTAGAACTTACATAGAGAATCAAAATTCAGCAGACTTCTAAGTCAAGTTAAGTGTTGCTAAGTTTTGAGTAATCAGTAACATGGAATGTTCATTTAACAGAACTGTAAGTGACAGTTCTCAAGTCAAGTCAAGTCTATGCTAAGTATCAGTAATGGACCCTTTAAGTTAGCATAACGGGAAAATCTGGGTTGCCTTTGTTGGTTTTGTTGAAAACGGTCAAAAAGGGTTCTGTGCAGGGACATAAAAGATTGAAACGGGGTTTATGTAGTCACAAAAGTAGAGCTGACCACATTCAACACGGCGTCTACAGCCCACAATCACAATAAAGCAAAGCTTGACGACAATCGTAGCCAAGCATTAAGCTGGAGTCATTGGTGCTTTATCGGTAACCGTATCGGTAACCTTATAACAGCTGATTCGACCAACCTTATGAGAATCAATGCAATCGATTATTGGTGCCGCTAAGGTCGTAACCGTATCGTAGCCAACCAATTGGGGTTTGGTTTGCCGTCGTAACGATAAACAGCTGATTACGTTAGGGATACGGATACAGCGATACGACATACGGCACCAATGACTCCGGCTTTAGCTTCTTGATTACTTTGAAAGCGGCAGTCACCAATATAAATTTATTTATTTATTTATTTAGTTATTTATTCAGTCTATGAAGATACAGGTCTTACAGACTGCCAATAATGGTAGATACAAAAAATATTAACACAAAGATAACAAAATATACATGTAAATATATAGTTTACAATAAATAATAAGTTCTTATAACAAACAAATTAAAAACAATTAAATAGCTGACTTTAAAATATTTATAAAAGCGTCCCTACACATAGAAAAATCAAGCTCAATAGAAGATGAAATCTTATTGAATTCGTTCATGGCACGTGCAATTGGCGCATTCCTTCCATAATTGGTTCTAATATTGATACCATAAAACGGGCAAACATTACGAAGATCCCTCCTTGGAACATTAAAATAAATTCCACAAGAAGGTCAGCGCAGTCTACATCTCCGTGGATAATGCCAAACAAGAAAGTCAAGGAGAGAATAGATCTCCTGGCTTCCACGGATTTAAGATTCAAAAGAAGTAAACGAGCAGTATATGGAGGAAGAGGGTATGTAAACCTTAATGACCGTAAAGCATACTTAAGAAAAACTGCAAATAGTAGCACTAAATTTAGAAAAAAATATTAATTAGGTTTAAAAGACGCCCAAAAGAATGAATTTAGCTTTTATTTCATTTCACTTCTTTATTGAGTCAATGGTAACATACCTTACTGACTAGATTACAGGTGTACTTAGAACTAAATTATTAATCAAGTATGACTTAATGTGATAGATAGGAAGACTCAATGCATGCCTTGAAGAGAGACCTAGACATGGCAAAGTCAAGATCTAGACTCCTAGATAGGTGATTGAATTCTACAAGTCCTCTTAGAAGAGGAGCAAAATTGAAGTAATTAGAACGCAACACTTCAATACGGAATGTATTGTGAAAGCGGAGGACTCTGTTAGGGACATTGAAAGCTACCTGACCCAGAAGTTGGGAACAATCAATAGCACCAGATATTATATTAAAAATAAACATTAAGCCTTGAGCAGAACGCCTGACTTCAAGTGGCAAGACATTTATAAGCATGCATCTCGCATTGTAGGGTGGCATGGGATTATCAAAGTGTAGAAGTTGAAGAGCAAACCGCATGAATTTCCGCTGAACTCGTTCAATTCTTAAAGAGTGTGAAGAGTATATCGGATTCCAAATGACTGAGGCATATTCTAACTTTGAACGTACTAAGGAATTATACAAAATATTTCTGGTATACGGGTCTTTGAAATCCTTCGCATATCGTCGTAAGAAAGCTAAGTTGGCATAAGCTTTTGGTATAAGAAAGTTAACCTGATTAGCAAAGGTAAAAGACGAATCAAAAATTACGCCAAGATCACGAATCTCATCAACTGAGGCAAGCGTTACGTTTGACTTAGTAAACGTTATGTGATAGCATTTACTAATGTTGAGTCGCAGGTTATTTTGTGAAGCCCAATCGTTGATAGCATTCAGATCTTCCTGCAGACGCAAAGCATCAGAAATACTGGTGATCTTACGGAAGAGTTTTAAATCGTCTGCATAAAGTAAATAATTAGAATATTTTAGGCAAGAGCCAACATCATTAATAAAAATTTTTTAGTATCTGTTATTTACTTCTATTTAAGTTTTTATTGACAAAATAAAAAGGGCGCCACTCACTGTCGCTTCCCAAAAATAGAATGTAGGTTTAATTTGGCTACAACATATTTCGTGATTGATTGTCGTGCTGCTCTGTCGCGCCGAAAATAGCGACGCTCATAAGACCATGTGTAAAAATAATATGACAGATGTGGCGGCTACACCGCCGTCGTGAAAGTAATCAGCCCTAGTGTTGCTCCTGTTACACATCATTTTAATATTTTTCATGGCGAAAATTGCTCTGTTCAGAGTTATTGGCGCATAATCATAGTCAAAATAAAATAGGATTTAAATTTAGTTTCAGATTTTTTGACAGATAGCTCATAGAAAATTATGTCAAAAAGCTGCAACTAAATTTAAAATCTATTTCATTTTGACTATGATTACGCGCCATTGACTTTCTTTAAACATTTTATTTATTACATGAGGTTAGTCCTCTAAGTGTAAAATGCATAGAAAACGTAGATTTTTTCAAATTATTGTGGAAAAGTTTTTAAACTCAACAACAACGTTTTGGTTGTGTTGCATTGATCTGAGGCTTTGGCAGGCCAATAATATAAAAATGAGACTCCTTACCATTTTCTTCGCTTTGAAGCGATGAAAGAGTCGTAAATCCTCCTTTGAGAATTTCTCAAATTTTTGAGTCCTTAACATTCAACAAAATTTGCTTAGCAAAATATAAGAGCTGCCATACATTTAACTCATCTGTCGGGGGAAGCATCGACAGATTTACATAAACGCTTTGGTTGCGTGCCTACGCTTTGACTACGCCATACGAAAAATAATGAAACGCCTTGCATTATCTTTGATTTGAAGCGACCAAAGCTTTTGCCCTTATGCATTTGTGTAAACAGCCATAGAAGTGAAGTTTTTCCTGAGGGAAACATGTTACAGGTGTGGTCCTTTATATTTTGTTAAGTTTCTTTAGACTTTTTTGACACTAATTTTAATATATTTTGCTTTCCGTATGTTTCCGCATTGTTGGAGGCTACAAAGCTTCTATTATTTTTATTTCCGCGGATATATATGCAACTATATCATCTGTAAATACTACAAACTTTTATTAAACTATCAAATGCAACTCAACTTAAAGTACTCTTACGTACCAAAAATGCATCTTTAGACCTGGGATTTGCATCAGGTGAGCGAGGCTGTTTGTAATTTGACGTTTATCGCTTAGTTGACAAACTTGTATTGTACACTATGCCTAAAATGTCACTTTTTCTCTAGGAAAAATGCACAATCAATTACTTCTTGGCAAAACCAGAGTTGAGGGGCATAGTGTACAAGTACAAGTGTGTTGACTTATCTGTCAAGCATTCTGACAGGCACTCGCTGGATTCGGAATGACAGCGAATTCAAAATGGATACCATTACCGAGTGCGCCGAATGATTGAAAAATTGAAAAAGTCGATACGATTGGTAGTCGAAAATGTTGTCGTTGAGACCAAAAATGCGACTCTAGACCTGAGATTTGCATCAGGTGAGCGAGGCTGTTTGTAGTTTTGACGTTTATCGCTTAGTTGACACACTTGGTATAGGTACACTATGTTGAGGGGTGAAATTATTCCTTAGAATCATTGGAAAATAGTGCGAAAGAAAATTCGACAGACGAAATATTTCGTAAGCATTTTCTGTGTATCATATTATAAGAATTTTTTAGTTTTCTTAAAAACTGCATACGGCTCTTAAAACCCAAAGCAGTACAAAAATAAGTATGTTAGAAGTGAATTTGTATGTATTATGCCACTTTTGTCATGAGCATAATCGCGCATGTGCACACCACGGCGTACCCATAGATGACAGCGGAGCGATAGACATATAAACAAACACACAATTCCCCTTTTTTGTTTTTTTTTCTGATTTTTCTGTCGAAATCGCACTGCCTGAAGAGTAGAAACGTCAAATCATAAAAAAAATACCTATCGGCTGATTTTCGGCCATAGCCAGCAGTGATGCAAACAAGCAAACAAAGCAAAGCAAAACCTTGTGTTTCGTTTCCAGTTGTTTTTCGTAGGTACACAACAGTATCAAGGCAGAGCGTTTGTTTGCTTCGGCTTAACATTTAATTTTATATAAAATTAATCATGATCGCAATGGAGGACTTGGATCCGAAACAATTATTGACTTTAATAAAGGCACGTAAACCCATTTATGATTTAAATGATGCTCAATATAAAAATAGACCGGTGGTAGAGCAACTTTGGATGGAAATAGCTGTTAAAATGAATTCTGACGGTAAGTTTATTTATTGTGTTTCATTTGTATGTGAATATGTATGTATGTATTTACGTACATATACCCAAGCGTATGCAGCAGTGCACGGACTTCACTTTATAGGTACATCTACCAACTTTTTAGCCCATTTTCACTTTCTACCACCAAAGCCCAAAAATCTACCAATCATACCAAACCATTTCAATATATTCGCATTGAAACCAAATATTGCGATCATAAGGTAAACGTTTTTAATTGCCGGGCACACCCAAATAATATTAAGAGATGACACTAATCAAAATTTTGAAAAATTAGTGCACAAATTCAAACAAGAAATAAATTTGTTTATGAAATAAATGAACACTCATTTCTGTTTTTTACCCCGTGTTTTAATGTTTTTTGTTGTTTTTTCTTAAATAAACAGATGCCCCGCTGAAGAAGCTAGAGAGACCAGCGAAACGTCGGGTAGAAAGATGAAATAAAGTTTTTATTTTGCATCTAATATACATTGGTCAAAAAGCCTAACCAAAATTTAATTCCATAATAATTCTATAAATAAGCTGACCGGAAAAATTTATTATTAAGCACGCAAATATTTTCCTGCGCTATTTTCATCAGTTTTTTGTGAATAATTTTGAACGAAAATAAAAAAAAAGGTTTAAGTAAACGATAACATGCCGAAGTCATTATTCTTTGGCAGTATTTTTGGTACATTGGAAAATTGCTGTTGTAATTATAGACGTTTCGGTAAATTTTCGTTAATATTTCAAGCTCGAAATACAGGAAAAAAGCAAGTATCATATAGGCATAAGCGATATATATACAAATTTACATGTAGATATTTTGTTTTGTTTACATGTTTTTTTAAAGTGTTATTTCCGTGAAATGTGCTTTATTTGTTTTAAAATAAATTATGAATTGTTTTGTACAAATATAAACTGTAGATATTGTTTTCTTGAAACAAAATCTACCAACTTCTACCACTATTTTAATTTTTCGTCTACCAACATTCTCTTTTTAAAATTCCGTGCACTGGTATGCAGACATTTACCAGTGCTTATAAAACAAGTCATCCGTCGAACTGACTAATGCGGCAGTTACCCACCGACGTGTGCCGCACGTACGGACGTTTGTCGTACGAAGCCCGTTTGACCGAACTTTCAAGCCCGTAGGAATCAATGTGTGCGTCTGTGTACATGTACATAACATATTTGTGTGTGTATTGTTTACAACAAAGCACTGTTGCCATTGGCCAGTTTGCATGCATGCTTATGGATACATCAACTTTTTCCAATTTAATTTTTGATATTGTAAAAGGCCGGAATACATATTAAATAAGTATAAATAGAATACATATTTATAATCAGGACTTTTACATAATTATTTCGAATTATTTTCACAATTTTTCAAACTTTATTTAGGTGTTTTTGAATAAAATTGCAAACGGTCAAAAATTAGCGCACAAAAGTTTACTAGGCAACTCTGTCTAGTGAGAGAGCGATCAGCTGACACGTTCTTACGGAAAAAATCAAAAATGTTTTGATTTCTACGTTCCGGACTACGTACGTACGGGCGTTGCACGTCGGTGAGTTTTCGTTTACATTGCACACTCATAAGATAGGTCGTGTCAGCTGACACGTTTTTGGTACGTACGTTCGTGAGTAACTGCCGCATAATGCGGCAGTTACCCACCGACGTGTGCCGTACGTAAGCACGTTTGTCGTACGAAGCACGTTTGACCGAACTCTCAAGCCCGTAGGAATCAATGTGTGCGTCCGTGTACATGTACATAACATATTTGTGTGTGTATTGTTTACAGATAAGCACTGTTGCCACTGACCATTTTGCATGTATGCTTATGGAAACATCAACTTTTTCCAATTTAATTTTTGATATTGTAAAAGGCCGGAATACATATTAAATAAGTATAAATAGATTAAATATTTATAATCAGCACTTTTACATAATTATTTCGAATTATTTCCACAATTTTTCAAACTTTAATTAGGCGTTTTTGCATAAAATTGCAAAAGGTCAAAAATTAGCGCACAAAAGTTTACTAGGCAACTCTGTCTAGTGAGAGAGCGATCAGCTGACACGTTCTTACGGAAAAAATCAAAATTGTTTTTGATTTTGATTTTTTTTTTTGATTTCTTCCGTAAGAACGTGTCTGCTGATCGCTCTCTCACTAGACAGAGTTGCCTAGTAAACTTTTGTGCGCTAATTTTTGACCGTTTGCAGTTTTATGCAAAAACACCTAATTAAAGTTTGAATAGTTGTGAAAATAATTCGAAATAATTATGTAAAAGTGCTGATTATAAATATTTAATCTATTTATACTTATTTAATATGTATTCCGGCCTTTTACAATGTCAAAAATTAAATTGGAAAAAGTTGATGTTTCCATAAGCATACATGCAAAATGGTCAATGGCAACAGTGCTTATCTGTAAACAATACACACACAAAAATATGTTATGTACATGTACACAGACGCACACATTGATTCCTACGGGCTTCAGAGTTCGGTCAAACGTGCTTCGTACGACAAACGTCCGTCCTTACGTACGGCACACGTCGGTGGGTAGCTGCCGCATAACAGGGTGTTCAATATGGCGGCGCATTCAGCTATATTCTCAGCGGTTGATGAAACCAGGATATTAGGTAGAGTTTAAACTCGCACTGAAAACCCGGACCTTACACATAAAAATAGTGATAAATAACAAAAATTTCACCGGGGCAAAATTTGACCATAAAGAATAAAAATTTGGGTAAAAGTCTACAACAGGGGTCGAATACTAATACAAGTCCAAAAATATCGAAAGAGGTGTTAAACCAAACAAGATAAATATAATAAGACCCACCAGTCTGCTACGAGTGGCGAGTAACTCGCTGAAAATCAAAAAAATTTAAGCCGAATGTTTTCTATGAGGGATATTTTTGAATTGTCTCTAGCGTTGCCAAATGTCTCTTATTTGCCGGGACATCCCGTATTTTTCACAAATTTTAAAGTGTCCTGCCGGGAAATGCTATGTCCCGGCATTTTCACAATATCAAAATTAATAAATTATAATCTGCTACGAAACATGGCCATATTTGCGGCTTCGATTTATTCAGCTCATTAGCATATTGCATGCAACTCTGTAAAGAAGAAAAATTTAT
Organism: Eurosta solidaginis; assembly: GCF_040869045.1. NCBI lineage: Eukaryota > Metazoa > Arthropoda > Insecta > Diptera > Tephritidae > Eurosta > Eurosta solidaginis. The sequence continues at coordinate 296,008,495 of NC_090320.1, forward strand.
CCCTACTGTGGTTCTGAATATTGTTAATGTTTGACATTTCGCACACCTAAATATTCATTTTGCAAGGCAGGTGTTGTGTTTTAAAATAACGTTTGGAAAATGAATCCATAGAATATTGAATTCGCATTAAACACAGTAAACGTATTAATTGTTAGCCTGTTTCATAAAAATATTTGTTATGAATAAATGAGTTTAAAGTTTAATGCTACCTAAAAATTATTTCGCGAGAGAGCAACCCATACAAATATATAGGTGTTTCTTATTTTCCAAATGTCCCGGGAAATTTTTAAAAATCCCGGGAATTTGTCTCAAATTTGAGGTTTGTCCCGGGAACCCAAAATAAAAATCTGGCAACCCTAATTGTCTCCCATTTGTCCATGCGGTGTAGGCACTTTATGCAAAAGTGATTTTTGGAAAGAGAATTAATTAATTAAATAAAAAAATAAACACAAATACCCCACGAAAATGTATAGAAGACATTTTATGCACATCTCGCGTAAAAAAAACCAGCGACTACCTCATAGAAAACATCGGGCAAATGGCTACAAATAACGAGTGACGTCTCTTATTATATTTATTCTCTTTGGTTAAACTACGGAAAATAAAAACTTTAACTTGTTCAAAAGATATCAATGAATATTCGAAAGGAGCCCCTCCGAAATCGGGGTCGGGATATATAGTATTTTTTTAGCGCAGATGGGATTGATGTGGAATCCCAAATTTTTATTCTTTTGGCTAACTAATGAATGGTCTTCACCAATATTTTACTTTGTCGTAATTTTTGCTTTTTGAATTGTCTAAATTGACCGTACTACATATATGATTAATAAAGTTGAAGAAAAAAAGTGGTTGTATGTACTTTATAGTTAACCCTCTAATGCATAAAAGTGCCTGAGGGCACTCGTTTTCAGAGTCCGTTAATTTGAAAATACAGATGTATTTCGTACCATTTATTATATGTAGCCTTCGTGTATATGTCCACCAACAAAAAGAAATCAAATCGGGCGAGTTATTGTGAGATGTTGCGAAGTTATTTTCATTCGAGTGTTAAAAAATAAAAAAAAAAATTCGAGTGTTATAAGTCGTAAAATACAAAAGGAAAATTTTCAAGTGAAGTAAGTTGGTTTAAAAAAAATCAAAAAAACCTATTTATAACTTGTATGCTGTGTTAAATTTTTCTTAACGATTTTCGTAAGTATGAAGTTTATAGGTGCAGTATCAGAAATGGAACAGGAAACATACTGTATAAATTTTGGAAAGTTTTGTAATCGTACCTGTGGGCAGCTTTATGAAACCAAGAATACATTTTTTTCTTTTTGGAATGAATAGGTGAATATTTCCTTATTAATTTTTTTTTGACTGTGATATAGAGCCATGGCAGATAATGTTGAAACTATATCTAATCGACATAAACGATTACAATGCCTAGTTTTTCAGTGCGAATTTAAACTACAGTTAAAAGATATTAACTTTACGTTGCCAGTTTGGCCGTTTAAACTTATATCAACAGTTAAATTCCGTAAAATCTTAAACTCTTTATTTGCCGGTTTCGTTACATGGTTTATTTTACGTTTTCTTTTTTACTATTATAAGAAGCAAAGCTAAAATTAGAAAATCTCATAAAAAGTGCATTCAACTGTAGTTGTTGGTACTATTCAATATGATTTTAACGTGAGTACCTGCCTCGAAGGCACGATGTCAAAACACGGATCTAATGCATGATCAGTGTCTCCATGTTCCCAACCTAAACGCTCCGTAGCCGAATCACTGTACCAAATTAGCTTATTTGATGTACAAACACAAGATCTTACTTTGGTATGATATGGAGCCCACCGAAACTCCCGCCATTTTAAGGATAATGCCATACGGTCGCAAGGCAACTCCACCTTGAGTTCCATTACTATTAAATTCCAAGCACAAATAATTCGCTGCATGATGTTCAAATGTTTGGCTCCTCAGAAGTTCCACAATTTTAATACAAGTATTAAAAAAAAAAATTAAGGGATGTTAATTAATTGAAATATCCGGTCACTTTAGAATAACTACTTCGACATCATCTATAAAATATACATCTTAATTAAACACAGCTACTATTTGCATTCACCAGATCCGATGCCATCGTTCAGCATAGCCTAACACAGTTTCAAACATTTTAATAAGAAGAGTGAGCACAAGTCCACTCTTACAATTATCAACTGTCATCCACAAACGATAGGCATCTGCCAACATTTAGTCAAATATGTATGTATTACTCAACATGTACATACACTCCTGGATTACAATTTAGGGATATGATCAACATTTTCTTTGACCTTCTGCAGAAGAATCTTTGAAATATTTATGCTTAGGTTAGAATAAGTAATAAGGCAGTTTACCCATGTAGGCTGACCAAGGGAAAACTTTATGAAAACTTTCCAACGAAGAAGAGCACATTACTTTGAAGAGAATGCTTTATTGTCTGATTCGAGGGCTGAAGTGACGACACCACTCCGAAGAGAATGCTTTATTGTCAACTTCCCCGAAAGTGAACTCGTCGCATTAAGAAGCAATCCAAAATGCAATATCAAACCACAGTCCCCGCGATTCCTCCGAATCCTCGAGGCAGGAGACAAGACCTGAATACAAGCATCATACGAAGCATTGTATCAGGATACTACTGCCTTGACCTCCCCGCGGTACAGTTTTTATTGACCCTGCTAGGGTCACGAAAGCGATGCACCGCGCCCGCATTGCTACCTATTGAGTAAACACCAATCCAGGATTGGATAGCCTGATTATTAAGCGACTATTTGATGATGTAAAAAAAAAGCAAGTATATAAGTTTCAAGTATTTCTCAACAAATTACAACAGCTTATAAGCAGTTAAGATATTTAAAAAAAGGTGCTTTATTAAAAAAAAAACATATGAATGAAATTTAGTATTTTTTTAAATTTAAAGGATTGCGGAATGCATTCCTCCCAGTATTGCAGCCCGATGAATGCAATCCTTGGAATAAAAAAACGAGAAACAAAAAAAAATTATAATTAGGCCGGAATGCAAAAAGGAATAATGACTACAATTTTTTATTCCCTATTCCGGACTAACAAAAAAGTATTGCATTTCGCTGAGGCTGCAACCAAAGGAATAATTATTCTGAAGAATAAGATATAAACGTCAAAACTACAAACAGCCTTGCTCCCCTGATGCAAATCTCAGGTCTAGAGTTGCATTTTTGGTACGTAGGACTACTCTAAGCTGAGTTGCATTTGATAGTTTAATAAAACTTTGTAATAAATAAAAAAAAAACTTTGTAATATTTACAGATAATATAGTTACATATATTTCCGCGGAAATATAAATTATAGAAGATTTGTATCCTCCAACAATGCGGAAACATACGGAAAGCAAAATTTATTAAAATTAGAGTCAAAAAAGTCTAGAGAAACTTAACAAAATATAAAGCGCCACACGTGTAACATGTTTTTAAATTTAGAGGAGTAACCTTATGCAAAATATAATATTTTTAATGAAAATCAATAACTCTGAACTGAACAATTTTCGCCATGATATAAAATAAAAATGCTGTGGAACAGGAGCAACACTAGGGCTGGTTACATTCACAACGGCGGTGTAGCCGCCACATCTGTCATATTATTTTTACACATGGTCTTATGAGCGATAGAGCAGCACGACAATCAATCACGAAAGCTGTTATAGTCAGATTAAACCTAATTCTATTTTTGGGAAGCGACAGTGAGTGGCGTCCTTTTTATTTTGTCAATAAAAACTTAAATAGAAGTAAATGACAGATAATAAAAGCTAAAATCATTCTTTTGGGCGCCTTTTAAACCCATTACTAATACTTAGCATAGACTTGACTTGACAACTTAGCCACGATTATACTCCACTTAGCGCATGCAATCTGGCATCATAATCAATAAATGTCAATTTGTATGACAAAATGTCAAAATGAAATGGAAACAACCAAATGGCATCTCAAAATGTAAACATCACTTAGAACTTACATAGAAAATCAAAACTCAACAGACTTCTAAAGGCTCCATTACTGATGCTTATCATAGACTTGACTTGGCTTGCGAACTGTCACTTACAGTTCTGTTAAATGAACATTGCATGTTACTGATTACTCAAAACTTAACTTGACTTAGAAGTCTGTTGAATTTTGATTTTCTATGTAAGTTCTAAGTGACGTTTACATTTTGAGATGCCATTTGTTTGTTTCCATTTCATTTTGACATTTTGTCATACAAATTGACATTTATTTAAAAATAAATTTCAACGCTGATTATGATGCCAGATTTTATGCGCCAAGTGGAGTATAATCGTGGCTAAGTTGCCAAATTTACACCAAGTCAAATCAAGTCTATGCTAAGCATCAGTAATGGGGGCTTAAGTCAAGTTAAGTGTTGCTAAGTTTTGAGTAATCAGTAACATGCAATGTTCATTTAACATAACTGTAAGTGACAGTTCTCAAGCCAAGTCAAGTCTATGCTAAGTATCAGTAATGGGCCCTTAACTTAATTGAGTGCCTGTCAGAAAGAAGTCAACACACTTGTACTTATCCACAATGGTCGCGGCCTTATAGTATATTAGTGTTTAATCTGTCTCCAGATATTGATAACATGGCTTAACATCATGGTTTAATTATACAAGGTTACCCATGTAGCTCATTGTCACCCTGTACTTTTCACGTCCCAAACTCCCACATTGCTCCTAAAAACTTCAGGTATTACTTCTTTTTAAACTCTTCAGAATATTGAACAAACATTTTAAAAACGTATTTAAAGTTTTACTTTTAGGAAAAAAGTACAAGTTGGGTACACTTACGTACTTTTGATAGTTTATTTTGTTCTCATCCGTTAAAAAATAAAATATTTTTCTGCAAATCTGCGGTAAGTCACAAACTAAAATTCAATTTTTTAATAGCCTCGCGGCAATTCTCAGCGTGTGTGGACGTGATCTTTCAATTGGTGATCTTTCTGATTTGTACAAGTTCATATAACAGAAGTGCCATTTGTCGAAACTTCTTTAGTGGTTTTAAATAAATTTTGCGATTTCATAATAAAATTAACAACAACTGCTATTTTTTACCAAATCTTTCAACAATCTGAGTGAGTATTTTGCTGATTTTTAGTGTTCGATATTTCTTTTTTTTTTTGCATACAAGTAGTGCGTGTTACTCTTGAGACTGCCTGCAGCGGCCAAAAAAACTAAGGCCGCTATGGCGTCCTCGACTCCTGGGTCGACGACGCCAACGGCTAGTGAGGCATCATTTGAAATTCTCTCTAACGTCACCCTTGCCAAAGGCATGAGGATGAAACGTGAAAATGAGACAAAAATAATGAATGCGTTAAAAAATGCGAATTTTAATTTAAACACGGGAGTTTCAAAAAAAATAAAAAGTGACGGTTTTAATGTTTCTAATATGAATGTTGATGCATACGGCGCAGACATGGACATGGACGCACCAGGTGCTTGTTCAACTCTACTTTTACATGAAAATTCCAGCTCGCCAAACAAAATGGCTGAAAACAACGCCAATATGGCTGAACATAACAATGCCAATATGGCTGATTACAATGATACAAATACCAATAGACATGACAACGCTTCAAATTCGCATACACTCACAAGTACCAATACAAACACAGACCCTAATATTTCCAAGGCTTCAGGTACAGCCGAAAACACCATTTTGTATCCAGCTAATTTTAAAGGCATTTTTTTCGTTTTAGTTGATTCTTCCTCATGTGATCAACTAAAAAATGAAAGAATCAAGAATGGTTTGGCTTTGCACAAACTAATTAAAAATTTCAAAGTTAACGACATTGAGCTAATTCAGCTAGTAGGTAGGACTCTTTTTAAGATAACTTTTAAAAATTTGGCTTCTGCAAACAATTTTGTCTTAAACGAAAAAGTTAAGGAAAAGGGACTAAAATGCTTTATCCCACGTACTGCTCTTGAGTCCTTTGGAGTTATTAGGGGCATCATATTAGAATTTTCTGAAAATTACATTAAAGAAAATGCTATCTCTGCTATTCCCATAAATTCAGTAATGCGCTTCTCAAAAAAAAATTAAGACAATGGCAATTTCGAACCCACTACGTCCATAAAAATTGGTTTCCTTGGAAAAGATATTCCAAAATCACTTACGTTTGAATACACGTTCTTAAAGGTGGAATTCTTTATCCCGCCCTTAAGGCAATGCAAAAATTGTGGAAGACTTGGACATACACAATTTTCGTGTAAATCAAGAAAACGCTGTCTAAAATGTGGTAGACAAGACTGTAATGACTCCCAATGTAATCAATGCTTTGTGGTGATGCTGATCATTCGGCAGAGGCCAAAAACAAATGCCGTATCTGGGAAAAAGAAATTAACTTTGTTAAGGCAGTCCGCAAACTCTCCAGGAGAGAAGTCCTGGACACGTATTTCAATAACGATAACCGTTTTAGTATTTTGCAGTGTGATGATGATGAGTTCCCTGCTCTCCCTAGTGAGACCGATAATAGCAGAGATAGAATTAAAGAAGTGAACAGCAAAATCCGTAAGGTAAGATATAACAATGTTGCCAAAAGAGCAATTAGGGATGATGCTCGTTCTGTCCCTAATAACACACCATCATACGTTAGAAAAAGTCATCAGTCCAATTCTGTGCTGGATTCCCCAGCATATCTTAAAAACAAAGTTTCAGAATTAGAAAAAATTGTATCTGAACTTTTCAAAGTTTTTTCCAACAACATTTCCAATTCACAAATACGGTCGATTCAAGACCGTATTAGCGCAATCAAACAACAATATCAGACGACGTTGATCGAAGATGACGTCAGGCTTATTAACGAGAACAGCCCTCAACCCCCCTTAGCATCAGTATGAAGGTGCTCCAATTCAATTGTCAATCTTTAAAATCCAACTGTAACTATATAGAGTTTTATCTAAACAATTATAATTTTGATATAGCTTGTTTCAGTGAAGTTTTTACTTCACGTGAACAACAACATAGAAACATCATAAATTTCAACATTGTAGAAAAAAACCGTGATGATGGCTACGACGGTGTAGCCATTGCTTTAAAAAAAATATCAAATTTCAAAAAGTATCCTTTTTTTCCAACTATGATGTATTAATCATACGTACAACAAATATTCGTCCTAATCTAACTGTTTGCGCCACATATTTCCCACCCAACTTACCCGTTGGTAGCTTCAATGATGAAATAGAGCGTATTCTTTCTTTTCTAGAAAACTGCAACAATGTCTTGTTGTTGGGTGATTTTAACGCCAGAGCAAGGGCATGGGGAGATCGGCTTAATTCAAGCAGAGGGAATAATCTTGTGAGAATAATCCAAAATCACAATCTCAGGCCTCTCAATGACGGCTCCATCACATATAAAAGAGAGCTGAATTCAAATGAAGGATCTGTTTTGGATCTATCGTTTACAAACTCTTCCTTATCTTTTAAATGGAAAGTTGACCCTTGTAGGTTGGGTGGCAGTCATCATTTTCCGATTATCATAGAGTCGGTAAATGTTGAAATCCCTTTAACTAGTAAATTTCTTTCTCAAAAAAAACTCCTAAATAATCTCCAAAATTTAGAATTTGAACCAGATATAAATGAGATACACCTAAGAATAGATGATGAAATTAACTCAGCTACTCATGCTATCAGTCATAATAGGCAGCCAAAATCATGGTGGAATGATGACTTATCCAAAAACTTTAGATTTCTTAGAATTGCTTACCACAAATGTAGGATCACCCCATCACCTGAAAACTTTGAAGAACTTATTAACATTAAGAAAAACTGGAAAAAGAAAATTAAAAATGCCAAAAGGAAAAACTTTGAAGATAGAATTGCATTGTTAAATGAAGAACCCTCCAGTAAACAAGCATGGAAATTTGTAAAAGCGTTAAGAGGTGACTTCAAACATAATGGACGTGGTATGTGGTCCAATGACAACGACCAAAAATTTCTTGAATTGATTAAAAACGAAGTACCTAGCAACGAGGCACAATGGAGCCTTAATAGACAAATTAACAATAACAATGATCTTGAGATCACATTTGAAGAACTACATGATACTATTAAAAAGAAGAGCAACAATTCTGCTGGTGGTGTTGACAAAATCACATATAAAATGCTTAAAGCTCTTCCTGGTCTTTCCCTGAATAACATACGGTCAGCTTTAAATAATTGCTTTTTAAACAATGAAATTCCTGAGAGGTGGCGTGATATTAAAATGGTACCAATCCCTAAAAAGGACAAAAGTTTAGAAGATTTCAGAAATTTTAGACCAATTGCTCTGATCCCTGTTTTTTTAAAATGCATAAATTTAGTTATTAAAGAACGCATCACCAACTGCGAATCTGTAAACTTGGCTTTGCCTAACAACTCGTTTGCCTACAGGAAAGCATTGAAGATAACAAAACAAAAATCTTTCAATATGCTGATGATTTTCTTATTATGTCTTATGATAAATGTTTAGTAAATGCAACGTTAAATTTACAACAAAAAATTGATGATTTTTCTAGCAAATGTCAGGATATCAACCTTTCTTTTAATGCAGATAAAACTAAAATTCTGTATCTTTCTAGATCAAATAATTTAAACATTCAAATTCTTACTCAAGGTAACCTAATACAAGAAGTCAGGGCTCTTCGTTTTCTAGGCAGAACAATTAACTCGTCTCTGACGGTCAGTGAGCATTACAATAATGTAATCAAAGCATCCCACAAAAATGTCAATCTATTTAAATGTCTTACCACCATCAAGGCTGGATTACACCCCCAAGTTGCCCTCAAATTTTATAGATCAATTGTAAGATCTAAAATTGAGTACTGTAGAACTTCAACATACAACTGTCCAAAAACAACAAATTCAAAAATACAAGTTTATCAGAATAACTTTTTAAGACGATGTCTTGGCTTGACTCCGTCTACACCTATTCCACTAATTTATGCGTTAGCTAATGAGCTACCCCCAGAAAGTGGAGCTAAGTGGTTAACTGCCAAAGAAGTTACAAAAGTTCTATGTCATGATGAATCATTCAAAGATTTACTATACAAATATTCTAATATTAATACTAGTTATGGAAAAATATTCTCTGAGTTCAAAGAGGTGTATGACAGATTGTGTGAAGTGAATAGCTATGTCCACTCGCCCAATTTGCGCATCATCAAGGACTCACTATATGATAAAAAAATAACATACCTACAGAAGCCATTAAAGCTATATACACACATATGCTTAATAAATATATACACGACAACCATAAACTCTTCTTTACAGATGCGTCTGTAAATGACAACGGTACTGGGTGCGGCATTTACAATTTCTCTAACAAAAATGACTACATGTTTAAAATCAATTTCAAAACTTCTTCCACATTTGCCGAACTTCATGCCATTAAACACGCCCTAGATATAGCTGCTAACCTTAACTACAACAAAATTACAATCTTCACGGATAGCATGTCTTCGTGCTGTCTTCTTGAACAAAAAAGTACCATAAACTCATGTGTTGTGGACATACACAACATCATTAGCAACGGAAATTTTGAGGAAGTGGTTATCATCTGGACTCCAGGTCATTCTGGAATCACAGGTAATGAGCACGTGGACCATTTAGCGAAAGAAGCTACATTGTGTGAAAATGTTGTTGACGTCAAGTTGACTATTGATGAAGCGTTAAGACACATTAAAAACCAAATTTTCGGAGATTGGTTCTTAGAATTCAAGAACTTCTCCAACAATAAACCTACCACTTTAGACTACATTTATACTCATACTCATGTCAAGCCATGGTTCAAAAAATGCACTCTATCTGCTCGACAAATTAAAATACTTAACAGAATCATTGTAGGTTACACCTATGATGCTGCCTATCTACATAAAATTAAAATTCGCAATAATAATACATACATTTGTGGCCAAACAGACAATTTTTTTCACAAAGTTTTTGAATGCCACATGCACAACAACGCTAGAGAGGATTTTGAAATTTCTAATAATAATCATAATTTTAAGGAAATATTTCACAACATGGATATCAGCAAAATAACACAACTATCAGATTTTTTAATTAAAATTGAAGCTAATTTTTAAGCTTTTAAATTGTATTTTGATTTGGTGCGGTTTTATACCGTCCACCGCGCTAAATATTCGTTTAAGTAAAAAAGAACACACGCAAAAGCACATGTCAATATTGGTTTGATCACTGGCATGTCAAGCAAGTTGACAACACATCCGAATTGGCTTAATCATACGATACATACTGAAAGAACATCAAGCACTACAAGAAGTGCTAGGAGATTTATCACGAAAAAGGAGGGATAACCTGGCTGTGTTGGAGCACTGCTCTTTGCCATCTATTTTAAACCCAAAAAAAAAAAAAAAAATTTTTTTAATAGTTTTAACTGTGAGGTTCTTTTGCAGGTGGGATTGACAATATAGATGACGAAGATAACTATTGCAGTCTCAATCAAATGGACATCGGTGATAAGATGGATGACCTGCGGCGCGCACGTGAACTCCCAGCAGATTTGACACAGCACGGTGTATCGCTACGAGAGCTGCTTGCCAAAGAAATGTTATATCGAGATTGGCACAAGTCAATCCTCCTATGGAATTGTCGTTTGTAGAGCGCGCACTCAAGAATGCTATTGCATCGGCGCAAGTCAAACTACAATCGGGTCGCGCACAATTACAAAACGCGCGCGTTGAAATGAATGCGCTCACCTCGAAATTGTAACGCAAGGGAGCCGAACTTGAACGTATCCAACAGCGGCGAGAAGCGCTGCAGAAAATACGTCCCACACACATGCAAGGATTCGAATGCGAGAAGGAGCTTTAAGAGTTATTTCAACAATATTTCAAATGCCTGCATTGTCGCGATGCACTGACGGTGAAATGTGAAGCGCGTATGAATTGCAGCATACCTATGACATCGTCACTACTACAAAAGCCACAGGAGTCGTCGATGCCCTTCATACCGGAAGGTTTCATAGAAGATGATGATGGTGGTGATGATAGCGGTGTGTTAAGACATGGAAATTTTGGTTGCGATGCTGAGATTCCGTACATACACCGTGGTGAGGATTTAATGTTAAAAAATAGAAGATCGTATGGTGGTTTTATGGAAGAGGTTGCGCGAAGGCGTAAGCCTAATAAACGACCAGGCACAACGACTTCACTTAGTGGACGGCCATTAACAGGTCGGACGCGGCGACCGACAATGGGTGCACAAGCAGAACGCGATGCTGCTAACGAAAGCGTAGTGGATGCCGCTGGTGTTTCAAAGGGTGGTATGTTGAGCAATCTCGTTGGCATGGGCGATGAGGATGATAGCTAATTTGGCAGTTCTGACAGTGAAATGTATATGGATGGAATGCTAGGCATAGGGCGTGGAGCGGCAGGTGGCGATCATTTAAGCTATTTGAACTTAGAGTTTGTAGAGAAGGTATTAAAGGTGGTTTTTCTCGAGAAACTTTGACTTCAACTCTGTCTTTTATTTTACTTGGTATTGCTAATATTAAGCGCATAAAGACGCAGCGACAAAGGCGAGTTGAACGTTGCAAACCGTTTATAGGTAATTCAACACTGTGCCTCCGGGCTAGTTTTGCAAATAACATGCTTAGACAGGGTTTTCAATGCGAATTTAAACTCCAGTTAAAGTTGACTAGAGTTTAACCTGGCTGCTTTGTTCAATAACATAAAGTTTTGCGGCTCATCTCTGCTTAAGCGGCCGAAGTGGCAGAGTTAAACTCTAATCAACTCTAACTGGAGTTTAAACTCGCACTGAAAAACCGGGCATTAAATTTATTACCTTCGTCTAATATCTGACCTATGCTATTTTAAAACAATATTAGTAACTTCTATCCATAAATTTTTGTAAAATTTTATTACCTTTTTGAATACGGAATTAAATTCTTCCCCTTTTTCCCCTCCTTCATAAAAACAAGCATGAGTGAGGAGTGTCACATTTTAAAACAAGTAAGGAAGGCTAAGTTCGGGTGTAACCGAACATTACATACTCAGTTGAGAGCTATGGAGACAAAATAAGGAAAATCACCATGTAGGAAAATGAGCCTAGGGTAACCCTGGAATGTGGTTGTGACATGTGTATCAAATGGAAGGTATTAAAGAGTATTTTAAGAGAGAGTAGGCCATAGTTCTATGGATGGACGCCATTTAGGGATATTGCCATAAAGGTGCACCAGGGCTGACTCTAGAATTTGTTTGTACGATATGGGTATCAAATGAAAGGTGTTACTGAGCATTTTAAGAGGGAGTGGGCCTTAGGACTATCGGTGGACGCCTTTTCGAGATATCGCCATTAAGGTGGACCAGGGGTGACTCTAGAATGTGTTTGTACGATATGGGTATCAAATGAAAGGTGGTAATGAGTATTTTAAAACGGAATGGGCTTTAGTTCTATAGGTGAACGCCTTTTCGAGAAATCGCCATAAAGGTGGACCAGGGGTGACTCTTGAATATGTTTGTACGATATGGGTATCAAATGAAAGCTGTTAATGAGTATTTTGAAAAGGAGTGAACCTTAGTTCCATAGGTGGACGCCGTTTCGAGATATCGCCATTAAGGTGGACCAGGGGTGTCTCTAGAATGTGTTTGTACGATTTGGGAATCAAATGAAAGGTGTTACTGAGCATTTTAAGGGGCAGTGGGCATTAGGTCTATAGGTGGACGCCTTTTCGAGATATCGCCATTAGGGTGGGCCAGGGGTGACTGTAGAATGTTTGTACGATATGGGTATCAAACGAAAAGTGTTACTGAGCATTTTAAGAGGGAGTGGGCATTAGGTCTATAGGTGGACGCCTTTTCGAAATGTGGCCATTAGGGTGGGCCAGGGGTGACTCTAGAATGTGTTTGTATGATATGGGTATCAAATGAAAGATGGTAATGAGTATTTTAAAAGGGAGTAACCTTAGTTCTATAGGTGGACGCCTTTTCGAGATATCGCCATAAAGGTGGACCAAGGGTGACTCTAGAATGTTTGTACGATATGGGTATCAAACGAAAGGTGTTACTGAGCATTTTAAGAGGGAGTAGACATTAGGTCTATAGGTGGACGCCTTTTCGAGATATCGCCATTAGGGTGGGCCAGGGGTGACTCTAGAATGTCTTTGTACGATATGGATATCAAATTAAAGGTATTAATGAGGGTTTTAAAAGTGAGTGGCCCTTAGATGTATATGTGAAGGCGTTCTCGCGATATCGACCAAAATGTGGACCAGTTGATCCAGAAAATCATCTGTCGGGTACTGCTAATTTATTTATATATGCAATACCACTAACAGTATTCCTGCCAAGATTCCAAGGGCTGTTGATTTCGCCTTGTAGAACTTTTTCATTTTCTTCTACTTAATATGGTAGGTGTCACACCCATTTTACAAAGTTTTTTCCAAAGTTATATTTTGCGTCAATAAACCAATCCAGTTACCATGTTTCATCCCTTTTTTCGTATTTGGTATAGAATTATGGCATTTTTTCATTTTTCGTAATTTTCGATATCGATAAAGTGGGCGTGGTTATGGTCGGATTTCGGCCATTTTTTATACCAAGATAAAGTGAGTTCAGATAAGTACGTGGGCTAAGTTTAGGAAAGATATATCGGTTTTTGCTCAAGTTATTGTGTAAACGGCCGAGCGGAAGGACAGACGGTGGACTGTGTATAAAAACTGGGCGTGGCTTCCACCGATTTCGCCCATTTTCACAGAGAACAGTTACCGTCATAGAATCTATGCCCCTACCAAATTTGAGAAGGATTGGTAAATTTTTGTTCGACTTATGGCATTAAAAGTATTCTAGACAAACTAAATGAAAATGGGCGGAGCCACGCCCATTTTGAAATTTCCTTTTATTTTTGTATTTTGTTGCATCATATCATTACTGGAGTTGAATTTTGACTTAATTTACTTATATACAGTAAAGATATTAAATTTTTTGTTAAAATTTGAATTTTAAAAAAAATTTTTTTAAAAAGTCGGCGTGTTCTTCATCCAATTTTTTTATTTAGCACATATATAGCAATAGTAGTAACGTTCCTGCCAAATTTCATCATGATATCTTCAACGACTGCCAAATTACAGCCTGCAAAACTTTTAAATTACCTTCTTGTAAAAGTGGGCGGTGCCACGCCCATTGTCCAAAATCTTACTAATTTTATATTCTGCGTCATAACGTCAACCCATCTACCAAGTTTCATTGCTTTCACCGCCTTTGGCAATGAATTATCGCATTTTTTCGGTTTTTCGAAATTTTCGATATCGAAAGAGTGGGCGTGGTTATAGTCCGATATCGTTAATTTTAAATAGCGATCTGAGATGAGTGCCCAGGAATCTAAATACCAAATTTCATCAAGATACCTCAAAATTTACTCAAGTTATCGTGTTAACGGACAGACGAACGGACGGACGGACATGGCTCAATCAAATTTGTTTTCGATACTGATGATTTTGATATATGGAAGCCTTTTCGAGATATCGCCATAAAGGTGGACCAGGGGTGACTCTAGAATGTTTGTACGATATGGGTATCAAACGAAAGGTGTTACTGAGCATTTTAAGAGGGAGTGGGCATTAGGTCCATAGGTGGACGTCTTTTCGAGATATCGCCATTAGGGTGGGCCAGGGGTGACTCTAGAATGTTTGTACGATATGGGTATCAAACGAAAGGTGTTACTGAGCATTTTAAGAGGGAGTGGGCATTAGGTCTATAGGTGGACGCCTTTTCGAGATATCGCCATTAGGGTGGGCCAGGGGTGACTATAGAATGTTTGTACGATATGGGTATCAAACGAAAGGTGTTACTGAGCATTTTAAGTGGGAGTAGGCATTAGGTCTATAGGTGGACACCTTTTCGAGATATCGCCATTAGGGTGGGCCAGGGGTGACTCTAGAATGTTTGTACGATATGGGTATCAATCGAAAGGTGTTACTGAGCATTTTAGGAGGGAGTGGGCATTAGCTATATAGGTGGACGCCTTTTCGAGATATCGCCATTAGGGTGGGCCAGGGGTGACTCTAAAATGTTTGTACGATATGGGTATCAAACGAAAGGTGTTACTGAGCATTTTAAGAGGGAGTGGGCATTAGGTCTATAGGTGGACGCCTTTTTGATATATCGCCATTAGGGTGGGCCAGGGGTGACTCTAGAATGTTTGTACGATATGGGTAAATAACGAAAGGTGTTACTGAGCATTTTAAGAGGGAGTGGGCATTAGGTCTATAGGTGGACGCCTTTTCGAGATATCGCCATTAGGGTGGGCCAGGGGTGACTCTAGAATGTGTTTGTACGATATGGATATCAAATTAAAGGTATTAATGAGGGTTTTAAAAGCGAGTGGCCCTTAGATGTATATGTGAAGGCGTTTTCGCGATATCGACCGAAATGTGGACCAGGTGAATCATCTGTCGGGTACTGCTAATTTATTTATATATGCAATACCACTAGCAGTATTCCTGCCAAGATTCCAAACGCTGTTGATTTCACCTTGTAGAACTTTTTCATTTTCTTCTACTTAATATGGTAGGTGTCACACCCATTTTACAAAGTTTTTTCCAAAGTTATATTTTGCGTCAATAAACCAATCCAATTACCATGTTTCATCCCTTTTTTCGTATTTGGTATAGAATTATGGCATTTTTTTCATTTTTGGTAATTTTCGATATCGATAAAGTGGGCGTGGTTATGGTCGGATTTCGGCCATTTTTTATACCAAGATAAAGTGAGTTCAGATAAGTACGTGGACTAAGTTTAGTAAAGATATATCGGTTTTTGCTCAAGTTATTGTGTTAACGGCCGAGAGGAAGGCCAGACGGTGGACTGTGTATAAAAACTGGGCGTGGCTTCCACCGATTTCGCCCATTTTCACAGAAAACAATTACCGTCATAGAATCTATTCCCCTACCAAATTTAAGAAGGATTGGTAAATTTTTGTTGGACTTATGGCATTAAAAGTATTCTAGACAAACTAAATGAAAATGGGCGGAGCCACGCCCATTTTGAAATTTTCTTTTATTTTTGTATTTTGTTGCATCATATCATTACTGGAGTTGAATTTTGACTTAATTTACTTATATACAGTAAAGATATTAAATTTTTTGTTAAAATTTGAATTTTAAAAAAAAATTTTTAAAAAGTGGGCGTGTTCTTCATCCAATTTTGCTAATTTTTATTTAGCAAATATATAGTAATAGTAGTAACGTTCCGGCCAAATTTCATCATGATATCTTCAACGACTGCCAAATTACAGCTTGCAAAACTTTTAAATTACCTTCTTGTAAAAGTGGGCGGTGCCACGCCCATTGTCCAAAGTCTTACTAATTTTCTATTCTGCGTCATAACGTCAACCCATCTACCAAGTTTCATCGCTTTATCCGCCTTTGGCAATGAATTATCGCATTTTTTCGGTTTTTCGAAATTTTCGATATCCAAAAAATGGGCGTGGTTATAGTCCGATATCGTTCATTTTAAATAGCGATCTGAGATGAGTGCCCAGGAATCTACATACCAAATTTCATCAAGATACCTCAAAATCTACTCAAGTTATCGTGTTAACGGACAGACGGACGGACGGACGGACATGGCTCAATCAAATTTTTTTTCGATACTGATGATTTTGATATATGGAAGTCTATATCTATCTCGATTCCTTTATACCTGTACAACCAACCGTTATCCAATCAAAGTTAATATACTCTGTGAGCTCTGCTCAACTGAGTATAAAAACCATTGAGCAAATGATGTACATAAGTAATCGAACACCGATTTAACAGGTTGTTGTTGTCCATGCTGTTTACCATTGTGCACGTTTTTTTTTCAAACACTCGCCACTTGTATGAATTCAGAATGCCTGTATGGCTCTGCCATGATTGAATGCATACAAATACTGGGGTGGGGTTCGACCATATATGTAATACTCCTATATCCTATATGTAATACTCCTATATATGTAATACTCCTACAATGCTCGCATTCGAAATCAAAACAAGACAGCCTATAAAATTTTTGTGATTGTAGCAGCATAAGAGTGACAAGAAAAAATTTAAATGTCGGCACATTCGATTATTGAATACAAAACCAAAAGCGTTTAAACAGCAATATATCGGCACTCTGATGTTTGGGAATGTACCATGGCGCAACGATACAAGGTGGCAGCATGGAACAGCTGATTATAAACTTTTTTTATTTGATGTGATACATCAACTTCCGGTGCAGTGCGATTTTGACATTGGTCCATCGAATTTACAAAAACAAAGTACATGGAATTTTTATTTATGTTTGTAGGTATGTCACCATGCTGCCACCTTGTATCATTCCGCTATGGAATGTACCTATCCTAGTATTACATATATGGATTCGACGAATGCACAGGGAAAAATTCCACTCATGGATATTTAATAACTTATTTTTATATATTTGTAAATTTTCAGTAATTGAATGTAAAAGGAAATGGGCTTGCTTGCGAAACTCTTATGTCAGGTATTTGAGAACCGAAAAATCAGCTGATTCATATGACGGCGAGAAAAAGAAGAAATGGTACATGGCTAATGCTATGTCGTTTTTAAGGCAGCATATCAGAATGCCGCGATCTGGTTTCCGCACTGTATATACCGATGATGAATCTCAAAGCTCACCATCCGATTCGAGTAGTGACGGCGACAGTCCAGTGCCATCCAAAATTAGAAGATTTACGCCAACAGAAAAAGAAGAAGAGCCGTTAATTATAAAAAATGAAGAACCAAATATAGAGCAGCGAGAATTAAAAAATCGGGCTTTGTTAACAGAAACGACAGAAGAACCAATATTTGAAGACATACAACGTAACCGAAAAAGGAGAGTATCAAGATATAACAGAACCATAAAAAAGGCACAAGAAAATGGAAACGCGCTATTTTTTAAAAGTTTGCTGGTTGATTACGAAAACCTATCCAGTAGAAGACGAAGAACATTCAGAGTATACATGTTAGAAAAAATGAATGAGTTGCAGGAAGAGGAGGAAATGCAACAAGAAGAAGAAATGCCGTATTAAATGCGTAAAAAATATAAAAGGTTTAAAAAGCATTTTAAAATATCATTTCCATACATTATAAGAGCCGTTAAAACCTTTTTTATTTTGTATGAATGTATAATTCAGACACCCAAAATAAAAATTATTTGAGTTTCGAGTTTAAAAACAAAAATTTCAATAAATATGAAAAAAGTATTTCCATATAATTTTGATCAATAGATACTTTTTAAGTTATCCGAAATTATTTTTACTTTGTTTGAGTCGTAAAAAATTATTGATTGGTACTTTTATTTATAAAAGTCTTCATATATTAATTACGGACAATGACTTTTATTTTAAAGTCCTAAACATGGCTTATGATTTATGCGTGTGACATATAAAAGTCCTTGAAAATAATTAGATTTCGAGTTGTAACATGACTTGCGCTATAACAGTGATTCGGAAATCCATGCTAGACTACGAGTTTGCTTCACTGAACATTTGAAGAGATAGTTTGTGAAGCCAAGGCAGGAGATTAAGATGAACAAATAGAAGCTAGATCGAATTCGACCATCCGTTAGAATATATGTCGCATTCGTCTTTGGCTATATACATTTAAAACCGGCAGCCCCATTTTTTAGTACCGTCTTCCGACTTTCGCGGTATCCTAAACCAATTTTTTAAACGGCTCCACCTATTTAAGTCAACCAAAAAAATCGGTTACCTCGACCGAAAGAAATTCAAGTTTAAGAATGCTTATTCATCCATTCGCCCATCCGTCCGAAGGCTCATCCTTACATGTATTTTTGCAATAACTTTCAATTAAATAAATTTTTTGTAATGAAATTTGGCATTCTCTTCTGACCACGAGTAGGGTTTATACTAAAAATAGACATAATCGTCATAAAACCACGCCCCCTTTTTATATACCTAATATTTCCTATGAATTTATTCGATATTTCCGATGCCTAAATGAGCTATTTTCTTCAAACTTGTCATGTAGGTCAATGTAGGCTGGATACATGCGGCTAACGCAATAAACATAACAATTTAAAAAAATGGTCGGGGCAGCGCCCATTTATTAAAATAGATTTTTATATGCTTTCGCCAGTGATGTCTTCATATTCGGTGTATAGATTCCTTATTTAAGATTGACCTGTTCCAGAAAAAAAAAATACGAGGATACCCCGATCAACTTTCTATATAAAAATACAATAATGCTCGTTGAAGGCACATTTATCGTTATATCTCTGTAACTTGTAAAGATACAATGCTAAGGTTTTAGAAAACAAGTCCCATTGATAGACCTGAAATTAATATTAAACAGTTTTGAAAAATGGTTAGGGCAACGCCTGCTAAGGTTACGCATACCTTATGAATACACATTCATGTATCAACCGATTTTTATAATTTTTGGCAAAAGTTGATCTTATTTAAATATCGAAGACGCAAACGATAAATGTGCCTCCAACTCGAGTCGAAAAGAAATAAGATTCGAAAGGTCTCAAAACACAAATTCTTCTTTAATATCCAAAACAAATTTCTTTCGAATCAAGTTACATAATAAGACCCCTGATGATCTCTCGTCTGGTACCCACATTGTACTAAAACCTCTGAGTTTCTTGTGGTCCATGTCAATGAGTCGGTAGCGGTGAATAGTGGACACACATCATTTGTAGAGGTAATACATAGAAGTAGTGTAGAGGTAAACACTGACACATATTTCAGTTGCATCTGAGTATATGCGTATTGAAATTTAGAAGTACTAATTTTCTGCGCAGCAATTTCAGAAGAGTAGATAAAGTTTACTGCTTAGCAGTCCATATATAGTTTAAGCGTATATGTATATAGATGTAAAAAACACAGCTAATATTAAACATTTTGGTACATTTATGAAGAAACTTAAGTTCATTTAAGCGTAAATTAAACTTCCTTCACCCTAACGCCGTAGTCGTAACCATACCCATATCCATAACCATCTCCAATGTGATAGATTAATGGTGCCTTAACCTAAAAACCGTAAAAATTTCATAAAAATGAAGAAAACGCAAAACATTACAAACATATTCCACAACAAATAAGACTCGTAAGGGCGAATTAAACTTCCTTAACCTTAACGCCATAGTCGTAACCATACCAATATCCATAACCATCTCCAATGTGATCGATTAATGGTGCCTTAACCTAAAAATCGTGAAGATTTCATAAAAATGAAAAAAACGCAAAAAATTACAAACATATTCCACAAAAAATAAGTCTCTTAGTCATAACAAAAAGATATTAAATTCACCAACTCAAATATTTTTAGGTTATGGATATGGCGAGAAACCAAAAACCAATTGGTTGACTATGGTATGGTTATGGCGTTAGCCTTATGGTATGGCACCATTAATCGATTACATTGATTTCCATAAGGCAGGTTCGATCAGCTGTTTTATCTGGTTATGGTTTTATGGTTATAAGTCACCATTAATTGGTCCTTTAGCCTTATACCTAAACACCGTTTTAAGCTGGAGTCATTAGTGCCGTTTGTCGTATCGCTGTAGTCGTATCCCTAACGTAATCAGCTGTTTATCGTTACGACGGTAAACCAAAAACCAATTGGTTGGCTACGATACGGTTACGACCTTGGCGGCACCAATAATCGATAGCATTGATTCTCATAAGGTTGGTCGAATCAGCTGTTATAAGGTTACCGATAAAACACCAATGTCTGCAGATTTAAGAGCCTCCTGCGATTTACAACCAGATTGACTGAATTTTGTGTATGTTAGTGCAGTCGGGTGGCTTCGGGACACACGTATTTGTTGTCGGCTACACGTTGATGAAAATCAAAAATTTTTGATTTTTTCATTTGACGCTTGCTTATTTGATAGTCGTGGGGTATAATTGACAAAACGGCAGTGTTGTATTTAGTTTGTATGACATTCAAAATGAACAAGTGCGCGGAAGAACAGCAATTTACATTAAAATTTATTGAAAATTATCAATGTTTACAAGCTTTATGGAATGTAAAGCTTTTATTATTATTTAATAAAATGTTTATTCGTCTTTTTTTATTATTTAATAAAACTGCTGTAGTTGCAAGTAAAAAAAATCATCATCCGATGACGACATATTCTCGTCCGAAAGCTACGGTTTCTCAATGCAAATGTTGATTGATGGCCTTTTATTTGATAGTCGCGGGGCAAGCGCCAAATACCCGACACGCACACATACAAAAATTCAGTCAATCACGTTGTAAATCGCAGGAGACTCTAAGTCATAGTAAATTTTACCAAGTAGCGGAACTAACAGCTGATCGGTGAAATTCGCACATTCACATGCACAGTTCTAGACTCAGTTTCAAAAAAAAACTTTAGATTATTCAGCTTAAATTTTAAAGTGAGATAATCCTTACCAATTGATATATATATAGAATATATAAGGCGTTTTTGTTGTTATTAAAAGCATCTATCATTTATTTTTGAACTTTATTTTAACAATTTCATGCGATTTTTAAACATTTTCGTGCATATAAATACAACCATGTGCATATACTTTTTGACATTACATTTCATACACGTTCGTATTTGCCATTCTCATTGTTTCTAAATTCGTAAACAATGACTGCGGATATTCTGTGTGATTTTTCGAAAAAATGTATTATTTTTGTGAAACTTTATACTTAATCTGTGGTATTGTGGTGGTCAAAAAGCTTTTATGCAAAAATACTTAGCCTCACAACCCGAGACAATGTATTTCGTAATGTCGAAGTACTTATATGTATATGTATTTGATGTGGAAGCATGCATTTGAGAACACGGTTGCCACTTCAGTCCATTCCCTTCCCCCCTATATGGTCCGTTGTTCCCTTTTTCACAATGTTGGGTCTTTTTCGGCACGGTTTGGTACTTTTATTTCTTTTTCACTGAAGCAAAAATTCAAAATACTGCAAAAAAAATTGCCGCAGATCTATTACCCACATATAATTTTCAATTTACTCCAATGGAATTCTTACCACGAAAATTGCTCTATCAATTAAATGTAGCAGAACAATGACATTTCACTTGGGAGATAATTTAGGCGAGGCATTAAAAATGAAGTGTTGAATGTTCGGACAAAGACATTGTCATTAATTTTTGATGAAACAACGCACTTATCAGAAAAAGACTTTTTTAGTGCTTAGATATTTCGATCGGTATTCAATTATTATACAGTTGAAACTTTTAAGACGCTTCATTTTTAGTCTGAGTTCAAAACTCACACTTACTGAATCTAGGTTCTGGTATGAAGTTTAAACTGTGAGTGAAAATGAAAGCATCTAAAAAATAACATTAACACAATTGCTTAGTTTCATTTACGATTTATTGAGTTTGCCACAACGCAAATTTTTTAACCGTTCCTTACTAAAACCTAACTGCGCTATACATTTTATTTCATTGCAATGAAGCAAAACTAGGTTCACAACGTTAGATTGGTGAAAGACATAGTCTTATCCTAAAAATTTTAAAATGTGATACCTAAATGTACACTTTATTTTTGTTTGTGCAGTTTAAACTAAAGCCAAGTGTCTCCTTTATTAAAATTTTATATAGGACACCCCTGAAACATCCTACAATTTTCGCTTTTTACAACAAATACGATACTCTAGTAACTTGCCGAATTGTTTGTATACCAATAAAATAAAACTAAAATTTGGTCCCCTTTTTGAGTTCTGGTCCTTTATTCGATAAATTTTGGTCCCAAATGACAATACGGTGTGGTAACCGTGTTTGAAAATGCACGTGATAAGGTTGCATTTTTCCGAACTTAATTTTTTTTTTAACAATGAAATAGTAGGATGCAAGCGACTGCCATAGTAGTAGACATGTACATGAATGTTATGAACAAAGATTAAAGCTAAAAAAAAATGTCTTTGAAATATAATCTAATAGAAGATGGACACGAGGCATAGCTTCATAGACGCGTACTAGGCACAGCATAAGCAATCTTTAGGTGTAGAGAGATCTTAGCTGCATGTCATATTTTGCAAGCGTCTACGAAGCTACGCCTCTTGTGTATTTTGCCTAAGTTCAGCTTTTTAGGAGATCTAACATTTTTAATTAATATTGATAAATAACACCTAAGGCAAATACGCCCAAGGTGACTTTTGCGTCGTTTTGGCACTTGCGTTGCGTCTACATCTGACTTTGAACACACGTGCTTTAATTGCTTCAATCCATAAGCTACGCAACGCCAACGTCAAAGCAACACACAAATAATTAAAAACTTACGTTCTTCTTCAAGTTTCTTGTATTTTAGAAAAAAAAAACCGATTTTCTATCGTCGTTCAACTAAATAAAAAACATAATTTTGTATTCATGTCGATTTCGTGATCGATCAGGAGAGACGGTGGAACATATCTTCCTGGAACGCGACCCAATCTAATGAGGGCACAATAGATCAACGGTCGCAGTGCAATCCCCAATAAATTTTCTATTGTATCTTCATGTTACAAAAATAATTGTTCATTTTTCCTCATGTGACAGGGGAACTTTTAGCGTCCGTTATTTTAAACTAACCCTTATTTGACGAATCACTGAACGATTTCTTTCAAATAAAATGTTTGTTAGCGTTCACCGAAGATGGTGAAAACGGCCCGTGGAATTGTTGGCTTATATAGCCAAAGAAAGTTATGCATAATCAAAATTTAGTCAGCACAAAACGAACAGTTAAAGAAAATTTAAAATATAATGCATATGTATAAAAAGCATGCAATTTATGAAATCATTTTTTTATATAAAATTAGTTTGACATATCAGATTTGTCAATATTATTTTAGTCCTGCTACTTTTAACACATTTATAATATTTAAGAACATTTAAGAAGTAAGAAACATGATTAATGCTGACATTAATACGTGTTTCATTTATTTTCATTGAGGAATAAGTTCGTAAAAATAAAAAGCACGTTTTTATTAAATGAGTATTAGAAGGAACATTGGTTTATATATTAGATTTTTAAGATGAAAATCTCCTGCTAAAAAAGTAATAGAATGAACATTGGTTTGTAAATTACATTTTTAAAATGAAAATCTCCTGCTAAAAAAGGAGCAAAACCTAACAACATTTTTTCATTTTCGTACTTAACTACACTCCCATTTGTGATTCAGGATTTCTGGCAAATTTTGAAAAAAACTCCGAACATCAATTCCTTCATTATATGACATTCGACTGCCTAGTCCACTGCCTTCCACTCTATTCGCAACATAAGCTCTATTTTAGCTGCCAAACTATATAGTAAACAATACTCTATGTGGACAATTTCATAAATCTGTTTATTCGCCTGTGCCCAGCATTCGTTTCCAAAATGCGTTCACATCGTGTTGTAAATCGGAACCATGGTTCAATTATGTACAGGTCGGTAATTCAAAATGAAACCAACACATTGGCAACATTTTACTTACACATACAAAAACTGCTAAGTTTTATGTTTCCATTCCATACGATTCGCACCAACACCAATACACAGATTTTGACAATTTGAACAGACATATTTTGTTGCTTTACAGATGAGCCAACCTGTATATAGTTGAACCATGATCGGAACAAAGCAAGCAAAGAAGCGTTTACAGTGGCATTTCAGTGTTTCAGCTGTTTCCGTATACCACATAAACGCAACACGGCATTTTTTATTTCGTGTTTTGGTTGATATTTTTTTTTATCGATATGTATATCTCGGAGGTGAAAAAACTAATAGATTTAGTTAAGGAGCGAAGAGCAATATATGATAGCAATGATAAATTATATAGACAAAATATTGATGATATTTGGACGAAAATAGCAGAGGAAATAGGCAGGGAGGGTAAGTTTCTTTGATTTTGCATATGTGCATGCGTACCATAGTGTACCTATACAAGTGTGTCATCTAAGCGATAAACGTCAAAACTACAAACAGCCTCGCTCACCTGATGCAAATCTCAGGTCTAGAGTTGCATTTTTGGTACGCAAGAGTACTTCAAGCTGAGTTGCATTTGATAGTTTAATAAAACTTTGTAGTATTTACAGATGAAATAGTTGCATATATTTCCGCGGAAATAAGAATACTAGAAGATTTGTAGCCTGCAACAATGCCGAAACATACGGAAAGCAAAATTTTTTTAAATTAGAGCCATAATATAAAGCGCCACACGTGTAACATGGAAAAATTTCACTTCTAAGGCTGTTTACACAAATGCATAAGGGAAAAATTATATAAACGCTTTGGTCCCTTCAAAGCAAAGATAACGTACGGCGTTTTTCGTCTGGCGTTGTCAAAGCGTAAGCACGCAACCAAAGTATTTATGTAAATTTTTCGATACTTCGCCCGACAGATGAATTAATGAATGCAACACAACCAAAGCGTCTGTGTAAATCCGCCTTAATTTTTGTAGCTGTAAAAGTCTCCTGCAAATAAAATGGTGCTGTAAATGCAAACAAATCAAACTCCTATATGACACTACTTTATTTTCTATGTATTTTTCTTGTATTTTCTCTTATATTTTTTGTCGAGGGAGCCAATAAGGTTTCAGTACTGGTGTAAGTGTGTGGGTTTTTTGACATTAGGCTGTTTTTTCTTTACTTTTTCTGACAAATGAAAATTTTGTTTTTAGTTTCAAAATTTACACAACTAAATTCAAAGTGTAAAATGTGTGTGCAAATGAGTTTTCAATAAGTGTACATTTTTCAGTTTTTCATAGTTAAGGAATTGACCACCAAATTCCTGTGTTACACAAATATACTGAACTTGAGTACAGAAATTCAAATTAAAAAGTTTTTCACGATAATTTGAAAAACTCTACGTTTTCTCTGCTTTTTACACTTAAAGGAGTAACCCTCCGTAATAAATTAAACTTTTATTGAAAATCAATAACTCTGAACTGAACACTTTTCGCCATGATATAAAATTAAAATGCTGTGGAACAGGAGCAACACTTTTGTGACTACATAAACCCTGTTTCAATCTTTTACGTCTCTGTACAGAACCCTAATTAACCGTTTTCAACCGAAACAATAATGGCAACCCAGATTTTCCCGTTATGCTCACTTAAGCGAGTGCCTGTCACAAAGAAGACAACACACTTTACTTGTACACTATGATGCGTACAAAAGCATACGCATACATCATAAAACAACACTTTCTATAACGGTTGCCACTTTAGTCCATTTGGACCAAAAATGGTCCACACCACATTTTAGTACTTTTCTTCTATGTTTCACTGAGGCCGTTAAAGCTGAGATGAGCAGCAAAATGTTATTTGCAAAGTTAAACTCTAGGTAATCAGCTGTTTATCGTTACGACGGTAAACCAAAACCCAATTGGTTGGCTACGATACGGTTACGACCTTAGCGGCACCAATAATCCATTGCATTGATTTTCATTAGGTTGGTCGAATCAGCTGTTATAAGGTTACCGATACGGTTACTGATAAAGCACCAATGTCTCCAGCTTAAAACCGCACCGAAAAACCGGGCATAAGAAATTGAAAAGTTTAATACTGTTGCGAATTCGTTTAGAATTAAAGCAAATTATTGGATATCCTATGGTATTGCAATGAGTAACGAACTGGTGCCACAGCAACATCAACGGATGAGCATATAAAGAAAACTGCTGTTGTTGTAGGGATAAGGTTGCTCCCCGAAGGCTTTGGGGAGTGTTATCAATGTGATGGTCGTAACGCAGCACCATTAAGGTGCTAGCCAGACCTTCTCGGGAACTATTTATATGGCCACATTAAACCTTCAGGGCATCCCTCCCTCCCCACTCCCAAGTTCCATGAGGTGATTGGGGTCGCCAGAGCCTCGTCTGTTAGTGAAACAGGATTCGCCGCGGATAGGTGAGGTTGACAATTGGGTTTGGTGAAGCTGTATATTGCGCTGGCAATCTGAAGGGTTGCGCTCACAGCCCCTTGAATCTGGTATTTTAGTCGCCTCTTACGACAGGCATACCTATCGCGGGTATATTCTGACCCCCTAACCCGCTGGGGTAAAAAGAAAACTGCTCGATAAGGGAAATACTTTGCTTCCATTCATCTAAGAAATGGCGGCCAAACCGGTGTCTCCGCTTTTCGGTACACCCTGTTGCTGTAGCTAGTTGTTTAACCACAGCCGCTAGATGGGCCTCCTAAGCATTATCTAAGCGAGGATAGGCGTTTTTTTCACGCGCAAACAAAACGTATACGCGTGAAAAACAAAAAACACGGCTATTAAAAAAGTACAAATCAGCTCTCACCGTGTATACCAATATATAAATACCACAAATCACTTACCCAGATCAAAGAGGATAAATACAATAAGAGCCGTCACTCGTAATTTTTTTGCCATTTACTCGATGTATACTCAAAGAGGATAAATACAATAAGAGCCGTCACTCGTTACTTTGTGGCGAGTATCTCGCTGGAAATTGAAAAAATTGATGCCGAATGTTTTCTGAGAGGGACATTATTAATTGTCTCGCATTTATCCATGCCGTGTAGGCCCCTTGTGCAACTGTGATTTTTGGAAAGAGAATTAAATAAATTAATTAAATACAGTCGAAAAATAAACACAAATACCCCACGAAAATGTATAGAAGACATTTATAAACATCTCGCCCAAAAAAAAAGTAGCGACTACCTCTCAGTATACCAAAAAGGATAAATACAATAAGAGCCGTCATACGTTATTTTTTTGGCATTTACTCGATGTATACTGAGAGGTAGTCGCTACTTTTTTTTGGGCGAGGTGTTTATAAATGTCTTCTATACATTTTCGAGGGGTATTTGTGTTTATTTTTCGACTGTATTTAGCTAATTTATTTAATTCTCTTTCCAAAAATCACAGTTGCACAAGGGGCCTACACGGCATGGATAAATGCGAGCCAATTAAAAATGTCCCTCTAAGAAAACATTCGGCATAAATTTTTTCAATTTCCAGCGAGATACTCGCCACAAAATAACGAGTGACGGCTCTTATTGTATTTATCCTCTTTGGCAAAGGTAGACGTAAAAAAACGCACAAGGATTTTTTTATCTAGAATCACATCAGACATTTATAAACATCTCGCCCAAAAAAAACTAGCGACTACCTCTCAGTATACATCGAGTAAATGCCTAAAAAATAACGAGTGACGGCTCTTATTGTATTTATCCTCTTTGCTAGAATACGAGGAGTGGGAGAAAATTCACGAGGAATTTTCGTTTAGAATTGGGCTGTATATTTCATAGAGTTGAAGAAACAAAACAAAAAAGTGGTTGCATGCACACTATGGTGTAAATCAACACAAATGTACACATAATACAATGTTTTTCCGAACTATTTTGTCTGCCTAAAGGAGAATTTACATAAACGCTTTGTTCGCTTCAGAGCGGAAAGCGCTGCAAAGCTTTCTATTGTTATCTTGTGAAGCTTACAAAGTGCCTAACAGTTTATGAAAATCCGTCTTATACATTCAACACTTGTTAAATTTATTAACTAGACCAGCCACGGTTCGAAGAATCAGTACAGGATAAAATTTCACTCATGTTTGAAAATTTCACTTTTATTTTTATATATTTTTATTTTTTCAGTAATTGATTGTAAAAGAAAATGGTCATATCTTCGAAAATCATACGCCAGATATTTGAGAACCGAAAGATCAGCTGATTCATGTGACGGGGAGAAAAAAAAGAAATGGTATATGGCTGATGCTATGTCGTTTTTAAGGAACCATATCCAGGTGCCGCGCTCTGGTTCCCACTCTGTGTATACCGATGATGAATCTCAAAGCTCACCATCCAATTTAAATGCGAGTGGTGACGGCAACAGTCCAGTGCCATCCAAAAGGAGTAGAACTACACCAACAGAAATAGGAGAAGAACAGTTGATCAAAAAAAAGGAAGAACCAAATATAGAGCACCAAAGAAAAAGAGAATCAAAAAATCGGGCTTTGTTAACAGACACGACAGAAGAACCAATATTTGAAGACATACAAACAAGTCGCCGAAAAAGAAAATCGTCAAAGGATTACAGAACCACACAAAAGAACACAGAAAATGGAAACGCATTATTTTTTAAAAGTTTATTGGCTGATTACGAAAACCTTTCCAGTAGAGGACAGAGAACATTCAGAGCATATATGTTAGAAAAAATGAATGAGTTACAAGAAGAGGAGGAAATGCAACAAGAAGAAGAAATGCCATATTAAATGCGTCATCATTGGTAAAAGTCAAATTTAATGTTAAATTGAAACGACTGAAGGAGTCCATCTAGTTTTATTATTTTCGTTTACGTACATCCAATTAAAAACACCCAATTAAAACGCACAAGAATTTACAATAAATTACGAAATTAAATTAGCAAGCACGCATAAAGATAGGGCTGGGTTAAGTCTGCAAAAAAATGAACGAAAACCATTTTAGGAAATTTGTATACTGAATTTTCCGGCAGAACAGAAAAGCCAAATTAATAATATTAAGCACTAATAAAGATAAAATATTACTCTTCTAATTTTAATGAAGGAACTTGAGCTTCATTCAGGGAATATCGTTTTACGTAAACCAGTGTGAATTCATAAAAGTGGCGAATGTTTGAAAAAAAGTTCAGAGTAGTAAAAAGTCTGCCCTCACTGCCAATGAACAGTTATCCAGATACCGATGTTAAGACAAAGAGGATAAATACAATAAGAGCCGTCACTCGTTATTATTTTGGCATTTACTCGATGTATACTGAGAGGTAGTCGCTACTTTTTTTTTGGGCGAGATGTTTATAAATTTCTTCTATACATTTTCGTGGGGCATTTGTGCTTATTTTTTGACTGTATGTAATTAATTTATTTAATTATCTTTCCAAAAATCACAGTTGCACAAGGGGCCTACACGGCATGTATAAATGCGAGACAATTAAAAATGTCCCTCTCAGAAAACATCCGGCATCAATTTTTTGGCGAGATACTCGCCACAAAATAACGAGTGACGGCTCTTATCGTATTTATCCTCTTTGGTTAAGAGCCGTCACTCGATACTTTGGCAAATTACTCGATGGTTTCTCAAGGTAGTCGCTGTTTTTTTTGTGTCAGATATATTTATAAAAATTCCTTCTATAAATTTTTGTGGCGTTTTTGTGTTTATTTTAATGATTGCATTAAATTAATCAATTAATTCTCTTTCCAAAAATCGCAATTATGCAAAGTCACTTCACTGCTTAAATATATAGGATGCAGTTAAAGAAAACTAACCAAAATTTCCTTGAGAAAACATTCGTCATGAATTCGTTGCTTTGTTGCCAACAAAGATGACTTGATACGAAACATTTGTTTACGCTCTCAACGGAGGTAAATATTATTTCCATTCAAAAGTTATCACTAAAAACAGGTTTTGTAAATATGAAGTCTCGATGCAACGAGTCCATTTTGATCGCAGAACCTGGAACGTCAGACATGTAGGATAAGCCCTATCCACTAAATAAAGTCAACTATTATGTCCTAGGTCCGATTTCCTGAAATTTCAAAAAAATATATATGGTTTTCACTGAGTTAAATGCGTTACAATATTTGACTAATTAAGTTAATCAAAATGTAAATTTTACTTAGATTTGTTTATATTTGACTCTGGCTAGTCGTATTATTGTAAAATAAATTTAAAGAAATGAATATTTTACGGCTATCATTTTATTAAATGATTGAAACTATAATCGCCAAAATGTATGCCAAAAATCCCCATATTCACATTTATTCATTTTTGTTTGGAGTGGCATCATTGGCAAATGTTATAAAAAATGTGCATTTTGACAGCGCTCTCTCGAAACAAAGAGTTGCAAATCCATTCATCTATGGTAGCCAAAGTCATAGTACAAGTAGGATATGTAGCAACACGCACATACACAGCCACGCTCACCTGATAAAATGCTTGTTCTTGTTCGCTTTTTTTGTGGATGCTATTTGGCACTGTTGTACTTCTTAGGTCCAAGAAAAGTGTACTAGCTGCTAACGAAAACTGCGTAAAATTTTTATTGTAAAATTACAAAGAAAAGTCCTTATTTACTTTCAAACGAGCACTTAATTACATCTCTCCTTAAAATCCATATGTTTTGGACAATTTTAATTAACAAATTGTGATACTTTGTTACCGGGGACGATTGCCAAAACATGACCATAAGCGTTGGGGGAAGTTTTAATAGACGTGTTTTTGCCTCGCTTCCAATAATTCGAGTACTTTTTCGCCTTTGGACTATTGATAACAGGACAAAACGCGTCTTTTCATTTATCTTTCCACATTTTTGGACGGATTATTGCAGTCGACCCCGGTTTCAAACAGTTTTTCGCGGAGAACTTTTGAATGGGTAGAAGAAGTTAGCACCCAAGTTTGTACTCTTAATACTGGAATAACTACGCGTCCTCAGATACCCCAATTCAAGACTTTTGTATAATTTTCTGTAGGACCATATAAAGCCAAATTAAACTTCCTTAACCCTAACGCCATAGTCGTAACCATACCCATATCCATAACCATCTCAGTGTGATCAATTAATGGTGCCTTAACCTAAAAAACGTGAAAATTTCATAAAAATGATGAAAATGCAAAAAATTACAAACAGATTCCACAAAAAATAAGTATCTTAGTCATAACGTATCCAAAACACTGAAGAAAATCTAAAAAAAGATTAAATTCACCAACTAGAATATTTTTAGGTTATGGATATGGCGAGAAATCAAAAACCAATTGATTGGCTATGGCGTTAGCGTTATGGTATGGCACCATTAATCGATTACATTCCTTTTCATAAGGTAGGTTCGATCAGCTGATTTATCTGGTTATGGCTTTATGGTTATAAGTCACCATTAATTCACCCTATAGATGCATTACATTTTCATACTAAATTCGTTCAAAAAAATTTACCATCACAGCAACCCATATCTGATATTTCGCTCCTTGTTTTGTTTCCCTGCGTCGCTTTCTACGACAGCAACTCCGGTAATTTTGACACTTCGTTCAGTGTCAAACGCATGTTCCACGCAGGTTCCACTTAGTTCCGCAATAGTTTGAGACTGACCGAAGTGTCAAACGGCAGTGTGTTAGAAAGAGAAAGGAATTGTTTTCTTCTCATACATATCATACTTGTAAACCTGTACTATGGCCAAAGTGTCGAGTGACGGCTCTTAATCACAATTTTTTTGACACTTCTACCAGGGCTGTCGGAATCGGTACTTTCGTACCAAAACTGGCACTTTAAAAACGATTTCGTACGTTTGAACGTTGACTTTGATTTGGTACTTTTTTCTAGAAACCGATTATTTACTTATTTTAATCTATTTTTTCATATAGTACTTTTGTTAGTCAAAGAAGTACTGAGGTGTAAACCGGAACGTTAACACATTTAACTCGACTCTCAGTGCGAACTGCGCATCTCTACAATTGTTTTTCACTACGCAATAAATAAGTATTTGTAGAAATCAGCAAGCATTTCATAGAAATATAGTGATGGAATTGACTAAGTTTATTTTTAATTTGTTATCTTTGCCGCATAGCTCTGCAGCTGCAGAAGGAAAGTTTTCATCGCTTAACCTTATAAAAACAAAACGTACAAATAGTTTAGGAGTTAAGACCATCCATAATATTAGGGTTTGTAAGGAGTTAGTTAGAAATGAAATGCATTATGTATGGTCTGCTGAAAGATACTATAAACATATAAAATAGTTCATGCCACAAATATCTGATATATGTAAGAAAATGTTCATTTTTGAACTCAGTATTGAAAATATAGCTCGTTTTAATTTTTGCATTTCAAGCTTTAATATGCTAAATCATTTTTCTTTAAATTATATATACATATATTTAATGAAGTTAATTTAAGATGTATATGTTTTCTTTCTTTATTGAAAATAATAAATGATAAAAAAACCATTTGTCTTTTATTACTGCGAAACCATTTTTTTGGTACTCTCAAAAGCCTTTTGGTACGAAAAAAATGTGAATGGCAGCCTTGACTTCTAAAGCTATCAACAATTAAGTTTATCAAAGACATTACAAGGAGCGATCTTATAACAATCTGTGTAAATGGATATAATTTTACACCTTATAAACTTATATGCTTAAATGAGTCCTCCTAATACCTTTAAAGTGATACAAAATGCATAAATACAGTTTAACTATTTTTTAACGTTTTCAACAATCTTTTTTTGTGAAAACTCAACGAAAACATCGCGTTTTTGCTAATCTTCAACTAGGTGATGTGGGGAATTATTTACCAGCAATTTGACAATTTCTCTTGCTGTCCGTGATTTGTTATTCTCTATAAATTTACGTGTCTGATGAAACCTGTTTTATTTTGACTATGACTATGCGCCAATCCCTTTAAAGTGAATCAAAATCAGAGAACCATAGCGGAACGATACAAGGTGGCAGCATGGTGACATACCTACAAACATAAATAAAAATCCCATGTACTATGTTTTTGTAAATTCGCTGGACAAATGTCAAAATGGTACTGCGCCGGAAGTTGATGTATCAAATCAAATAAAAAAAGTTTATAATCAGCTGTTCCATGCTGCTACCTTGTATCGTTCCGCCATGCAGAGAACGATCAAAATGCATAATTCTATTAATTTGACTCTGTCCCGTTTTGTTTTTCGAAGAACGTTCACATCGTTTAAATCGAAACAAAGCGAAGTAGAACAAGTAAGGAAGGTTAAGTTCGGGTGTAACCGAACATTACATACTCAGTTGAGAGCTATGGTGGCAACATAAGGGAAAATAACCATGTAGGAAAATGAACCGAGGGTAACTCTGGAATGTGTTTGTATAACATGTGTATCAAATGAAAGGTATTAAAAAGTATTTTAAGAGGGAGTGGGCCATAGTTCTATAGGTGGACGCCATTTAGGGATATCGCCATAAAGGTGGATCAGGGTTGACTCTAGAATTTGTTTGTACGATGGGTATCAAATGAAAGGTCTTAATGAGTATTTTAAAAGGGAGTTATCCTTATTTCCATAGGTGGACGCCGTTTCGAGATATCGCCATAAAGGTGGACCAGGGGTGACCCTAGAATTTGTTTGTACGATATGGGTATCAAATGAAAGGGGTTAATGAACATTTTAAAAAGGAGTGGGCCTTAGTTCTATAGGTGGACGCCTTTTCGAGATAACGCCAAAAAGGTGGACCAGAGGTGAGTTTAGAATGCGTTTGTACAATATGGGTATCAAACGAAAGGTGTTAATGAGTATTTCAAAAGGGCTTGGTCGTGTTTTCAAGATATCGCCATAAAGGTGGACCAGGGGTGACTCTAGAATGTGTTTGTATGATATGGGTACCAAAATAAATGTATTAATAAGGGTTTTAAAAAGGAGTGGTGGTAGTTGTATAGGTGGTCGCCTTTTCGAGATATCGGCATATAGCTGGACCACGGGTGACTCTAGAATTTGTTTTTACGATATGGGTATCAAATGAAAGGTGTTAATGGATATGGGTATCAAATGAAAGGTGTTAATGAGTATTTTAAGATGGCAGGGTGCTTAGTTATATAGGTGGAAGCCTTTTCGAGATATCGCCATAAAGGTGGATCAGGGGTGACTCTGGAATGTGTTTGTACGATATTGGTATCAAATTAAAGGTATTATTGAGGCTTTTAAAAGGGAGTGGTGGTAGTTGTATATGTGAAGGCGTTTTCCCAGATATCGACCAAAATGAGGACCAGGGTGACCCAGAACATCATCTGTTGGATACCGCTAATTTATTTATATATATAATACCACGAACAGTATTCCTGCCAGATTTCAAGGGTTTTTTATTTCGCTCTGCAGAACTTTTTCATTTCATTCTACTTAATATGGTAGGTGTCACACCCATTTTACAAAGTTTTTTTCTAAAGTTATATTTTGCGTCAATAAACTAATCCAAATACCATGTTTCATCCCTTTTTCGTATTTGGTATAGAATTATGCCATTTTTTTCGTTTTTCGTAATTTTCGATATCGAAAAAGTGGGCGTGGTCATAGTCCGATTTCGGCCATTTTTTATACCAATCAAAAGTGAGTTCAGATAAGTACGTGAACTGAGTTTAATAAAGATATATCGATTTTTGCACAAGTTATCGTGTTAACGGACGAGCGGAAGGACAGACGGTCAACTGTGTATAAAAACTGGGCGTGGCTTCAACCGGTTTCGCCCTTTTTCACAGAAATAAGTTATCGTCCCAGAATCTAAGCCCCTACCAAATTTCACAAGGATTGGTAAATTTTTCTTCGACTTATGGCATTAAAAGTATCCTAGACAAATTAAATGAAAAAGGGTAGAGCCACGCCCATTTTGAAATTTTATTTTATTTTTGCATTTTGCACCATATCATTACTGGAGTTGAATGTTGACATAATTTACTTATATACTGTAAAGATATTAAATTTTTGGTTAAAATTTGACTTAAAAAATTTTTTTTTTAAAAGTGGGCGTGGTCGTTCTCCGATTTTGCTAATTTTTATTAAGCATACATATAGTAATAGGAGTAACGTTCGTGCCAAATTTCATCATGATATCTTCAACGACTGCCAAATTACAGCTTGCAAAACTTTTAAATTACCTTCTTTTAAAAGTGGGCGGTGCCACGCCCATTGTCCAAAATTTTACTAATTTTCTATTCTGCGTCATAAGATCAACTCACTTACCAAGTTTCATCGCTTTATTCGTCTTTGGTAATGAATTATCGCACTTTTTCGGTTTTTCGAAATTTCCAATATCGAAAAAGTAGGCGTGGTTATGGTCCGATATTGTTCATTTTAAATAGCGATCTGAGATGAGTGCTCAGGAACCTACATAACAAATTTTATCAAAATTTACTCAAGTTATCGTGTTAACGGACGGACGGACGGACGGACATGGCTCAATCAAATTTTTTTTCGATCCTGATGATTTTGATATATGGAAGTCTATATCTATCTCGATTCTTTTATACCTGTAAAACCAACCGTTATCCAAAGTTAATATACTCTGTGAGCTCTGCTCAACTGAGTATAAAAACATGTTCCGTTTTCATTAGTAGCTGCAGCTGTCTTACACCACATATATATACGCTACACGGTATTTTGTTTTGGTTATTTCTTGATCGATATGTATTTGTATACCTCGGAGGTGAAAAAGCTAATAGATTTAGTTAAGGATCGAAGACCAATATATGATAGCGATGACAAACTATATCGGCAAAATGTTGATGATCTTTGGATGCAAATAGCTGAAGAAATAGGCATAGAGGGTAAGTTTTTTCAATTTTGTACATTGGATGTGTGTATACACAAAAAAGCATATGCGCATACATCAACACTTTATATGACGGCTGCCACTTTGGTCCATTTTAACCAAAAATGGTCCTTTCCAACCCCGTTTGGTGCGCTGGCCCTTTTTAGGCAGTAGCTACGATTTTGGTACTTGTCTTTCCTTTTCACTGAGCCTAAAGCTGCAGGCATTGGTGCGTTATCGGTAACCTTTTAACAGCTGATTGGACCAACCTTATGGGAATCAATCTAATCGATTATTGGTGCCATATCGTAACGCTAAACTCGTACCGTATCGTAGCCTACCAATTGGTTTTTGGTTATTTGCCATATCCATAACCTAAAAATATTTAAGTTGGTGAATTTAATAACTTTTCGTAGATTTTATTGATTGTTTTGAATATGTTATGACTTGGAGACTTTTTTTGTGGAATATGTTTGTAATTTTTTGCGTTTTCATTTTTATGAAATTTTCACGATTTTTAGTTTAAGGCACCATTAATCGATAACAATGTATCGTATAGGGTTACGTTAAGGATACGACTACAGTGATACGACAAACGGCACAAATGACTCCGCTTTAACGCTGCTAACAAAACTTTCTTGAATGAGCACCCTGTTTATTGCAATCAATTATCGTTAACCCACATGTGTATAATTTTCAATTTACTACAATGAATTGCTTACCACATTCAAGTGTGTTACAAGCATTAAAACATTTATCCATCATTAAAATGTAGTCGAACAATGTCAGCTAAGACGGCCCATACATGACACAAAAGCCATGCGCAAATATAAAACGACGGAATTTGTACAAATGAAAATTTTGATATACACGGCTCAAAAACACTGCGCAATATTCATTTTTAATGTAGCGCAACAAATGAAAGATGTGTTTTAATTGTATAAAAAGGTACTAATTTTATAAAAAAAAAACACTATTTGTTTTCCACAGTGCTGGTAATAAGTCGAAAAACTCGCACCAAAAGCGTTTATTTTCCATTGTATTAATAATATATATTTTTTAGTTGCAAGACCAGCTCAACTCATTGCAGCACTGCGCAATATTCATTTTTCAACTAGCGTAACAAATGAAACATGTGTTCTAATTGTATAAAAAATTATTATGTATTATTGAATTTATATGAATTCCTGTTACAAGCTAGGGATGGTCCTTACGCCTTCGATATTAACATTTTTAAGCAACAATTACTGATGTTATATTATCAGAAACCACAGGTAAACTGTATAACATTCACCACACACGAAGAAAAAAGCATGTGCAATATTTGCAGACATGCGTAAATATCAAAATCGTTTTGATTTTAGCGCAGTTCTCTGCGCAAATAGCGCAACCAGTGCACACACCGGGCAAATCCTTGTGCAAATTGGTAATTGGCACAAGGATCATGAGCCGTGTAATTGGCGTATAATTTAAACCATTGTGGATAAGTACAAGTGTGTTGACTTCTTTCTGACAGACACTCGCTTAAGTTGGCATGACGTAAAATCTGGGTTGTCATTGATGTTTCGGTTGAAAACGGCCAATTAGAGTTTTGTACAGGGTCGTAAAAGATTGAAACAGGGTTTATGTAGTCACAAAAGTGTTGCTCCTGTTACACAGCATTTTAATTTTCTTCATGCCGAAACTTGTTCAGTTCAGATTTATTGATTTTCACTGAAAATTTAATTTATTACATGAGGTTACTCCTCTAAGTGTAAAAAGCATAGAAAACGTAGAGTTTTTCAAATTATTGTGAAAAACTTTTTAAACACAACAACAAAGTGTATCGGTGTAATATTTTCTATGATTTCTGAATTTCTGTACTCAAGTTCATTATATTTGTGTAATACAAGAATATGGTAAAAACATTTTTAATTTTTTTATATTTTATTAAGGGCCTTATTCTCTATTGCGAACGAAAGCTCAGACGAACGATTCGTCTCTTATCAATTTCGTCTAGTAGTCATATTCTGTATCATTTTCGTTCTTCTCTTATTTTTATTACATTATGATAAAGAGATAACGTAAGAAAGGTAGCAGGCGAACGAAAATGTTTAAGAATATGGTTGCTAGACGAAATTGATAAGAGACGAATCGTTCGTCTGAGCTTTCGTTCGCAATAGAGAATAAGGCCCTAAGTTTCTCTAGACTTGTTTGACTCTAATTTAAATAAATTTTGCTTTTCATATGTTTCCGCATTGTTGGAGGCTACA
Source organism: Eurosta solidaginis (assembly GCF_040869045.1). Lineage (NCBI taxonomy): Eukaryota > Metazoa > Arthropoda > Insecta > Diptera > Tephritidae > Eurosta > Eurosta solidaginis. Next base: position 296,046,938 of record NC_090320.1, read on the forward strand.
AGTCTTCTATTATTTCTATTTCCGTGGAAATATAAGCAACTATGTCAAATGTAAATAGTACAAAGTTTTATTAAACTATCAAATGCAACTCAGCTTAAAGTACTCGTACGTACCAAAAATGCAACTCCCGACCTGAGATATGCATCAGGTGAGTGAGGCTGTTTGTAATTTTGACGTTTATCGCTTAGTTGACACACTTGGTATTGTACACTATGATTTAGACAAGGCATAGGAAAGAAATGTGTTGGTTCTTGAAGCAAATAGGTTTTCGTTAATTGATGATTGAAGCTGAGTATCCGTACGCTATCTATAATCATTTTCTAAAGATTTTTTAAATAGTACACAGGGGAGCTCTGGTTTAGCCAAGAAATATACATATGTTCGTCTAATTTTTTTTTGAGCAACCTCTTAAGAACACAGTCGGTTAAATGCGAGGGATAAAAGTGCCCGTATTTATTCTATTTGAGCATAAATATTCTTTTTCCCTTATTTAGTGTATTTTGCTTAAGTAAAAGAAGCGTTTGCTGAATCTGATTTTTGTTTGGGTTGCAAGAAAGTAACGGCGTTTTAAAGAGAACAGAGATTTTAAGGAAATGTTAAAATTACTTTACTACTACTTTGCACACATAAAATAAATACCAAATTTTTCTTAGCTTTAAGTAGCTTAAAATAAAGGCAAAATCTCGGCAGCTCTCCAGAAATCGCATGTGTTCTGCTGTTATTTTCTTTCTATGGTTTTCACAAAGCACTTAAGAAAGTTATACATTAACTCTAATCATTTTAAACCTAATCTTCGTCATCGACTGTGTATCAATCATCATGCAACGCTAAAAAAACTTGCCTACTCCAACTTCCATGCAATAGAAATTATTCAAAATATTTGTTGAAAATGTTCTTACTTCTAAACTGTATAGAGCCCTAAAGCAACCAAAAATACTACAATTGTATCAAAACGGCAACACTACATACAACAAAGCAGACGAAACGTACAAAATGGTTCTGTTCCTACGATTGATTGCCGGCAGACAGGGTGTATGTCTGTTTGTTTCAGAAAATCGAAACAAGCAAACAAAGCCAGAAAAACATGTTTCGTTTTCAGTAGCGTTTCAGTCGTTTTTCGAACACTGCACAATCGTTTTATTTCATTCGCTTTTGTATTTTATTATTGTTCGATATGCGTCAAGCTGATAAATTTCGGCACAAGTTATTAAATTTAATTAAAGCAAGAACACCAATATATGATAGCAATGACGAACGATATTCACATCGAACATTCATTGATGTACTTTGGACGGAAATAGCTGAGGAAATGGGTGTTGAGGGTAAGTTGATTTGTTTTTGGTACACATTTGTATGAACTACATGTACATGTGTATGTGATAACAGCTTTCGCCAAAAGTATTAAGAGCTGGATGCAGTTCTAAAGAAAAGCAAAAAATCCATACAAAATGACACTCAAGAAAGGCTAAGGAAAAATTTCGTTTGTAAAATTTTCTTATGCAGTACGCAGCTCTCAAAAAATGTCCTACTATTTTCTAAAAAATTTTAGGAACAAATTCACCCGACAACTCTGGTTATGGTAAGAAATAATTGATTGTGCAATGTTTCTTAAGGAAAAAGTGACATTACAAACAAACAAACAGAGTTAAAAATTTATTGAAATCGGTAATTCTATACGACAGCATGACCAGTGCGCGGACCTTTAGAAAGGGAATGTTGGTAAACGAAAAATGAAAATAGTGTAGAAGTTGGTAGATTTTTCTTCCAAGAAAACAATAGATACAGTTTATATTTGTACAAAACAATTCATAATTTGTATTGTAACACAAAGCACATTCCAAGGAAATAACACCTTTGAAAAAACATGTAAACAATAATAAAGGTGATGTCAACAACATCACCTCACTTTTTCGGCAGCTCTAAATGCCAGTATTTACTTGTACTACAAAAGTACTAAATTTTTATTGCTAAATTTTTCCTACAAATTTCACCAAAAAATTAAGTTTTCTGCAAAATTTTGTCTATAATCTTTTGGGGAATACAAAGTTATGTTTATGTCTAAAAAATTCTGGTAGCGGCTTACATAGTTATTATATAGTAAAATCTACTCCGATCGTAGTAGAATTCAAAGGCAACCCTGTAAATTATGCATGCCGAAGTTGTTAGAATAAGGGGAAACGTCAACGGGATGAGCACATGAATATTAATTTCGTCATGCAATGTACCAAACATACTGCATGTTATCGTTTACTTAATTTTTTTTTTTATTTTCGTTCAAAATTATTCACAAAAAGCTGATAAAAATAGCGCAGGAAAATCTGCGTGCTCATTTACTACGTTTCCTTCTTGATATTAGAGAAAAATTGTAAGTTTACAAACGGCGATGGTTACTAGGACATGTTTCTGAATTTCACTTCTTCATCAGCTAGCTTTTCGGGAGCTGAGCGTTGAACTCGAATCTCCAACATTCATATCAGTGCAAGCCTTTAGCTGCTAAGCCATATGAATATCCCGTTGTTCGCTGTACAATTGGTCTCTAAGAGTTGCCTTTTGGTTTATATTCTTTTTGATCACCATGTATGCACATACACTCTGTATGTAGTTTATTCCTAATGGTGTGGATATGATTTTTAGGTGCGCTTTTGAAAGCTTAGTAACATCTGTTCGGATTTTTACAGTATTTGTTTTTAATACTTCTACTACTACAGTATTTGTTTTTAATACTTCGCTATGATCATATGTATTTAATTAGCGAGCTTTGCTCATATTGCTTTATTTCTTGTTTGAATTTGTGCACACATTTTTCAAAATTGGTTAGTTTGGTTAGTGTCACCTCTTAATGATGTTTGGGTGCGCTCGGCAATTAAATACGTTTACCTAATGATCGCAGTACTTGGTTTCAATGCGAATATATTGAAATGTTGGTCGATTTTTTTGGCTTTGGTGGTAGAAAATGAAAATGGGTCAAACAGTTGGTAGATCTACCAATAAAGTGGTAAAGTCCGTGCACTGAGCATGACACTCTTAATACACGTCCCAAAATATCGAAAGGGTGTCAAAAGTCGCGTGTTGGGCCCAGGATCGCGAAACCGAAAATGGAAATTTGCTTCTGTAAGAAGGGAAAACTTGCAATATTTATATAAAACAGCTGATCCAACCAACCATATACCCTTCAAAAAACGCGAGTACTCCATAAATAGTGTAAGGAATACTTCTTTAGGAGTATAGGAGTATTCCAAAACTAATCTGTATTCATACAAAAAATGTGCTCTAATTAACATTGCGATGTCCTAGGAGAGGAGTAGTTGATCTCACTCTCGCTTTGTTTGTGAGTATTCCATAGAGTACATACGTGAGAGTACTTTCCAAAGTACTTTCACTGTAGTGCTCCATGGAGCACCCACAGAGGATCATATGCCGAAGTACTAAAGAGGAATTGTGTCGGAAAGATATATCGGAGTGAATTTAATTAAAAATGAAAGTAAATGAAGAGGGGCAATACAACTTTTATATTTTATACTACGAATATTCTTATGTTATTTAGCATTTGCGTGAATAAAGAAACTAATATTTCTCTATACTATAGTATGTATACATAAAACCAGTGCGCGGTTGCATTTTATCACAGTTGCCATAGTAAAATTTTATTATCAGTTATTTGTATGCAATATTTTACTTTTGGCAACTATGTTCGATCGTCATCGTGTCGTGATCACGGTCGTTAAAAAACGAGCAATGATCGGCTGATGGTGGTCCGCAAACGCATTGCAAAGGAGTATTGTTAGAGTACTCCAACATAAAGATAATGGAACACGTAATCCAACAATTTTGCAGGCTAGATATCAATAGCCATCACCCTGTGAGGAATGCTCTGGATCATTGGATGACTTGAGAAGCAGAGTTGGTGATATTTTTGAACATATGAGTTCTGATAGGCAGATGTCGCTGTTGTGCTTCACTTTATACAAATCTGCAAGGCAGATGAAATTAAAATTTTTTCTAAACAATTCTACATAACACAAATTAATATAGACAGGGTAGTTAGTGTAAAAATGGGATAAACTGAAATAAGCAAGTAAAGAAATACAAGCAGGATAGCCTAGTGGTTAAGGCAATTGCAGTTTCATCCTGTGACTCGCGGTTCAAATCTCGGTGAAAGCTTTTATAATATTACGAAATTGCCTGAATGAATTCTTTTTTTTTTTTTTTACTTTAGAAATTAATGGTTAAAGCATTAAGTTTATAAAACACCAGGTTATCCCTCAATTTATGTGATTTCGTCAATTTGCACTGCTCGTCCAATTCCAGTGCTTCTTTATTCATCTATGCTTCTTTGTATTGATGACAGCTGCTTTTACAATGGTAATACAGCAGCATTCCGTTGTGTTCCGTTATATATATAAAATTAATTTGGTTTTTTTTAAAATGGCACCACGCCAGTATTTAAATCTTATTTCCAGAATTTTCTTTTATGTATGTAAATGTGTTGTATCAATGTGGCTTGTCGCCATGTTTTTTAAGTACCGTTATGATGCGTTATATATAAAGCGAGTTGGTTTTTTATGGCACCACGCCAGTTATTAAAACTTGCACAGATTTTTAGATTCCTGTTAGGAGTGCAAGAAACCACCCTAACTCCAGGTCAGGAAGGTATCGCATCTCCTAACTCCGCCAAAGCGACCGAGGGATGCACAGAAGCCAACCTAGAGGCCCTATTTTAATTTTCCGCTCGAAGCATAAAAGCGCGAAAATTGACGTTGAGCCGAGGATGACGCCGCACGACCGCTCACGCGAAAAGACAAGGCCGGAATAAATGAATTCTTAAATATAAAATTTTTTCTAAATCGAAAAAATTTCTAAATTTTTGACTTGAACCTAGGATCTTGGGTCTGGTAGGCGGGGCACGCTTTCAGCACAACACGGCGGCCGCCGTGAATTTGTCCACTTTTTTTGATATTTTATTATGACAACGTGACTTATTAATTGTGCAATCTGTTTGTGTTAGTTTCCATTTTCTTCTTTTTTTACAAAATTATCACAATTTTTAGGTTAATCTAATGCCAATATATGCGCCCTTGATTTTGATAGTGGTATAAGTCATATATTCCTTGTTTCGAGATATTTAGAGTTTTGCATTTTAAAGGATTCAAAAATATTTTTGTATTATGGAATATGATTATTCGACAGTAAAGTAGTGCCAACAAACAAGTATTTATTATGATTGTGAAATATATAACAATTTTTAAAAGGAAATGTGGTTTTGAAAGGTTGAAATGACTTGTACCACTTTCAAAATTAACTGCATGACTTTATAAATGATTTACACCATCAAGGACAAATTTTTATTGGTAACTAGCTTTACCAGGCGCACGTTGTAACGCCCGAGATCGAATGGATGTTGCGTTATTTTTTCTGTTTTGTTTGTTGATAATTTAATTTTTTGTTCTGTAAATTGAATTGAATTTTGTACGCATATTTGGTGAAATTTTCTGTTAAAACATTTTATTCTTTTATGTTATTGTATCTTATTTTATATTATTGTATTGCTTTTACCGCTGATGATTGTTGCTTTGATTACATTCCGAAGAAGCATGACTGGTGAGCCAATTTTCAAAGTTGATATATGCGCAGGCATTCCTTTTGGTTCTAAGGAGTATAGAAATTCATTTGGATAATTCACAATTATATCTTCATCTGTAACTGTGTCGATCGATTTATATTTCGTCACTTCACCAGGAAATTGATTTTGAAAGCGATCATTGATTTTGTTAACATGATCATTTTTGGGAGCTAAGATAGTTCTTTCGCATAGCCAAAAAACAAAAACATTTAAATTTAAAATTCTTAATTCTAAAATATGAAAAACTTTCGTCTTGATCGAAGGAACCTCGAGACAAAATTTGGTGATGATCGAAGTATAGCAAACACGTTTTCATAGGGAACACACACACATAATTTGATTTTTATAGAAGATGTATATAGACTGAAGCTAAACAATTTTTTTAACAGCGGCAGATTACTAAACGTCCAAAAGGCATAACAGCTAAACTCAACAATGCAGTCAAACTTCAAGTGTTAAAATAACTTAAGTTTGTACGGCAGCCATAGTTTTTCCCCATTCCACATTTTACTGGAGGTTTAAAGGACTTAACGTCACATAGCTCCTTACCAATTTTAATTATCCTCCCATTACGACATCCAGATATATGCAGTATAATATATTCCATTTGTATGGGAGGTGCCACGCCCCCTTTTTCCCAATTCCATATTTTCTTGGTGGTGTTAAGGATTGACCTCAAATAACTCCTTACTGAATTTCAATGTTCTGGCATGTATACCTTCAAAGTTATGCAGTACCTCTCACCAGCCTGTAAAAAGTCCAAAGTTGGTGCCATAGGGGTCGGACGCACTTGCCACACAGCTGCTTTAGACCCCATTTTCACCTGCTTCCGATCGACTTGCATATATTTTGTACATCGTCACAAACCGCACTGAGACTCAGAGAGTCTGGGTGTTGGAAGGATACTCAGCAAGGGAATAGTAGTATCCTAAAGAAACTTTCGGATGGTACATGTAGTACCGAGACAGATTACTACCCTCGCAAACTGAAGTTTGAGTGCGGTTGTAATACCGCCATTCCAAGCAGGAATGAGTGGAAGAGAAACCCGGGCATAAGGGTCGACGACATCCAAATCTACACTGACGGCTCCAAGATGGAATCAGGAGTGGGGGCGGAGTCTTCTCTGAGTCCCTAGATTTGTCTGCATCATTCAGACTCCCATCGCACTGCAGCGTGTTTCAAGCACAAATCCTCGCGATTTGGCAAGCCTGCAAATCACTGGAGGGCTTGATCGTAGCTGGTAAAGTTTGCATCCTGTCGGATAGCCAAGCAGCGATAAAAGCGCTTTTCTCGCCACACATTAACTCAAAACTAGTGTGGGTTTGTAGGCGACTCATATCCCAGTTATCCATCAATCTAGAACTACGCGTTATCTGGGTGCCGGGTCATAAGGGGATAGAGGGTAACGAGAAGGCCGATGAGCTAGCACGCAGGGGCTCATCGGAGATGAACGAGGAAATAACCAGTGTCGAAGTAGGCATACCCTTAACAGTAGCCAAAGGGAATATCCAAAGCTTCTACTTGAAGAAAGCACAAACAAAGTGGAATAACATTACCACCTGTGCGATATCAAAATCCATTTGGCCAAACTATGATGGAAAGAGGACGAGAAGTCTTCTGAACAAATCCAGAGCTAACACACGCAAACTAATAGCAGTCTGCACCGGACTTTGGACAGTAGGTACACATGCGGAAAAGATGGGCATTCCGTATAACGAGTACTGCCGAAGCTGCAAAGATCCAAATGACAGGGAGACAGTAGAACACTTTATGTGTAAATGCCCGGCTCTAGCTAGAGCCCGGCTAAGGTTCCTTGGAACCCCGTTTCTAGAAGACCTCAGAGGGTTATCTGTGATAGCAATCTCGAATATTCTTAATTTTATCAACAACTCTGGCTGGTTGTAATACAATTGACCGTAACATTCCGTATGTTTTTAGACGAGTTACATGGCATCAAAACGGCTTTAAATAGCTACTTGGGCGACCAGGGTCGCAGCCATTTCACCTACCTACCTACCTAGGGAAATAAAGTATTTGTGAAAAATTGTGGGATATAGGGTAGTAAATCCATCATATCTTTACGTTTTTCTTCTGTTATTGGTCGTGTATAATGGAAGCAAATCAATATTTTCGTATATTCTAGGTCTTCCTATTTTAGATGAGAGGTCTAATACTTTGACTTCGGAATTGACATCTAAGGAAGTTTTATAAAAAACATCTTAAACATATGGAGCATTTTTTAGAAATCTGATACATTGTATTTTTAGTCAAGACACAGGTTCTCCATTTTTCTTTCTATTCGTTGATTCTTTTAGTTGTTTTCGTATATTTATTTATTTATTTACTATATTAAAGTCAACACAGACACAAAGCGGTCGACTACTGGATACAAGATACAGTACAAATAATAAGTGTAAAAACAAAATTATAGACAATAAAATTAATTAAGTTAGATTTTAATTTTAATCAATATCTAAATCAAAAATTAATTTTGAAATAAAAATTGACATCTTATTAAAAATCTTTGAAAAATATCATACCAGACGTGAGAGTATTTCCTTACGGATAGCAGCAACCGAGTATGCAAAACTAATACAATTGTACAGTTCATTATAGCGCGAGCACCAATTGCGAAGGGGGCTAAATTTGGCAAAATTTCGTCGGAGAATGGGCAACTGAAAGAGAACATAGTGTCTCGAAGTTCTCGCAGGAAGAAAAAAATTTGGTCTGCTCACAAGGTCAGTGGAGTCTATTTCTCCGATAATCATTTTATGAAGGATCATTACCCTGAGTAATGTTCTTCTATTCTCTAAAGTTCGCAAACTAATGAGAAGAAGTCTATTCCTATAAGGCGGGAGATGAGAATTTGATTCCCAGTTAAGACCACGTATTGCTTCTGTACCGATTGAATTCGATCTATATGATTTTTATATCCCGGAGACCAAATTCAGGAACAATTGTTTTGCCGAAATGAAATCTTTCTAAGCCATTTGTACTACCAACAATGAGTTTTTCTTTTTACATAATTCTATTATATTATAATATTGCTCAGGGATGTATAAATAATTAAATTTTTTAATTTTAGTTTCTATCAAACCAAAATCGCGATCATTTGGCAAACAAGAATGGCCGGATACCATAAATTTATGATCATGAAAAAGATGACTGAACAATTTTTAACCAAATTAAAGCTATGGTAATGTTACGATTTTGTCCTTAGCAGGCATCACTGTAAGCTATGACATGCTTTTTCATCCCATGCATACATTTTAGCATTTTCATTGTGGAAATTATAAAACCCTAAATTGTATACATACATGTCGCGCTTATAATAAGTTACCGAAACAGAAAGTTTTGGATAGGAAAGTGCTTTCTGTAGATCAAATGTGAATCCATAATATTCACTCGGGTTATCTTTTGCTTTTTGTATTTCATCTGTTAAACTTTTTCTAGCATGTGCGGCACTGTTAAGATGTGAATCATGAATTTCCATTAGATGCATCTTCTCGTCTTCATTATTGGATGTTTAAATTTTTAGTTTTAGTGAATCACACTTTGGCACGTGTCTTTACGAGGAGCATGAAAATTTAAGTTGAACTTCGTATTGAATATTTTATTATATTATTTTTTTCACATTTTTTCACATACAGCTCATACATTTTTCGAATATCTAAGTCAGCACTTAGATACTTTCGACCTGAAGTGTGATGTGATCTCGTGTAATGGCTCTCACATGCTGGAAAACTCAGAATATGTTCTCGTACCACTTTAATTTTTCTTCATCTGCATTTCTAGATGAACCAGCCATTTTGCCACGACCATTGCATTTAAGACACGACTTAATCTTCCGTTAGGTATCCAAAAAAAAGTTTTGTAAACAGAAACTTCTGAATTCCGTAAAAACTTAAAACTACATTTTCTCATTAATCCTTCGTAATTTCTGGGTCGTGTTTGTTTTATAGATTGCTTTCGAACCAAACCATACAGAAACAAATTATGTTTCTCGAAACCTGCTAATTTCCAAGAAGAATCAAAATTAGCTTTCCTGTCTTCATATCCGATTCCATTTATACTTTTTTTGGAACAAAGGCAATCTTTATTTTCGAAAAGTTTACTACTCATATGCTTAGACTCTTTTGTTTCATATTCCTCTCTACTATTTCTCTTCATTTTTCTTATATTAAATAAAATAAAATAATTACGTTGATTTCGTGTCCTCTTTCTTGATTTCATGGTGCTTTCTTCCATTTGTAAGGGTTCCGAATTCACTTTTAAATTATGAACTGGTTCATCTGAAGACGATAATAGTCTTATTCGTTTCCATTTCCTGGGCGCGTTTCTTATATTTTTGGCCGTATAATGTCTTCCATTAACTATAAATAGTACGTTTTTTCATTAAAAGGATTACTTAGTCATACCTGAGCCGCTATCTGACATGACAACATGACAATTGCTAATTATTTTGCCAAATTTTGTGAACCGACTAACATCCCACTATCAAAAAAAAAAAAAAAAAACAGTAACTGTATTTTGTTCACTAACCAAAAAATAAACACATTTTATTGAGTTAATTTTCATACTGATAATCTCTTCAGATTATATTATTAGGATTTGATATAAAATAGCTGACAAACAAACTAGATTTTTAAAAGTTTTGACTTATGCCACTTTCAAAATCAAGGGCTCATATATGGTTCAGTAAAAATATGGTTGTGACTAAGGCGTATGTCAGAGACTTAATGTATAGGGATTCAATACTTAGTTTGACCAACCGACAAAGGATCCAAATAAGAAACTTGCATTAGCACTAGTTTGGTTCTTTTGCAGAACTTTAAACAACCATGCAGTTTCAACCATTTTCATAGAACTCGCAAAAGGATTTTTTATTGAAGTGTGGGATAAGCAGTTTTTTTTCTCCCTCCTCAGGAGTCGGTAAAGCCTTATGTAAGCTCAACTTGACTTTTAAAATACGGCTAGCTCGCTCGTCAGCTATGAATTAGATCGATTCATATTTAGACGTATGGCCAACGCAATCTTATGCTGTACCATCGCCACAATTACGCATGATGTTGCGTTTGCATATTCACATACAAAATTTCGCGAAGTACTGTTAGAAACAATCCTACTATACTGGAAAAATACTTACTTACATATTTGTCTCCTATTCATTTGTTAAAATGCGGATTTTAATTGGGAAAAATGTTATAAAAGAACCAACGAGCGGGAAAAATATTTACACCTTCAAAGTGTAACAGCACTAATATTGTTGAAAAGTTAGCAAACTTTTAGAAAACGGCCATATATTTTTTTGAAGAACGTAAAATGTCAAAATTTGTCGTATCTCAGCATAATATCAAGACCAAAGTTTACTCAAAAAAGTGTGATTGATATTAACAGTTCTCTCTTTACGAACAGTACTATAATGTCAATTTTAAAATACCTATTATCCCCAAGGCGAATTCGGTACCAGGTGTTGTTATACCAACAGCTGATTGCTTCTTCTTGATTAATTTCCATACAACGCCTTGTACAACAATATGTCAGTTAATCGAAATCAATACAAATTTTCTTTTGACTTGACATTCTTCTGCACGGCAAATTGGTTGAATTCGCTTTGCCATCGCCTTGTATATATTCGCCTTGTATTAACCCATTTGGAAACTAAATTTTTAAATTTTACAAACTTTTTAAAAATATTAAAGAAAGTTTGCATTTTCTCAAATTTTTCAATTTCGTACTTATATTCAATTGAGATAATAAGTATTGAGGGGGTCGCCCCTTCGCAGTAGGAAAAGTTTATTGATGTATACCAAAATTCGAAGAAAAACGTAAGTTAGCCCAAACTTGTAAGTTTTGTTATATCTATATCTAAGTGTAACTCAAATATGTTAATATGTAAAGGTCCACATCAAAGCGTTTATATTGATGGCACTGATATCAGTCTACTGTTTGATACAGAACCGCCCTTAAACAAATGCTCGGAAAAAGACATTTTTGAAGCACTATGATGATATGTGGCAGTAACACTGAATCGTTTGATCACAAGAACGGATCTCTATCAAAAGTAGACCCTCATCCGTCAGAAACGGTGACCTGTTTTGTCAAATTATGCCCCAAGAACGCACTTATCTGAATAATCGTTTGTATGGGATATATGCAGTACATATGACTGATCTCTAAAATTTTATCACAATAATATATGCCGTACGTAATCATTCGGTAAAATTTGAAGCTTATATGTAGCGGTTTATTTATTTATTTATTTATCTCGTTTTAATCTAGAAAATGTGAACATTTTCATACAGATTACAAGAAAAAAAATAGACACACAGTTATTTAATCGTAAAAACTAAAAGTTACCTAAAAGTTTACGTACATAAGACATTTAATATCGATTTAAACATATGTTTTGTGGAGGAAAAGTCCAGACCCACAGGATTTGATAGCATATTAAACTCTTTTAAAGCTCTTGAAATTGGAGCATTAGACGCGTAATTTGTTCTAACCGTGTCCAGCAAGAAAGTATCGTGATTGCGTAGACTCCTCTGTGGGATGTTGAAACAAATTCTGGCCAGTAGAAATGGGCAGTCAATCGCTCCACTTATCAAGTCAAAAACAAAGGTGAGAGACAGAATAGAACGTCTGCTGTTTAACGATTTTAGGCTTATGAGCAAACAGCGACTACTGTAAGAAGGAATCGGGTCATTGAAATGCAACGACCGTAGGGCAAAGCGAACAAAAACTGTTTGCACACGTTCAATCCTGGTAATGTGACAATTATAGAATGGCCTCCAGATAAAGACGGCGTATTCTAATTTAGACCGCACAAGAGAGGTGTATAGCAATTTTAATGTGTAAGGATCGGTAAAATCAGAGCTAAATCGTTTGATGAAGGCAAGTGTTGAATATGCCTTCGCTATTATGTAATTGAAATGGGTTTGAAACAGAAATTTACAATCGAATACAACACCAAGATCAGTAATTTCACTTAAAGTGGACAATCGAAGACCATCGATTTTATACCATGTGGGTAACGGACAGCGAGACTTTGATTAGCAAACATGTGAGCACTTTTTTATATTAAGATTCAACTTATTACGTTTACACCAGTCGGCAACATTATCTATATCAGATTGTAGCCTTACCATGTCTTCATTGCTCGTAATTGTTTAAATGGGACATATATGAACAATTGGTTGTAAGGGATATATACTATATATACTACGGACAACTTTTTTTCAGACAACATATAACGAAAGCATCTTGTGAAATTTGATGTTTATATCTGATAAATTTAGGGAGATATGACCAAAAATCTTGTTTTCTGAAAAATCGGTGGTATGGGGGATATATGATTTAGTGGTCCGATCCAGCTGCTTCCGATAAATGTCTAATCGGGCACCTTAATATTTACCCGTTCACAAAATGTTCTGAATATATCGAAAAAACTGAGGTACTAGTTTGTTGTCTTGATCGTTTTTTTTGTGGATGCTATTTGGCACTGTTGTACTTTTTAGGTCCAAGAAGTGTAGTAGCTGCTAACGAAAACTGCGTAAAATTTTTATTGTAAAATTACAAAGAAATATCCTTATTTACTTTAAAACGAGCACTTAATTACATCTTTCTTTAAAATCCATATTGGACAATTTTAATTAACAAATTGTGATACTTTATTACCGGGCACGATTGCTAAAACACGACCAAAACCGTAGGGGGAGGTATTAATAGACGCGTTTTTGCCTCGCTTCCAATAATTCGACTACTTTTTCGCCTTTGGACTATTGATAACATGACAAAACGCTGCTTTTCATTTCTCTTTCCACGGGTTATTGCAGTCGACCTCGGTTTCAAACTGTTTTTCGCGGAGAACTTTTGAACGGGTAGAAAAACTTAGCACCCGTGATTGTATTCTTAATACTGGAACAATTGCGCGTCCTGAGATACCTCAATTCAAGATTTTGTATAATTTTCTGTAGAACCCATATAGGTGCACTACCTTTTCATACTAAATTCGTTCAAAAAAATTTACCATCACAGCAACCCATATCTGATATTCCGCTCCTTTTTTGTTTCCTTGTGTCGCTTTCCACGACAGCAACCCATAATTTTGACACTTTGTGCATACAAGTCACAGCTTAGCATTGGCTTAAAGAAGATAGTATCGCTTAGTGTTGCTAATATTCGTTACAATATTATACAAACTTGATCAGAAGATCCCCCCAAAAACTCCTGACAGTTGAATTCATGATGTATTACTAATGTTATCAAATTATTAATTACTAAAATATTCCAGGGGATATACTAGCTCCGCGACAGTCGGCCTAGAAACAGAAGATGCTGATCCGATAGAGCCGGATTCATATATTCTAAATTATAATCCATAACTGTAACATTCCTCTCATCTTAGTGGTATAATTTTTAGGGCAAAACAACAACAGTGAGTTACAATTTTTATTTTTTGTAAGTATATTTAGAAATACATTGTTTTATCGAAGTTTTTACGTAAATAAGGTGTAATACGAAAGTTTTGGTGTACTTTATGCAGGAATGGCAAAAACATTTCTCGAAAGCCTTCAGTAGCGCTTACTTAATTGGCGCTTAACCGTTTAAGCGGTTATGCCTGTCCAACAGTCGCTCCTTTTCTCTGCCAACCGACGCTAATTGGTCACACCAAGGGAGTTTAAATCGTTTTCCACCTGGTCCTTCCAGCGGTGTGGGGGCCGCCCTCTACCTCTGCTTCCATAGGCGGGTTCCGATAGAAACACTTTCTTGGCCGGAACGCTCCCAGAGCCGTTTCATCTGATGTTGTCATGGTCCATGCTTCTGCGCCATATATCAGGACGGGAACGATAACTGATTTGTAGAGTATGATTTTCCTTTGCCGAGAGAGGACTTTACTTTTCAATTGCCTACCTAGACCAAAGTAGCATTTATTGGCAAGAGTGATTCTTCGCTGGATTTCAGAGCTGATGTTGTTGCGAGTATTGATGCCGTTTCCCAAATAGACGAAGTCTTTTACTATTTCGAAATTATGTCTGCCAACAGTAGCGTTGAATTCAGTAGCGCTGCAGAGGCGAAAATCCTTGTTGGATATGACGTGAATACAAATAGTTTATTTTAACAAAGACCTGTTTCAATTTATATACATACATATAATGGAAACATCAACAATATGACTTATGAGAGCCAACTCAAATGATGAATATCTGCAATTAAATCCAGTATAGGTCCATCGATATTCACCTACTAGTTTATGTGAAAAAAGTACTAAAACTACCTTATTTTACTCCTGAAAAATGAAAAAAAAAACAACACTTTTTCGGGGACAACATTGGCGAAAAATTTTCAGATAGCCGAATGACAGAACAAAGAAGAATTAGACCGAGACAATTGACGGCCTACTTGACCTGGTTATTCCACCATGATTAAGGGGACTATCAAAATTCTTTAAACATTTAAAATACTTTTTTTTTCTTTTTCAATTTATAAAATTATCAGCGTACATACACATAATTTTGTATATGTGACCTGGAATCATAAAACGACCCTATTGTGCGGAAATACCGTTCTTCACTTTTTGAGTGATTCTTATGCGAAATTTAACGCTCTTTCCAAGGTTTCTGTGTTAGTTTTTTCACAAATCGCATTTAAATCCAAATCGGACCACAAAAACGATTTTTTGAAATAATTCGATGCATGCGTCACCTATCGGAGATTTTTTCTTTTTATTGCCTTGTCATCGGGTTCTGAACTATATTCCAAGTTTCAAGATTGTAGCTTACCGGGAAGTTACTTAAATTTTAATTACAAATTTCGCTCACAACGGCCGACCGCTACACAGAGTCATGCTAAACAAAAACTTTAAACGCGTTTTTCTCGAAAACTTCTTCTGTATTGTATTGTGATTTGCACTTCAATATACAAATTTTCGAACAGCCTTGATTAAGCCATTTGAGTTGAGAAAGGACGTTTATGCAAACAAAATTTTGAGATAGGGCATATTCAAACTGAAATTCCACATAACCCTTGATTTAATTTTTTGTTTTATTTTTTCAGTAAATGAATGCAAAAGAAAATGGTTAAGTTTACGAAACTCGTACGCTCGTTACCTAAGGGAAACAAGAACATCTGATTTGCGTGGAAAGAAAAGAAAACAATGGTACATGGCTGATGCTATGTCCTTTGTGAAGGACTATGTTAATCTACAACCTATTAACTTTAGCACAATATACAGTGCGAATGTTGTAGATGAGTCGCAGAGCTCGCCATCAAATTCAAGTACGAGTAGTGGTAAAAACAGTCCAGAGCCATCCAAAAAGAGTAGATTTTCGGCAACAGAAAAAGAAGAGGAAGTAGAAGAAGAGCTAATAATGAAAGTTGAACCAGATGCGGTGTATATGCCATCAGGAACCAGAGAAGATATGCAGTCTGAAAATAGTAGACTATATGAAGGAGAAATGGAAGCAGAAATGCAAGAAGAGGAATTCCAATTAGCTGAATATGAAAACCCAAGAACCAAATTAAAGGCAAACAATTCTACGACCACAGAAAAGAGATACGAGTCAAGAACTTGGTATAAAAAATCGAGAATCAGAAAACGGGTGCCATCTAAACGGACAACGAGAGAAGAAGAAGCGTTACCAGAAAATGGAAATACATTATTTTTTAAAAGTTTACTCATTGATTACGAAAACTTATCTAACAGAAGACAAAGAAGATTCAGAATGTATATGTTAGAGAAGATGAATGAATTGCAAGAAAACGAGGAAAATGAGTAATCGGCATCCATAGGAGAAGCAGTGTACTACAGTTTGCTTCCAACCGGTAAACGAGTTGGAAAACCAGTACAGTAACGAATTGGAAAAATTCTTATAGTACATAAGATTGATTTTGCGTGTGCGGCTATTTGTATATTGTTGACAAAATAAAGCCTCGCCTTTATAGCTGAATTTACTTATTTTTTTAATAAGATTATATAATATTAGAAAACCTGAAAAGTTGAATACTAAAATGTCTCAATACAAGTATGATAGATGTCGAGATGTGAAGTCTGTTGGAAGACGATATTGAAAAAAAAAAAGTATCAAATCATAAAGCGCCGAGAAATAGACTGCCTTATTATGAGAAAGTCCATCTCAAAAAATGCGCCGAGCCCGCCTATTTAATATGGCATGTAAGGTTATATAAAGCCTATCGTACGAACGACTAAAGCCCTTCAGAAACAAGTGGATTCGCTTATCAGTACGGTGCTGTTGGTGTCGTTTTAAACTCTCGCAAAGGCTTAGGAATTGTTACGGATATGGTCAGTTCTTTGCGGTCTCAAATGAGGTACTTGATTCCACAATTAGTACGTCGCACTTCAGATCAGGCAAGAAACTGTCTATATCCTTAATACTCCCCTTAACCTTCGGAGTGATTTTGCGCTTAATATTAGCTATTAGCTGTTCTGAAATCTGTATCCATAAACGTCTCTGTATATATTTGTAGATACTTTGGTGGCAGTCGTAAGGTACTACTAAGGTTCAATCTGTTCGAAGACTTTGGTTTTCAGTCTTTCGTATAAACGATGGATATTTCTAATTACACCGTAATGGCGAGACGATATTCGAACCGCGATGTGTGAGCACAGTGTGGACAGTGGTGCAGTTGATACAGCTAAATAGTTCAATGTGCGAAGCTGGCGACTAAGTTGATTAACCTCAACCCGTAGTCCTGTCGGTATTTTCCAGCTGTAGTACTAAAGACCGCTTCACTTGGCACCTTAACGTCAAGGTGTTCCAGGAACAACAACAGCGTGTCTTTAGCCCACATCTGGAAAATGCCGCCATCAAGATATAACATCTCCCTAGGTTGATGTTATATTGAAAATCTCCGTCTAGATCTATTTTCGCCGAGACGCTCGGTCGCAGCCGTTCCGACTGCAAAACAAACATCGTCGTGCGACTTACGTTTCCTTCTCTTTGACTGATGTGGCAGATGTCGTAGGGCTATTTTATCCACCTGTCCTGTATGGAGGTTATGTCTGCCTTTACCTTTACGAGGACAACAGCCATCGAAACCTTCCCCTGTAAGGGCACGGCAATTCCTTCTTCTTGTCCTTACCGCGCTTATATTCTAAGCCCCTTAACTTGCTAACATTTCTTAACAAAAAAAATACGCTTTGAAAAATTTAAATAGCGACATGTAGAGTGAGCAATTAAAAAACTTTGTGGTGTCTAAAGATCTACATTCGAACAGAAAAAGAGAGCAGAATAATAAAGACTAAGAAAATAGCAAATTTTCCACATAAACACCTTTTAATTGTGCAGCGATATAATCGTATTTGACAAATAAAAATAATAATAATAGAATGAAAATTTAAAATCAGAATCAGGAAAACAAGACGAAGACAAAAGTTGAATTTTTATCGATGGCCAGCGAGTGTCGCCGACGATCAATAGCAAATAGTCTGTGCCTGCTGTTCAAGCAAAACGCTTGTGAAAATAAATAACGATTTAAAAAATTTTACGTTTTAAGAAAAGGTGGGTGGTGTTTTTTCATGTTTTTTAATGCAATGGTATTAAAAAAATATGCAGACAAGCATTATGATTTAAAACTTGTAAGCCAGAAAATAAAATAAAAGGGTCTAAATAGAAATTTTGAATTATACAATAACAGATTGCTTGTTAGTTATTCAAAAAGATGTTAAGTGTATGAAAAAATTTACTTGAGTTAAAAAAAATAAGTAATTTTTTTGTCTAAGCAACTACGAAGCTTTTTTATAATTTTTAAAATTTAAAAATAGCATTAACAACAACAACAACATAATAAAAATAGGATAAAAAAACAATTTTAAAAACTGTACAAATAAAGAAGCAAACTAAATGTTTTAAAAAAATGGGATTTATGAAAATATATTATATAATTCATGTTACATACAATTAAATACGTCAATGTGCAAAAAAACATGAAAACATGAAGGTTGATTATTAAGTTGTTGCTCTTTTTTTCGCGTCACCTTCAGTTCTGAGAGTTTTTGAAATCGTGGTGCCAATAAGGAAATTAATGATCGACGATATGTTTTTTATAAACTAAATACTATATTTTTGAGTATTAAAATTTATGATTAAACGATTTTTTTCGAAAACAAAAGTTTTCGTCAAAAAAAAGGTGAAGTGAGATGAAAGACAAACCGAGTCAATTAAGCTTCATCAAATGATATTTTTAAATATTTATAAATCAATCTTGTTCTGTTTAAATAGAAGAAAACATGAAAATTTAGTGGTGGCGTGAAAAAAATAAAAATAAAATAAAGTACTATATACTCAAGGTCTACGTATAAGTATATACATACATACATATGTACAACAGTGAACCGATAAATGCAGTGGCAATTTTTATCAAATTTCGTCAAATAAATTCCTTTATTTTTATTTTCGATATTTTAAGCAAATCCTTTCATGAAAACAGTAACAGATACGATACTAAGCAACTCCATCTCAAAAGCGTTTACGAAAAAATTCGAAAAACTTCATGAAAATTTCGCACTTGTTATTAAGAGTTATATGAACTTTTTTGAGTATGCAGTTATGTAGCTGAATAAATTCTAGCAAAGTACAAACGTTTTTTAGAGCTTCCTCTATGCAAAGTGTGAAATATACTATTTTATATGCAGAAAATTGAAAAAAATTTTAGACTTAATTTTAAAAAATTCAGAGACTCCAAATAAAAAGTTC
This sequence comes from Eurosta solidaginis, assembly GCF_040869045.1. Taxonomy (NCBI): domain Eukaryota; kingdom Metazoa; phylum Arthropoda; class Insecta; order Diptera; family Tephritidae; genus Eurosta; species Eurosta solidaginis. The sequence goes on from NC_090320.1 coordinate 296,066,273, forward strand.
GAACGTTTCGTAGAATTTTTTTGAAAATGTTTTCGGGAATTAAAAGAAGTTTTTACTTGAAATACTTCAAATAAAAAAAAAAAAAAATTAAAAATTAATGACGAAATTTCAAAAGTATTGGCACTGCTATTTTTTGGCCGCTGGTGTAAGTACATTAGGGTGGCCAAATTTTTGCGATTGAATTTTTTTCGTAAAATTATATACTATCAGATTCTACGCTCCTTAGTCCCAAGGGCCTAAAAAGCTACCTACCACGGTAAAGCATGCCGCCATAAGTTGCGAATAAAGTACGCAGACCCGTGGGAGTCTACCTATTACCGCAGCACCGAATTAAATCTTAAGTGTTCGGGGAGAGATTTTGCGGTTAAAGCAACAATAGTAGCATTAGAGCACAAAAATTCACAAATGAAGCCAGTGATGCCAAATAGAGGGAGTTTTGAATTTTTGTTGGATTTTTTAACACAAATTTTGCTAAAGTATTAAAGGGATTTCCGCAGGCGTACTGAACAAAAAGTTGTATTTTTCAAAATTTAATATTTTTCGTTGGTTTTCCCTTCCACTTGTTCAATAGTATTAGAATTAAAATAAAACAATTTAGCCCTTTCAAATCGGATCTGGATCATGGCCTAACGAAGGTTTGGAAAATGATTGATGCCAGTGGAATATAATCTAAAAGCTTTTGTTTAAGACGTGGAGTGTAAGCTTTTCATAATTTTCAGCATATTTTGAATGATCCCGTGAAATAAGCAGTTTAAAAACAACAAACGGCTAAAATGCAAGTCCCATATCCAGGTAGTGCACTGGGGTTCGGATCTGCTAAATAAACACCCCTATGTCCATTTTCTGATGCCAACTAAGGCAAACGTTTTAGGGACTATGATTTGATGACCTCTAAGGGGAATGTTCGGTATTTTTTAAATTATGTTATAAATGCCCGGCTGGTTGATGTCCTTACGAAGGCAAAAGCTGACATCACCGCCGTACAGGAAACTCGAAGAACGGATCAAGGTAGGAGGACAATAGAGCGACGGCGCTGGTTTGTGGTGCAAAAGAGACTTTGGCCCCACGTCATATCCAGGTAGTTATATTTTAAGATTTATATGAGAAAGTTACCCAGAGCGAAAAATGGCACTGAAGATGACCGAACATCGAACAGATGTGTCTCCAGACCTTATTTGACTAGGGATGACAGTAAATTTATTTTATGTATGGGTTAAACTCTACTGAAAGTTTTTAGGACAATGTTAACCTTATTTGGGGGGTCCTAAAAATTCATCTAAAAGTAGTACTATAAGCAATTCCGAAATGATTTTGAAAATAATTCGAAAGGAGTCCCGGAGCGAAAAAGGATGCCTAGTCAAAATATAAACAAAAAGGTATGTGAACGCGGTTTTCTATCTAAAAAATTGTGTAAATATGTCTTTCATTTCTAAAATATTGAAAATGCGCCTTATTATTCGATTGTACTGACGTTCAAATTTTTTGACAAATAAATATGTTTGTTATTAGCAAGTAAATCAGACATTTGGTGTAAAAACGGAATACCCTAATGTGTACATATAAACATATTAAATGAATAAGTATTTTAGTGACAGTTACTGCTCTCTGCGAGCGTATCTTTAATTTTTTTTGGTAGAGATTTGTATTTTGGAAAACAAATTAAAGAAATAAAATCTAAAAGTGGTTTGTTTTCTCATTTATCTGAAAACAAAAAAAAATATATACAAAAAATGACATCGTGCAGCCGAGGAGGTAAGAACGTTCTCTCACAGCAGCGTTAATTTGTTTATGGTTCTTATTTTATACTTTAGTTTCTACTCAGCAAAATCGTCACTGTTTCAGTGTTTTTGAAAAAACATGAAAATTCATTTGATGTGTGTATACAATAACAAAAAGATTAAACATAAAAATTCGGTAAATGCCTTAACGCCCACACAATATTTCGAAAGTGTATCTTTTTCATATAAATATCAAATTTAAAAACGAACTTTGTGGACATCTGACAAACAAATTTACATACAAGTAATTAAATTCGGTTAGTAAAAACTTTTTATATTTTCGCTCTAGAACATTTTATTGTTTTAAATAAATGTGTATTATTTAAATAAATATAAAAAGTTTTACTATGCGATATAAATAGTGGTACAAAGAGTTGGACTGTTTATGGGGAAAAGCTTCAAAATAAATAATATATTACGGCAAAATGAATTTCTTTTCGAGGTATGTAACCAAAACAATATAGGACAATACGGACAAGAAAATAATTTTTCCGTTTTTCGAAGTTAGCTTCCAAAAGAGGGGATGTTTGAAATTGAACTTTAACCATTTATAGAAACAATAAAGTAAAAATGTAGGCGTAATTAGCCTTTTTTCTTATTTCAAATCTTTGCAGGTTTGGTGTTATGCGAGTTCGAAAGCCGAATCCTCATAAAAAAAAAGAAAAAAAATATTAAAAATATAAAAAAATGTTTATTTCTGATTTAGTTTCTAACTATATGTATGTGTATACGAGGGCTAGGACTATCCGCATATTCGAATAACCGGATTTTATCCGTGTCAACGGATATCCGGTTAATATTCGTTTGTGAAACTATCCGGATATCCGGATTTATGAAGATCCGGTTAATAGCCGTATTTTTGGGTATTCAATGAAAGCAACAAATTGATGTACCATATATGTTTATTTAACATTAATAACAATAAATTCGTGGGGAATTTAAATCAATTAACAGTGAATACAAAAAAGGCTCGTGTTGAGAAATATGTGATATGATGGTAAACTATTTTCTTCTTGTTCTGGTGTAAGAAATCAAGTGCCGATATCATTTCCCGACTCAAACAATTTCGTGTGGGACGAACTACATTTCCAGCACTTGAAAATACCCTTTCAGCAGCTGTTGAAGTGGCAGGTACCGCAAGATATCTTTTGGCGATTTTCGACAGATTGGGATATATTCTTTCATGGTCTTGCAACCAATTGCTCGCACTGAGATTGTGGTTTATTTGTTCTTCGAATAAGTAGACGTGGGACTCGTCTTCCTCCTTTGTGTCACTGTCATTATCATTTAGGAGTCCCATAAAGCTATTTAGAGGCTAACTCCCAAGAACACAGAAATTACTTTTTGGCTTATGGCTCGGTCTTTTCAAATAAATTGGTTTGGATCGATAGCCAGCTGGGTTCTGTACAGTGCATCGTAAAACTTCTGTCTGCTGTTCTAAATAGTAAGTGGATTTAAATTCTTCATTGCTTTAAATTTGTTTTGGTTTGTTGCATTCTCCACAGGATGTTCTTTGTTCCATTATACTGGAATTAGACTCAAAGAACTGCATCAATTTGAGAAAATAAGAACAGCTTTCCAAGTCCTGTTCGAAAAAATTTCTGGAATTCGAATTCGAAAAAGTCTGGCAGTTTCTTGCAATTATCGGAATAAGTAATATTAAGCAGTAAATCAGTTTCGGAAAACCCCTGGGGGGTCTATGCAGAGAAATAAATTCCTTCGCATAGCAGGCTAGGACAAACGTGCTGGTACTTGAGGGTACCATATTTATAGATGGCGAAGGCTCGATTTTCTATTGACCTCGCTAAAATCTTTTGGTGGCTATCACAACAACAACAGCTCTGAAAAAGCTGTTACCAAGGATACCAATTCTAGTGTATAGGGTGCAGAAATCTATGGTACCCGGCAGAAAGACACGAACTTCCGTGAAGGTACTACGATGCAATAGCATTAAGCGTTCACTGATGTTGACGGCCTCAAGCGGCATAAATACATATGTACATACATATTCCATGTGTTTTTCAGACGAAAAAGGAATCTCGGACGAATATTGAATTTGATTTTGGCAAAAACATTTCTTTTTTCTTGTCAATGAAACTTTGGAATTTTTAATGTATTACAAGGTTGAAGGTCATAAACAAAATTGAAACATTTCGAAAGTGTAATAAACTACAAAATTTAAATGACACGATGAGCGAAACAAATGAAATTAAATTTTTTCAGTGCATGTATATCGTGCTCTCATGTTTAGTAAAGTTCGCCTGCAAGTACTTGCGAGTAAAAAAATAGCAGCGAAAACTGTTTATCAGCGTTTCTTTTTTCGTGTATTTAAAAAAAAAAAAAATATGTATGAATCATATAAAGAAAACTGGCCAAAGAAACCTCGAAGGCGTTTTCGAAAAAAATGGGAAATTCGGTAAGTTTTGAAAAATCTCCCACGAAATCTGCTAAAAGTTAATGTGAGTTCTGAGAAATTTCAAACTTCTACTTTGTCAAACTAAAATCAATTGGACTAAAAAGCTGCACACTCTAAAAGTTTTCTGAAACTATAAAATATATTAAGAAATTTTGATAAACATTTTTAAAAGCTCCGAACTTTTGAAAATTTTTTACTCGCAAGTGTACATACATAACAAAATTGTTGCATATTTCAAGGGAACATTTGCTTTACATTAGCTCCCCAAAATTGCCTCTATTCAAACACCCTTTAACTTATGTTTGTATACAATAATGTTTGTATGCAATATAAAGCTTAATATAACTAATTTGAATTCTATTTTAAAATTTTCCTTTTCTAAAAATAGCCAAACGCCAGTTGCATACAATTTCGATATGGAGAAAATTACAACTGCGCGTCCACAGCGCATTCGCCGTCATAGCAGGTGTGTATGTGGGAGTTTACTTGTATCGTTCGGTTGCTAGCTTGTTTTCGGTATTGTAAATAGTTTCTAAAATTAAAGAGTATTACTGCATTTAAAATACAAAATATTTTTCATGTTTTAGCTTTGCGCTGTTAACTAAACGAGAAATGTGTGTGCTGTTTGCTGTTAAATTTTAACTTAAAAGTATGTATTTGAAAAGTGTTGGTGTGAAAAAAAGAAATTCGATTAGATTAAGATGAGGTTTGATTCAGTCATGAAGGCACACGTTAATACTCTTTGCGACATCTTTTGACCACAATAAAAAGAGTCGTAAAAATTTTATCGATTAATATTTACTTATTTTGCGCTAGAATCTTAAAAAATAAGATAAAACTTCGAAATTACATTAGAATTTTATTTATTTTTTATTAGTTTGGATTCACTCACTTTGTAAGCAGTTAGCAAAAATAAAGCAAAAATCTGGAAATAATGCTTCGATGATTATTCGAAGTTAAATTTTTTTTGATAGCTATAATTTGTTCTTAAACTCGAATTTTTTCGAATACATATTGTCATTGAGCATGAAATTTTTGAAAATGCCATTTGTTTTTTTTTTTTGCCTACTTTGAGGGGCTTTTAAAGATGAACTAACATTTTTTCAATTCATTGCATTTGAATATCGTCGGCTTAGATAAACCTGCCAAGCGATATAAAAAAATTGTACTTGGTAGCCAAACAACTTTTATTTTTCATTGTACTCATAGGAAGCGAACTGGGGCTTTATTCTGTAGATTGATTCGAAAAAAAATTCGACTCTAAAGTAGAGATATACGCCGCCGCCGCCGATTTTCGTCGTTTTTCGCACGTCGCCGCCGAAAGTCAAAAATATCGGCGTCCGGCGCGTTACTATATTTTCTACTCGTTTAAGACTGTTTAGGCCATTTATTGTTCATGTCGAAAATTGGTCGAAAGTGGTATCAACGGATGCGCATCACTGCCGGTTATATGAATCCAATTTCGAAATTTAACTCTTTCTAACTATTCACTGTTAGCTGGGCGCCCATCGTGGTGTGATGGTAGCGTGCTCCGCCTACCACACCGAACATCCTGGGTTCATGCCCCGGGCAAAGCAACATCAAAATTTTTAAATTTTTTCAATTAGAAGAAAATTTTTCTAAACCGGGTCGCCCCTCGGCAGTGTTTGGCGAGCGCTCCGGATGTAGTTCTGCCATGAAAAGCTCTCAGCGAAAACTCATCTGCCTAGCAGATGCCGTTCGGAGTCGGCGTAAAACATGTAGGTCCCGTCCGGCCAATTTGTAGGGAAAATCAAGAGGAGCACGACGCAAATTGGAAGAGAAGCTCAGCCTTAGATCTCTTCGGAGGTTATCGCGCCTTACATTTATTTTATTTTTAACTGTTCAAAAGTTATTTAAAAAAGCAGGCGCATTCAATGCCAGCTTAACACGGATTTGGAATCACCAAATTCACCAAGTTATTAAAACAAAACACTAAAAGAAAAGTTATATAATAAATTTATATGCTCACTTTGCATAGTTTTTTTTTAAAAATTGATAATGAACAATGATTTCAAATAAAATGACCCAAGGCGAACATGTTTTCAAATTGTTCTCAAGTTGTTAAAAAAAGCAAAAAACCCAAAAAGGTTCCGATTTAAAAAAAAAATTGTATATTGCGATTGGCTGAAAGAATAAGCGAAATCAGTGATGCTAAATCCTTTAGTAGGTTCTGGGGGCATAAACACCCCTTTGAAATGATTCTTACCTCATACTTAAGTTGAGGATATATGTACGTATGAGAAGGGCTTACATTCAAACATCTGTTGTTTATTTGCGAAACCTTAAAATAGCGTCTGAAATGTTGATTTTGATTTTCACACTTCATTATTCAATACCCACGTCTCTTGGTTTGACACTTCTTAAAGTTGGCGGCCATATCCCCAACTAGCCCAATGGAGTGAATCACATTGTTTATAGCCTACCAACCAAGTTTAAATATAACCTACGCGTTACGGCTACTGTCACATATGTGAATACGTAGGCACATACATATATTTACCAGGTGAGACTTTCTCCTTCGCAAGGACACTCAAATTGGTGAAGCAAAAGCTTTCCCAAGACAGTCGAACAAATGGCCGGGTGTCATACTGCCCTAACGTAGTGGACAGTCGAACTAGGCTGAAATTTGAAGCTACGCGGTTATTTATAATGAATTCTTGTATCAAAAGGCATGAAAACAACAGTTTGGACTGAGCCTAACATTAACATCTTTCAACTTAAAATCGTTTTGGTTTAACGAAGACTACTGAATTCAATGTTTCGAGCACAAACGTCTGCAAACTTTGGTCTACATTTAAAAAAATTATCTAGGGTCTTTGTACAATTTATTATGTAGGATTATACTATTTGCACCTATAATTTACACCATAATATCCACTTAGACTGCTTATGATTTCGGGGGCGGCCAGGAGGCGTGGTAGTGACTGGTGGTGGACAGGATTACTACTGTTCGCACATCGGGAATTATAGCTCTTAAAACAGCTGAAAAAACTAGAGGCGCCCTTTTCCGCGATCAACAATAGGCCATCATTGGTGCTAATCGTTATATTGTACCAAGAGAGTCATGAGTATTCAAATACCATTAATAGCAACCGTAAGTCGCCTTTGTACGTGACCAGCAAGGAGCAACAAAATATTAAAAAAAAAATCGTGTCTACAACGAGTATTAGTAGTTGACCCAGAACATCTCCTCCGGTGAAACTACGACAGACAAAAGTGTTTAAGTACTTAAATTTTTTTCGGCAGACGTAGCAGTACCAGTCCCTTAGACCAGAGTTAGGTTCGAAACCTCCCTCCGCAAGGAGCTGAATGATCCGCGAGACCCCCAGCGGGTTAGGGGATCAGAATATACCCGGGGTAGGTATGCCTGTCGTAAGAGGCGACTAAAATACCAGATTCAAGGGGCTGTGTAGCGCAACCTTTCAGGTTGCCAGTGCAATATATAGCTTCTCCAAACCCAATTGTCAACCTCACCTATCCGCGGCGAATCCTGTTTCACTAACAAACGAGGCTCTGGCGGTAGGGAGGGAGGGGATGGCCTGAAGATTTAATGTGGCCCCATAAATCGTTCCCGAGATGGTCGGGCTAGCACCTTAATGGTGCTATGGTACCGGAGCGTACGGGATTTGTATCCGGCAAAGGACCATCACATCGATAACACTCCCCAAAGCCTTCGGGGAGCAACCTTATCGCTACAACAACAACAACAACATCCGCGAGACTCTGAGGCAAACCCCTAGATCTATCCAAAAACGTCGATTTCCTGAAATACATACAAACAAACCCTTTCCTAAATATTATTTTAAAATAGAAAAATCAAGCTTTTTAAATAATAGTGCCTACGCCGCAGCCGCCGATATAGTTATCAGCGTAAACCTCTACTCTGAAGCCGTTGGCTTTTTTTATTTTAATGGCCCTTATATGATGTTACTTTGCTGATTGGTTGATGTATTATTTCTACCAAGCTGCATCAAAAAGTAATTTATAAAAAAAAACAAGTAAGGAAGGTTAAGTTCAGGTGTAACCGAACATTACATACTCAGTTGAGAGCTATGGTGACAACATAAGGGAAAATAACCATGTAGGAAAATGAACCGAGGGAAACCGTGGAATGTGTTTGTATGACATGTGTATCAAATGAAAGACATTAAAGAGTATTTTATGAGGGAGTGGGCCATAGTTCTATAGGTGGTCGTCATTTAGGGATATCGCCATAAAGGTGGATCAGGGTTGACTCTAGAATTTGTTTGTACAATATGTGTATCAAAAAAAAAAGGTGCTAATGAGTATTTTAAAAGGGAGTGATCCTTAGTTCCATAGGTGGACGCCGTTTGGAGATATCGCCATAAAGATGGACCAGGGATGACCCTAGAATTTGTTTGTACAATATGGGTATCAAAAAAAAAGGTGCTAATGAGTTTTTTTAAAAGGGAGTGATCCTTAGTTCCATAAGTGGACGCCGTTTCGAGATATCGCCATAAAGGTGGACCAGGTGACCCTAGACCCCAGCGGGTTAGGGGATCAGAATATACCCGCGGTAGGTGCCTGTCGTAAGAGGCGACTAAAATACCAGATTCAAGGGGATGTGTAGCGCAACCTTTCAGGCTGCCAGCGCAATATATAGCTTCTCCAAACCCAATTGTCAACCTCACCTATCCGCGGCGAATCCTGTTTCACTAACAGACGAGGCTCTGGCGACCCCAAGCTCCTCATGGAACTTGGGGGTAGGGAGGGAGGGAATGGCCTGAAGCTTTAATGTGGTCACATAAATCGTTCCCGAGATGGTCGGGCTAGCACCTTAATGGTGCTATGGTACCGGAGCGTACCGGATTTGTATCCGGCAAAGGACCATCACATCGATAACACTCCCCAAAGCCTTCGGGGAGCAACCTTATCGCTACAACAACAACAACAACAGGTGACCCTAGAACCCAAGGCAGTCGGTTCTATGTACCGGAGCGACTCGGGATTTTTCCCGACCAAGGACTGTCATTTCAGTGTGACCCCATTTAATTTGTTTCGTCCCTCCCACAAATTGTCATCCTCCCAGCAGCTCCTTGCAGCAGGACTGCTACATATTCTCTTACTCCGGGAAGGTATCGAACCCAATCCGGGTCCGTCTCCTGACCCCGGTCCTGAGAAATGGTTTTGCTGCATTTGCCAGAAAAGAATCTTTTTAGGACGGTCATACTCTGTTCAGTGTGTCTCGTGCAAGGGATGGTTGCATCGGACAGGTTGTTCTGGGCTTGATCCCAAAACCCGACGTCCACGTAACTTTTATAAATCTTTTGTGGCTCCTTGCTGCTCACGCCCAAGGGCGTCCCGTAGTCTACGCCTAAGCGTATCCCCACTACCTTCCAGCAGCTTCGCTGCTCAGCAAGCCACAACAAGTACCCGCTGCTGCTCGCGCCCCACGGCGCCAACAACTCAAACAGCTGATACCACTCATAACTACTACCTTCGTAGTAGAGCTGGTAGCAATGCTGAGCATCAGCCCCTGCCCCCGTCTTCTTCTCCCCCCCTCTTTTCTGGCAGCAATCGTGCAGGTCAGGGAAACAGACTCTTAGTCCCTGCCTCCGTTTGCACCGTCTGCCAGCACAGAATATATAGGTGTGCGACATCCGCTCAATGCAGCTCCTGCCTTGGGTGGTGCCACTTTCCTAGATGTTCTGGTCTCCGCGACGGCAACCCCTCGACGGGTTTCATCGCGCCATGTTGCCAGGTCGCAAACCCAAATCATCCGGGTACCCCAATGCTTGCCCAAGGGCGCCCAGTCCCAAGGCCACAACAGCAATTGCGCCCTGGCCTTGCACAACCTAGGCGTAGTCACCCCTCACTTACCCCTAGAGTGGCGGTGTCACCCCTCATGCACTTCAGAATTCTGCAGTTCAACTGTAATGGACTAACTGGGAAGATTACGGAGATAGTCGATTTCATGAAGCGGCACAACATCCGCATTGCTGCGATTCAAGAGACTAAACTCACAGCAAGATCTGCATTGCAGACCTGCTCTGGTTATAATGTCCACAGGAAAGACCGCGAGAGCGGAAATGGAGGCGGCCTCGCGTTTATTATACACCACTCTGTGCAATATCATATATTTGATCCTGGCATCGACCGCAGTGACAATGTCTTAGAACGTCAAGGCCTATCTGTCCGGTCAGGCGATGCAAATCTAGAAATCATCAACATCTACATCCCTCCTGTCACCTGTTGCCCCAGTGGATACCGCCCTAATATCGAGGCCTTACTCACTGGCAACAATCGCATTATCTTAGGCGATTTCAATGCCCATCACGACCTATGGCATTCAAACTTGCGGGCGGACGGTAGGGGTGAGATGTTGGCGGATCAAATAGACGAAACGACGTTCTGCACAATAAACGGAGACGCCCCCACACGTATGGTAGGAAGCTGTCATAGCTCGCCAGATATCTCAATCGTGAGCGCAGAACTCGTAAACTGCGTCAACTGGCAGCCGATGGTAACATTGGCATCTGACCACCTGCCCATACTTATTTCGTTCGAGCGTACCGCCGACTTCATCGTCACCGAAAAACGCGTTTTCATAAACTTCAAAAAAGGAAAGTGGGAAGAATATAAATCTGCAACAGACAGCAGCTTTGCTGCCCTCCCTATCCCGACTGATGCCCGCCAAGGGGAGCGTGCCTTCCGTAAGATCATTGAATCCGCCTCGGCACATTTCATTCCCGCCGGGAGAATTCCCGAAATCCGGCCCCACTTCCCGGCGGAGGCCGCGAGCTTAGCGAGGGAACGGGTCCTTATAAGACAGCTTGATCCAGGCGACCCCCAAATAAGGGATATAAACCAACGCATCAGATTGCTTGTGGACGAACACAAGCGGGCGAAATGGGAAGAGCACCTAAGAGGTTGTAACCTCTCTACCGGTGTAGGTAAACTTTGGTCCACCGTAAAGTCCCTATCGAATCCGACTAAGCACAAAGACAAAGTTTCCATCGCCTTTGGCGATAAGGTGCTGTCGGATGCGAAAAAATGCGCGAGCGCTTTCTGCCGACAATATATAATGCATCCTACGGTCGACAAAGATAGACGGAGAGCCAATAGACACGCACATAAACACAAACTTCACGCGTCACCAATTACCATCACCGCTAGAGAGGTTGAGGACGCCATTGGTCGCGCTAAACCATCCAAAGCAGTGGGCCCAGACGGCATAGCCATGCCGATGCTTAAAAACCTAGGGAAAGAGGGTTTCAAATATTTAGCGCATGTCTTCAACCTGTCTCTTTCCACCTTTGTCATACCCGAGAAATGGAAAATGGCAAAGGTGGTCCCGCTACTAAAGCCTGGGAAACCAGCTAACGTAGGTGAGTCATATCGTCCGATATCTCTCCTATCGCCAGTGGCAAAGACGCTTGAAGCCATTTTGCTCCCTTATTTCCAAGCACATTTGCAGCTAGCCCCTCATCAGCATGGCTTCAGAAAACTCCATAGCACTACCTCCGCGCTAAATGTCATTAGCACCCAGATAAATTGCGGTTTGAATCAATATCCCCACCATAGAACAGTACTCGTAGCGTTAGACCTATCAAAAGCTTTTGATACGGTCAACCATGGCTCGTTACTGCAAGACCTGGAAGGGTCTACCCTTCCCCCATGTCTTAAAAGGTGGACCGCAAATTATCTGGGTGGTCGGCAGGCATCGGTGCAATTCAGAAACGAAACATCAAAACAAAGGAGAATTAAACAAGGGGTGCCACAGGGTGGTGTCCTATCCCCGCTTTTGTTTAATTTCTACATATCTAAGCTACCTTCACCACCGAAAGGAGTCACAATCGTTTCCTACGCCGATGACTGCACAATAATGGCCACAGGCCCAGGCCCAAAGATCGATGAGCTATGCAATAAAATAAACGGCTATCTCCCTGATCTCTCCAGTTTTTTCGCCTCGCAAAACCTGGCATTGTCACCGACTAAATCTTCCGCGACCTTATTTACAACATGGACGCCCCAAATGTCGACCATATTGAACATCCACGTCGATGGCACTACGCTACCGACTGTTCTACACCCCAAAATCTTGGGTGTGACGTTTGATCAGGATCTACATTTTGGTGCGCACGCAACCGCAATTGTTCCAAGAATTCAGAGCCGTAATAAAATCCTCAAATCCCTTGCTGGCAGTACCTGGGGAAAAGATAAAGAAACGCTCTTGACCACATACAAAGCAATTAGCCAGCCGATTACGTGCTACGCGTCACCCATATGGTCGCCAAGCCTAAAAACCACCCACTGGAAGAAACTACAGGCCTGCCAAAATACTGCTCTCAGAATCGCCACGGGCTGTCTTCTTATGTCCCCAGAACACCATCTGCATAATGAGGCGAGAATACTCCCCATCAGGGAGAGAAATGAGATGCTGACCAAACAGTTTCTGTTGAATACCCAGAAACCTGGGCATCCCAACAGACATCTGATTGACGAACCAGCACCGCCTAGGGGCCAAAGGAGTCATCTCCGTAAGCATTTTGAGGAAATACGGCACCTGAGAACCCAGCCGTATGAAGCGGAAAAACACAAGCAGGTCCTTGGTGAATTCCATAGACAGGCGTCGGACCTTTATGTCGAGAATTGCCCGGTGAATCCAGTACTTGAAGAAAAATATCCAGAACTCGCAGAAGAGGAACGCATACTCCCCAGGGAAACGCGTGTCACTCTTGCTCAACTTCGTTCTGGATACTGTAACAGGTTAAACTCTTACCTATCCAGAATCAACCCCGACATACAAAATGTATGGCCTGCTTGCAATGTGTCCCCACATGACACCAACCATCTCTTTAATTGTAATGTGGAACCAACGCCTCTAACACCCCTTTCCTTATGGTCCACCCCTGTTGAAACGGCAAGTTTCCTTGGACTCCCGTTAGAGGATATTGATGACAATTTGTGATCGGTCGCGGCTATTAGGTGGGGCGAGCATTGCTACAACAACAACAACAACAACAACCCTAGAACTTGTTTGTACGATATGGGTATCAAATTAAAGGTATTAATGAGGGTTTTAAAAGGGAGTGGTAGTAGTTGTATAGGTGGTCGCTTTTTCGAGATATCGCCATAGAGGTGGACCAGGGGTGAATCTAGAATGCGTTTGTACAATATGGGTATCAAACGAAAGGTGTTAATGAGTATTTTAAAAGGGAGTGGGCCTTAGTTCTATAGGTGGACGCCGTTTCGAAATATCGCCATAAAGGTGGACCAGGGGTGACTCTAGGATGGGGGTTTTAAAAGGGAGTGGTGGTAGTTGTATAGGTGGTCGCCTTTTCGAGATATCGCCATAAAGGTGGACCAGGGGTGACTCTAGCATACGTTTGTACAATATGGGTATCAAACGAAAGGTGTTAATGAGTATTTTAAAAGGGAGTGGGCCTTAGTTCTATAGGTGGACGCCTTTTCGAGGTATCGCAATAAAGGTGGACCAGAGGTGACTCTAGACTTTGTTTGTACAATATGGGTATTAAATGAAAGGTGTTAATGAGTATTTTAAAAGGGAGTGGGCCTTAGTTCTATAGGTGGACGCCTTTTCGAGATATCTCCATAAAGGTGGACCAGGGGTGACTCTAGAATATGTTTGTACGATATGGGTATCAAATGAAAGGTGTTAATGAGTATTTTAAAAGGGCGTGGGGCTTAGTTCTATAGGTGGACGTCGTTTAGAAATATCGCCATAAAGGTGGACCAGGAGTGACTCTAGGATGTGTTTGTACGATATGGGTATCAAATTAAAGGTATTAATGAGGGTTTTAGAAGGGAGTGGTGGTAGTTGTATAGGTGGTCGCTTTTTCGAGATATCGCCATAAAGGTGTACCAGGGGTGACTCTAGAATGCGTTTGTACAATATGGGTATCAAACGAAAGGTGTTAATGAGTATTTTAAAAGGGAGTGGGCCTTAGTTCTATAGGTGGACGCCGTTTCGAAATATCGCCATAAAGGTGGACCAGGGGTGACTCTAGGATGTGTTTGTACGATATGGGTATCAAATTAAAGGTATTGAGGGTTTTAAAGGGAGTGGTGGTAGTTGTATAGGTGGTCGCCTTTTCGAGATATCGCCATAAAGGTGGACCAGGGGTGACTCTAGAATACGTTTGTACAACATGGGTATCAAACGAAAGGTGTTAATGAGTATTTTAAAAGGGAGTGGGCCTTAGTTCTATAGGTGGACGCCTTTTCGAGATATCGCCATAAAGGTGGACCAGGGATGACTCTAGAATATGTTTGTACGATATGGGTATCAAATGAAAGGTGTTAATGAGTATTTTAAAAGGGCGTGGGGCTTAGTTCTATAGGTGGACGCCTTTTCGAGATATCGCCACAAAGGTGGACCAGGGGTGACTCTAGAATGTGTTTGTACGATATTGGTATCAAATTAAAGGTATTAATGAGAGTTTTAAAAGGGAGTGGTGGTAGTTGTATATGTGAAGGCGTTTGCCAGATATCGACCAAAATGTGGACCAGGGTGACCCAGAACATCATCTGTTGTATACCGCTAATTTATTTATATATGTAATACCTGCAAAGATTTCAAGGGTTTTTTTAAAGTTATATTTCGCGTCAATAAACCAATCCAATTACCATGTTTCATCCCTTTTTTCGTATTTGGTATAGAATTATGGCATTTTTTTCATTTTTCGGAATTTTCGATATCGAAAAAGTGGGCGTGGTCATAGTCGGATTTCGTTCATTTTTTACACCAAGATAAAGTGCGTTCAGATAAGTACGTGAACTAAGTTTAGTAAAGATATGTCGATTTTTGCTGTAGTTATCGTGTTAACGGCCATGCGGAAGGACAGACGGACGACCGTGTATAAAAACTTGGCGTGGCTTCAACCGATTTCGCCCTCTTTCACAGAAAGCAGTTAACGTCATAAAATATATGCCCCTACCAAATTTCAAAAGGATTGGTAAATTTTTGTTCGACTTATGGCATTAAAAGTATCCTAGACAAATTAAATGAAAAAGGGCGGAGCCACTCCCATTTGGAAATTTTCTTTTATTTTTGTATTTTGTTGCACCATATCATTACTGGAGTTGAATGTTGACATAATTTACTTATATACTGTAAAGATATTAAATTTTTTGTTAAAATTTTACTTTAAAAAAAATTTTTTTTTAAAAGTGGGTGTGGTCCTTCTCCGATTTTGCTAATTTTTATTAAGCGTACATATAGTAATAGGAGTAACGTTCCTGCCAAATTTCATCATGATATCTTCAACGACTGCCAAATTACAGCTTGCAAAAGTTTTAAATTACCTTCTTTTAAAAGTGGGCGGTGCCACGCCCATTGTCCAAAATTTTACTAATTTTCAATTCTGCGTCATAAGTTCAACTCACCTACCAAATTTCATCGCTTTATCTGTCTTTGGTAATGAATTATTGCACTTTTTCGGTTTTTCGAAATTTTCGATATCGAAAAAGTGGGCGTGGTTATAGTCCGATATCGTTCATTTTAAATAGCGATCTGAGATGAGTGCTCAGGAACCTACATACCAAATTTCATCAAGATACCTCAAAATTTACTCAAGTTATCGTGTTAACGGACGGACGGACGGACATGGCTAAATCAAATTTTTTTTCGATCCTGATGATTTTGTATATGGAAGTATATATCTATCTCGATTCCTTTATACCTGTACAACCAACCGTTATGCAATCAAACTTAATATACTCTGTGAGCTCTGCTCAACTGAGTATAAAAAGTAGTAGTTAGCAGGTTTGCACTCTCAAGCCGACGATAAGCAAAGATTTGCATACCTTTGAGCTTGGTCAATAGCATTTTAATAATTTTTTCTTACATTTAACCAGACGTGCATGGCCCCCAGAGGATGATCTAAATCAGAAACGTCTCGTAAAACGACTTTTTACACCAGACATTAAGCGTATGCTCAAGGATTGGCTTGTGCGTCGTCGCGATAATCCCTATCCAAGTCGTGATGAGAAAAAACGTTTAGCGGTCGAGACTGGCCTAACGTATACACAAATATGCAATTGGTTTGCTAACTGGCGTCGAAAATTGAAAAATTCTGAACGTGAACGCAATGAAAGGTCTTGGGGTCATCTTATCAAAAATTACAATACAAATACACGTGGAAATGTTGAACAGTTTAGTATATCTTCAGAGGATAGTATTTGGGAAGAGAATGAGTTTGTGCGTGATGGTGATGAAATGAAACGTAGTGATGATGACGATGAAGAATATGAATCGCGTGAAGATGGGATGAATAGTTGTAATGACGGTACATTGAGTTCTTCAGCTGGTTATAGTAGTAATGACAAGAATCAACCTACAAGAGATTCTTTTATGAAACAACAATTTTGTTATAACCGAAATATACCAAATTTTAAAAGCTCATCAGCAATCCTTTCATCGGCTCATCACGTGCAACCACAGCCGTCAAATTACACGAAGCCAACTCTTGAGGCACATCGCTCAGCCATTTGCAATGCAAAGTACAAACAAAAGATGATGGAGAAATATCTTCGCGATATGAATGATGCGCATTTAAATGTAATAACACAACGAACGGCCCCCGAAAATGACTTCACCACCAATTATGGTACAAAGCAGCAGATCGTAAATGAAACTGATAGCCATCCGGCTCAAAATATAGGCCACACTGGTAGCACAGCATTGACAAAATGGCTAGAAAGTGCCGCACGTTTTACGCCCGATAAAAATAACTATTTCATAGAATGGAATGGTAGAACGTAAGTTAACAAAAGAACAAATTTTACTACATAGATTAAAATATATACACCTCTTTTTAGTGGAAAATTGGAGCGTAAACCATGTTCAAAACAATTGCGATGCGTCACTATTATACCAGCCCACTCGAATATCTTACAACGTCAGCCTACTAAGACCGGCTGCCCAACACAATTAGAAATGGATGCTGCTGAAGCGTTGGCGAATATGGCATTTAATTGCCGACAAAGAATGTTGGATTGTAATAATAATTCTGTCGGTAGTGGGAGCTTACAGACTGTAAAGGCAATAAGTTCCTAGTAGCAAATTGTTAGTCTTACAAACAAACGTTAGCATATGCATCTACATATATGTATATGTACATCACAGGAGCAAGCATTCCAGTGTAAATTTTGGGTGCAAAATATTATGCGAATTTAGTAAATTAATTCTTACCATGACCAAAAGCAGTTAAGACTAGACTAAAAAGAAATCAGTTTTAAAAGACATAGAGTGAAATGTGCGAATGAATAAATCAGAATAAAATCAGAACATGTATTTGTTTTTATGAAATTCTTTCGAACGAAATCGAAAGAAGTCGCAACTAGACATGTACATTAATTTGGGATTCAAGTGGTTGATAAGCGCAATACGAAGCTTTACCAACCCGTAACCTTACCTATCCGAAGGGAAGCCTGTTACAAATATGAATATATCATACACGTATTTGGAAAGTGAGGTTCTATCGATCCCAAGTTCCTCATGGAACTAGCGGCCCGGCAAAGGACCACCAACATCGATAACACTCCCAAAATTGTTAGGGAGAGTCTTTATCGAACAAGAAGAGTGACATTTTATAAAATGGGCCTGTCATCGCCCCAATAATTATTCCAACAATCATAGCCCATAGAAAAATATTTGGTGGAGATATTGTTGTTGTTGTAGCGACAAGGACACTCCCGAAGGCCTTGGGGAGTGGTATCGATGTTGAGGGTCCTTTGCCGAATGCAGATCCTGTACGTTCCGGTACCAAGCCCGACCATCTCGGCAACGATTTGTTATGAACACATGCGACCTTCTTGGCCATACCGCACTCCCAACCCCCTAGATCCTGAGTAGTTCGGGATCGCCAGAGCCCTGGCTGTTAATGAAACAGGATTCGCCACGGATAGGTGAGGTTGCCAATTGGGTTTGGAGAAGCTATGGTCTAGAAGGTTCAATGTGGAAAAATTAAATCCTTCCTGGGATGGTCGGGCTAGTACCTTAACAGTCCTTATTACCGGAATATACCAGATCTATATCCGGCAAATGACACACATCGATAACACTCCAAAACCTTCGCTACAATAACAACAACAACGCCTGCCAAAAATGGATTTTGAACCATTTTTTTTTTATTTCAGGCAAGCGTTGGTATTAAAAAATAATAAATGTAAGGCGCGATGACCTCCGAAGAGATCTAAGGCCGAGCTTCTCTTCCAATTTGTGTCGTGCTCCTCTTGATTTTCCCTACAAATTGGCCGGACGGGACCTACATGTCTTATGCCGACTCCGAACGGCATCTGCAAAGCAGATGAGTTTTCACTGAGAGCTTTTCATGGCAGAAATACACCCGGAGTGCTTGCCAAACACTGCCGAGGGGCGACCCCGCTTAGAAAAATTTTCTTCTAATTGAAAAATTTTATTTCTAAAATTTTGATGTTGCTTTGCCCGGGAGTTGAACCCAGGGCATACGGTGTGATAGGCGGAGCACGCTACCCACCACACCACGGTGACCGCCAAGCATTGGTATTATTGTATGATTATTGTAGTTTTTGCGATAAGTCAATTATAACCGGAGTTGCAGCTTCGGAATTGTGGTGAAAAACTTCGTCCACAAAGGAGCGGAGTGTTAATTATTTTATATAATTTTTAACGCTTTTGTTTATTTTTGTTTAGTGTTAGTCCAAATAAAAAATTTGGGCAAATTCGCTTTTTTTAATCTAGGACGTTGCAAAGTTTGAGCAACTGCTCGCGCTTTCCGCACTGTCACTTACGTAAAAATACTTCAGGCTGGACTTGTGAAGAATACAATAATATTCAGCTTCGTACTGTGTGCAAAACGCGAGTAATTCTTAGGAAGGGAGTTATAATGGCAAAATACGTCTGTATACAATTTTTAAGATTCCTATCTCAAATTCCAAGATTTGTTTTTTAATCTAAGCTGACTGATTTTTTTATTTATTTATCTTTATTAGATAAATAAATCGGAATACTTTAAAAACTAAAATAGAATCAAATTTTTGAAAAAATATAAATCAAATACATAATGATCAATTACCTTTCACTCTTGATTATAGACGTGAACATCATTGAGGTTGGGTTTGTTTTTTCTAGAGAAATTTTGTTTAATTTCCTGATTTCAAATAATTACTGCATTAAAAATTATTATAGACATTAATTCTAATTAGCTTGACGTTTTTCCAGATTTATTCGCTGTTTCTTCAGCAGGTTTAATGCTGTCGTTCGTCCCTCCTTTCGCATATACATCAAGCACATTTACAAAATTCTTCTGATGAGTTTCCAACTGTTGTACTACATTGCTAGCTGCCATGTTGAGAGTTTGTACAAGTTCTCCTTGCGCTGCCTGCAAGCCCGGCAGTTGTGCATATGCCATAAACTCATTGCGACTTAGTAATCGTTCATCTACTATGCCTGCCAATAGTATCATTTGTGGGCACCGTCGTGTTATACGTAAAAGTTGGCCAACATGCTGCTCCGTTGAAAACACAATACAAGTACGATTCTCGAATAATGGTAATATGGCCTCAAATTGTGTGCCCTCAACAGCCGTTTTCATAATTTGTTTACCATACGCTTTGAAATGCATATTTTTTTTGTGTAATTGTACACGTATAGGAAAGAGATCGTCCTCTTTGATAGAATTTAAGTGATACAATCCAACCATACGGGAATGTTGCAACCAATTACGTACTTCACGTGCTATTACTAAAGCATATGGATTTTCTGCATCTACATTTCGTTTACGGGGTACAAAGCAATTTTTTGTTGGATCTTTTTGCTTCTTCTCTTCAGCATATTTTTGTACGAGAGCAAGTACTCGGGCACGTTCATAATGTGGTGCACGCGGTCTTTGTATGTTGATTTTACCACGGAAACGCTGTGTTTGAGTTATAGGTGTTCTACAGGATAGTAATATTACTGCAAAGTTAAGGAGTTTAATTAGCTTTTGTTGTATAACTATCAAAAAACACGACCGCTGCACCTACCTTGACGGAGTAACTGTGACATCTTATGGCCTTTTTTCTAAATCACCGGCTGAAATATCTTTGGAATAACTGGCAATTAAAAAATATACTATTGTTTGTGAAAATTATTCAAAAAATAAATTCTCACAATTTAAGCCAAACAACACAAATTTTTTTTATCACGAGCGCGCAAGCATCAGCTGTTTGCACGTAATCGTTAATCATTCACAATAGTGGCAGCAGTGATTGTGAGCGCTAACAAGAAGTTATCGAGAAGTGTAATCGTAATTGTGTTCGAAAAGCCGTTATAACGTTTGAAAGTAAATGCGAAAATGTCGAACCCGAATTTTTGCTGCTCAACCAAACAATGTGAGTAAAATGATTGAATTTTTTTTTTCTTTGAAGTATCGATAATTGTTCTTTTATGAGCAACTGAATATTCGGGTACTTTCGATAGTTGATTTTAAACCATCGGTAATTCTTGACTTTAGGATACAACTGCTAAAACTCGTCCAAAGACGCGCTTTGGACCCAGGATCAAGAATCCGAAAGCGGAAATTGGAAATTTTATTTCTTTTCAGAGACATTTGCAAACAAAATTGGAAATTTTCATATGGTTGTTGTGATTTTGATGATTTTGATGATTTTGTACCCACAAGAAAAACTGCGGATAAAAGTGTTTTGCGCGGATATAGATTTGGTCTCTAAACCGGTTTTGGACCCACCCAGGGTAATTTTTTATAAGCGCGGCCAAAGGCCGCCAATGCACCTGTTCTGCGCAAAAATACTATGGATTCCATCCCTGGTTTCGGAACGCTCCGGGGCTAGTTTGCGGTTTTTTGGAAATATCTTTTGACAGAAATAAAATTTGGAATTCCCGCAATCGGATTCATGGTCCTGGGATCAAACCGCGTCTTTTGACACCTCTCCCGATATGGAAGAGTTTTAGCAGTTGTACCCTAAAATAAAGAATTACCAAACCACCTAACTGTTACTACATGATATGACCGCAAATTGAACCTATCAGATTAGCGCCTCGTTTACTTACCAAGTACTAGCATAACAATGAAATAGTTCTGGTGAGGCTGGTAATAATTTACATCCTGTAAAATTATGTCGAATTTGAGCATAGCCCTAAAGCATAGGTTCCTAGCATGCGGATCATGCCGCTCACTTCATCTTCAGATTTCAGACTTCCATGGTCCCCGGAGGATAGACGAGCTAAGGGGTGGAGGCAGTTATTTGGACTAAAAGGGCTAAAATACTACATGTAAAGGCACTTAAGTTGTAGAAAGTTTCTAATAAACCATCGGAAGCTACCTGGGGGACAGTTAGGGATAATATAACATTGTTTTTCTATAAAAGTTGGGCATAGATTGGCATTTGATTTTATGGAAGCGCTAGTTTTATTGCCGAATAACTGCTGAGCCCGCATTTAGTAATACAAATATGGGGTAACAATAAAATCTACTACTTTCCCCTTTAGATTACTCCAAACCCAAAAATTTGGTGGACACTTTAATCATAGTGCCACGTGTAATTATTTGCAAGAAAATACAGAAATGGCAAGAATATACCGAAACAATTACTATTAAAAATAAAGGAATGGTAAGTTTTCCAAAGGAATGCCAGAACTTTTTTTACAAATGATGTTAAATTCTACCCATTAAAAAATTTTAATTTTTTTTTATTTCTCAATTAGTACCCACGGAACCTTATATATTCTACTGATAGCTCACAAGATACGAAATTCGTATTTCCTCAACATTGGGAGTATGATCAATTACAACCCGATGATATCATTGAAGTACAAGTTGTAATCAATCCAACTGGGAATAGCGTAAAGACCGCTTGCAGACATATTTACATACAATCTACCCATCCAAATATAACATTTGAAATTCCTATAATTGGTAAGTTTCTCAAATGAAAAGTATATGCGATATTTTTAAATATTTTTCAAGAAGTAGTTCGTCTTATTTAATCAGCTAAATTGTTTTTTCTCGTGTTTCGCACATCGATTGTCAAATTTAGTTGTCATTATTGGCAAAAAAATCTTAACCCTTTCAGAAAGTTTGTAGTTTAAAATTTTTGAAAGATGGCTTTCATTTTTAAATAAAACACCATCATTTGCTATAAGAACACGCACATATGTAATACTCCTATATTGCTACAAAAGGCTAGGTACATTCCCAAACATCAGAGTGCCGATATATTGCTGTTTAAACGTTTTTGTTTCTGTATTCAATAATCGAATGTACCTAAATTTTAATTTTTTCTTGTCACACTTATGCTGCTATAATCAGAAAAATTTTATAGGCTGTCTTGTTTTGATCTCGAATTCAAAGCACAGTGCGAGCATTTTCTATTAGCAATATAGGAGTATTACATATATGAGAACACGCCAAGAGCAGTAGGGTGCATGTACACTTAAAATATTTCGTTGCTTACAAGCCCATGTTGTTGTTGTTTTAGCGATAAAGACACTAAAATTGTATTTACCAAAGTGTGATTGAATTTGACAGTTCTCTCATAAAGAACCGGAATATATGTCAAAAAGAAAAAAAATCGTAACCCTTTCAGAAAAAAAAAAAAAATAAAAAATTGTTAGTTTTGAATTTGTGAAAGACAGCTTTAATTTTTAAATAAAACACAAGATAAAAACACGCCAAGAACAATAGGGTATATGCACACTTATAATATTTCGCAGCTTACAAGCCCATGTTGTTGTTATAGCAATAAAGACAATCCCATTAAGGTATAAGCCCGACCATCCCGGAACGATTTAATTTGACCACATGGAACCTTCTAGGCAGACCCGCATCCCACCTCTAGTTCCATGAGGAACTTGTGCCAGAGCCTTGCCTGCTAAATATTTGTATGATACTTTCAAATTCGTAACAGCATTCCCCTCGAGTAGGTGAAGTTGACAATTGGGTTGCGGAAGATGTAAGGCTATAGAGCTTTTTATTGCGCTTATCAACACTTGAATCCTCTTACAATTTCATTTAGATCGTAGAAGGTAGAAATATGAAGAGGAGCACAATGTATGACGATTGCGGTGCGTGTTACAATACTGAGGACAGCAAAGGCAAAGCAGTACGTTTTTTTCTTTCAAAACACCAGCTTGCGAAAAAATACGGATGCGTTTAGAAGAAAGCTATGGGGTTGTATTAACAGATTCATCTCGCCTTTTCAAATATAATTTTAAGGAAACTGTATCAGCTGTCCGTCAGATCTGAGTATCTACAAGCGTGCTCAGTTATATCCAGGAGCTGTTCCCATTTCAATTGAACCGAGTCCTTCAAGTTGAGCACAATTAAACAAAATACCATATATGTTTCCGATTTGGAAACTCAAACAAAAAGAAAATATTAAATATGAAACTAAGGCTCGAGGATGTTATGTGTATACACTTAAAAATCCTAACAAAAAGTAGCTCTGAGAAGATAATTAATGCGGAAAAGCACAAATCTTGGGCGACTAAATACAAAAAAATGGCTTTTACGGTTTGTAAACAGATATGTTTTACTTTTAGGAAAATAATCTCTTAACATAATGTCAGATATTCAAGTGAAACTTGTGTGTTTGGTTTTACATATTTAAATAAGTAGGGTCGGCTTATTAAATTCTCATATTCTTTTCTCTGTAGTCTGTAATGTAATGTTGTTACACAAGGTTATATACACAAAAAAAAGCAGAAGAGATAAATGGTTCATGCACCACATTATTTCAAAAATTGCATTCGATCACGGATCGTATGTCACGATACGGCCCCTTTTTTCTCCACAATAGGCTATAAACACGAGGTTATTGCGCAATGTGAATGCTATATAAGCCGGAGCTCGAGAGCATAAAAAATGTTTTCGCACAGTAATAATCGGTTTTGTTTAATTTTTTAATCGATTATATCAAAAATATCCCCACAAGAACACTCTCGGATAGGTATACAATTTTTCAATTTTTATTAACAGTCCAAATTTAAAATGTTTTTACCGAGCGCAATAGCGAATGAAAGGTTCTACCCCAGAATATTTATGCACATACTATCTTCAAACAATTTCTTAAATAAGGTATTCAACAAATGAGTGCTGACTAACCTACAAACCTCTTTTGATTTGACGAAATTAGGGTATTAACACACAGAGAAAAACCAATTGTAAATCGAACAAACTTGACTTAGTTAAAAATTGTGTATGGGGCCCAAGAAACTTGTACATCCTACCAAAGTACTTACATAATTTATGCTCGACAATGGAAACAAAGATTGGGCAATTTATTACCTAATTTATTTATTATTTATTAAGATGATGAAAAAACTTAGTAGGTTAGTTATGCCTAAGTTAAGTTGTGGTTTACGCAATTTTAAGTAAATTTTACAATAGTTTTTCTCTGTGTGAAAATCGATGTTTGTAATGGAATATAAAAAGGGAATACTCGGTTTCCAGTAAAATTTCTCAAAAGGTTGCCATTTCATAACTATTAATCAGTGAGTTAATAGTTATTTTTTTCCTTTATTAGTCTTAAAACCACCACCTCGCTGCTATATACCAAAATCAATTGATTTCCCGTCAACTGTACCTGATGAGTCTACTCATTATGAATTTGTCGCATTTAATCCAACCAGCAAACCCCAAACAGTGTCTGTAAGAAGGTACATATTGACTCAAATATGAATCAGGGGAAATTCATCAAATTATGTTTTCAATTAGCTCTCTAAAATCTATTAAGATAATTTTAAACAAAAAGAGTATTCCACCACGCGATTGCATGCGGATCTTGATGACTTGTAAAGTTAATGATGAAAAGATATTACAGGATATCATCAAATTGAAAGTTGAGACTGGTATGTAGCATTTTATTACTTATTGTATACATTTATATCAAAGCATTACTCAATATTTGAGGTAGATATCAAAATATGTAATTTTCTACTGTAATAATTCTTTTTGCAGCCGTTATGGAAATTAACATTATGCATGTTCCAGCTAAAATATCTCTTTATCTCAGCACAAATAGTTTGATTTTTGAGGAATTGAAATATGAACGTGAATCATCACAAACATTTCATGTTTGTAATGAGTTATCTACAGATATTAATAGTACAATAATCTTCCTTACTGATCCTGATCAATTGGAAGAACAACCAAATAAAATAGAAAAAGTGCATTACCGTACCTCATCTTTTAGTAGCATTTTTTCAAACAGCAGTTATCATCCAATTGAAGAGGAAGAATTTAGTTTAGTTGCCTATAAGCATTTTAATGCCGTGCAGGTGTGTGCGAGTGGACGTAGCATACAAAAAGTAGCACTTTCTAAGGTTGGTTGGTTGCTGTGCTGCCCGGCTATGGAGCCGGGCCCAAGTAGCGCTCTAGGCGCCATTTTGATGCACTTCATCCTGGAACCAGTTACGTTTTGGATTGATGTACCCTGCGTATAGTTTTACTCAAACCACTTGGGTAGATCAATAAACCTACTGATATCCTTGATTCGGCAGTTTGACACCGCCCTTAAGTTCGGAAACACATAACTGCCTGGAGTTCGGGACCGAAAATTCGCAAGGGCTGGGCACTCGCAGAGAAAGTGAGTAACCGATTCCTCGGCACCCTCCTGTCTACAGCTCCTGCACCTCTCATTTTAGGGGACACCCATTCTATTCGCGTTTGTGCCAAACGGCCAGTGCCCTGTAATAGTGGCCGTGATTCTGTATATTTCTTTCCTAGACTTATTTAGTAGGTCATCGGTTCTTTTCTGGTTGTAGTCTGGCCATATTAATTTGGTGATTCTACAGGTGTCCGTAGAGTACCAATCGCGGATTGCTCTTTTCCTTAGATATGTGAGAATGTCTTTTTGAACTGATGTGAGTGGTCGATGCACCGTGACTGCTTCCGTGATGTCTAACGATGCTCCTTCCTTTGCTATTTCATCCGCTTTTTCGTTGCCGTCAATGTTTCTGTGGCCGGGTACCCAGCTCAGAGTGACAGGTGCCTGGTTGGCTGCTTCACATAGCACCCTCTTACAGTTATCGACGGCTTTAGAGGATATGTACGGTGATTCTAGCGCTTTGATTTCCGCTTGGCTGTCGGAGTATATAACTACCTCACCGTCTATCCGGTTCTTCAAAAGGAAGATATAGGCCCTCTCTATTCCTTGCAACTCTGCTTGGAAGATGCTGGCTGTGTTTGGAAGACGGATGGGGATTGCGACTTTTAGTTGGTTGGAGTAGACACCTGCACCGACGTCGCAGTCCATTTTGGAGTCGTCAGTGTAGATTGAGGTGTCATATTCCCTGCCAACTCTGTCGTCCGCCCAATCCGTTCTAGAGGGTATCTGCACCTTGTAATTTCTGTCGAAAGTCAGTGTTTTTGAGAGGTAATCTGTTGTCGAATCCACATCGGTGAGCCTTTTAGGATGACTTTCAAAGGAGTTCAATGTAAAAAATTTTGAAAGTGCTAGTTTTCGTATGGCACGTCAAAGAATACTTATTCTTTAAGCATTGTAAATTTAATAACTCTAATCATACATATTTTTCCATCAACAAATACCTTTCTCAGCATGCTTTAATAAGAGGGCGTAGCTCAATAGAGCTAACTGTACTTTTTAATCCAGTTACATTACCGGAATGTGATTTTAGTGATGTTTCAATGTCACCGCACAAAGTTCGTACTAAATTATTTTTGTGTGTTGATGATATTTTGCCTAAATATCAAAAGTGTGTGAATATTTGTGGTTATATAAAGGGTCCCGAAGTAGAGATTAATCCGAAAGAAATACGACTACGTAAAATTTACATGGGTGAAGAACATTGTGAAGAAATTAAAGTTTTGAATGTGGATGGTAAGTATTTTGCAAATCTTACACTTCTTGTTCTACATGAAGGCGAATTCAGAACCAGGTGTTGTTATCCCAACAGCTGATTGCTTCTTCTTGATTATTTTCCATCCGACGTCTTGTAATACAACATGTCAGTAAATCGGAATCAATGAAAATTTTCTTTTCACTTGACATTCTTCTGCACGGCAAATGGGGTTGAATTCGCTTTGTCACCACCTTTTATAGATTTGCCTTGGTATACGTGTACATATGAACCAACTTATTTCGGTTTCAAATGCAGACCCTACAAAGTTTTAAAAGAAACGAGTTCATATGATTGAATTGAAACATGTTGGTTAAATTTTAGTCCATAACTTTTCCATTTTTAAAACCAAAAAACACTAATAACAAAACATTTCGGTTTAGATTCAAAACAAAATTTTTAAATGTGAAACCAAAAAATACTATAGCTTAAACAATTCTGTCTGTTTCTAAGCCATTGAGTGTATATTTGAAACCTTCAAAAACTAGAATTAAACACTTCAGTTTAAACTTTAGACCAAAGAAAATCTGCAGAATGAAATGCAGAAGTTAGTGGAAGTATATTCAAGAATACAAAAGTATTTTACTTACCAATTTGTTCAAAATATGGTTTCAAGAACTAAAACAATTTCGTTGTGCTTCATTTATGTATACACAAAAATTTTAATAAGCAGTTCCCTGCTAGTGTAGAATAAAGACTTCAAGGTTCCAATTTCAGACCACTCATTGGATAACATTTTTTTAAATTTCTGCACGAAAAATTAAACCCAAAAATATTAAAAATCGGATTCATCCCCTAAAAGTTTAGAATATAGTCCAAAAAAGTTAAAAAATGCTGTACAGGTAAATCTTTCATGTCTTAATTTTAAAATTTTCATCAAAAATTATATTTTCAAGTGTCGACTAAAGTTGAAACCAAAAAAATCTTAGAAATTGCTTAAAACTATTTAGTGGTTTGAAAAGTAGTTTAAAAAGCTTAAAATCAGCAGTAAATTTTGCTAATTAGGTTTAAAACACAAACCGTGCAATATTGGCACATACACTTTTATTGAATGAATGCACAAACGTATGTAGATCTACAGCTTAACATATTTAACGAATTTAGTGAAACTTCGCTTATTTGCACCCTTCTACTAACGTTCGAATCACTAAACTGTTGAACAAATAACTCCACTATTCAATAATGCAAAACGGAATTTATTAAAGTACTTCACAATAACACGTCTACTGCTCAACAGATAGCGTGCTTAAATCAAACTGAATCGTCGTGCCTCAGCTGGTACTGCTTTTATACTTTTTGGTTTCCTCGATGACATATTTCTAGGCGTTTCTATTTCTAGAATTTGCTACTTGTTTGCCAGCTATAAAATTACCAGCTATAACATAACTAAAGATGCACGTTATAGCTTCTCATATGCGTGTGCATATGTGAGTGATACTTCCACCGATGATTGCCTACTTTTGGGAGTATCTCAGATATATGCATGTGTTTGTGCTCTCCGCTGCTTGCATGGACATATGTATAGACATAATGATTGACTTGTTGATGTGCATACAAGTCACTGCTTAGTATTGGCTAAGAGATGATAATATCCCTTAGCGTTGCTAATATTCGTCACAATATGAAATTAGAAATTAAATGTTACAGTCGGGTATCTTATTAACTATCTCTAGGTAAAGGTAAAATTATAGATAACTCTATAATTTATTCATAATTACCGATTAACGAAGGGAGAAATCCAATTATTTAATTAATTATTACCGATTAACTACGAAAAGGAAGATGATCTCGTAATATGTTAACTTTGTCTGAGGATTACTTCATTAAATTCGGTTTGTAACTCCACTACGAAAATTGTTAAAATGCTAAAGAAAGAATAAAAGAAGATTCAGTTAAAAACCTTTGAAGTGTATTTTTCCAGGCTAGAGAGTAAAGCGAAATTCGCAATAAAAATCACGAAAGTCAAGCTAATAATAATAACTTGGAAAGATATTCATCCCAAGAGATTTGGGCCGAACTTCTCAAATTTGACAGTAGTGTAGGAGATTTTTATAACAGACTGGGTCCAAAAAACTTACAACAGTCCACCCTTAAAATTGAAGACGGTCCGAGCAATCTAATATATACTGAACCTACCGACCTAAATAACATTTTTTTTGTTATCCTTCACAGGTAAGGTAAATGCCCATGTAAAATTCCTAGATGTTATTTATCCAAATACCGCTGGCGCTGTAGTGGAGCCGATAAACGGATATAATTTGGAGCCATGTAAAAGCGGAATTTTCCGCGTCTCATTTTTTGCTAAAGTGGTTGGAGCTTTTATAGTACAACTACGTTTTAAAGTCAAAAATGGTGACATAATTGAGACGACCATGAAGTAAGAACACATTCCCAGCAGCAATAAATATATTTAATAAAAATTTGTATACTTCGCACAGGGGCCAATCAATTCATGCACGCTTGAAGATATTCCCGGATGTATTACAATTTGGCGTTGTACCGTTTGGTATACCATGTAAACGTTTAGTGTTATTAGTGAATCCATTTATGGTACCGGTTACGGTTCAAGTTACTGTTGGTGATGATGGCGATGAAACACCGCTAGTTCTTAATGTAGAAGATGCCGATGGTCTTCAACCAATAACTGTTAAAGATTACGTAACCGCAATGCTTGAAATGGCAAATGAGAAAAATTATGATAATGAGGCCGAGGAACATACAATCGAATTGATAAGTAAAACTGACTCGATGTTATCATACCGCTCGGTCAGCACCGCAAATTCTTCCTGCAGTAGTGATTTCGATTCGCAAATTTTAGGTAAAATTTAAAGGAGTTAACAGTTCTTGAAAACACTTACATATATACATATCAAATGCATATTTTTTAGATGCCATACCAGATTTTGCTTTTAACATCGTAAAACGTATTAAGGATAACCGCTATTTAGAACACAAAGAAGTGGAAGATTGCATAGTTAGCGAAGCCTTAGAAATGCTTTTAAATACAGACTATTTTAGTTCACTTAAAAGATTTTCTAATTATGCACAAATGGATTGGAATGTTTTACCATTTAATCCAAAAGAGGTTTATTGTGACAAAGAAATTATATATTTACAACCGAATGCGGGTAAGAGTGTAACGGTTATACTCATACCAAATAGAGTTGGTGAATGTAATCGTGCCTTATACGTGCGTATATGTCCGATAAATGATGAAGGTGTTGACATTGGTAATGCTGATGCAGGTTGGGATTTACGTAATAAATTTTATGTAAACTCTAAAATGATGACCACTAAAATTTGGATGGAATATGTTTGCCGTTTACCCGACATTAGCTTTACGCAAGAAACAAGTTATGAAAATGATAATATTTACGTCGGACAAGAGGTTAAATTTGCTATGCTTTTTAGAAATCTCAATGGTGTAGGCGGCTTTTTTTACTATGATATTATAGTAAGTTATTTTAAATGTTAACAATATATTGTTCGTTTATTTGGTTTCCTTTTTTTATTTATTTGTGTGGTCCATTTAATTTGTCTCGTTTTTTTTTTTACTAGTTTTACTGGAAACGTTTTGTTTCTTTTTTTTTTTTTGGATTCATTTGGTTGTTTGTTGTTCTTGTAGCGATAAAAATACTTCTCGAATGTTTTTGGGGAGTGTTTACGATGTTGATGGTACTTTGCCGGATATAGATCCGATACGTTCTGGTAACAAGAACCATTGAGATACAGGCCTCACCATCTCGAGAATGATTTAATATGGTCACATTGAACCTTCTAGGCCATCCCGCTCCCACTTCCATGAGGAACTTGGGGAAGCCAGAGCCTCGGCTGCTAAAGAAACAGTATTCACCACGGGTAGTTGAGGTTAAAAATTGGGCTATAGAAGCTATAAATTGCGCTATACAGCCCCATGAATCAATTGCGTATTTAAGTCTGCTCTTACGACAGGCAGTTTGTTTTTTCTTTCTCTGTCTTTTACCTATCTTCTTTTAATTCGTTTGCTTGGGACGGTTTGTTAGTTTATTTTAGTGTTTCTTTTTGCTCAGGGTTTTTGGTAGTTTGGTTTCTTCTTTTCGATTCGTTTGGTGTTTCCTTCTTTGTTTGCCGTAAGTCTTCTTTTTCATATATTGTTTAATTACGTTTTGTCAGTTTGTTTATATTGTTTTAAATAACTTGTTTTTTATTATTTTTACTTATTCCTCTTTTTTTGGTTTGTACTTGGTACTTTTGATGAGTGCATTTTTTGGTTAATATGAATTGCTTGTTTTGTTTAGTTCACGTATTTCGTGCGTTATATTTGTTATTGGTTTAATTTTTTGTTAGTTCGGTCCTTATTTATATACATATATTTTTTATTTATTGATATTACAGAAAGCTTGTATAAAGCAATATGAACAAGTCTCGCTAATTAAATACATATTTATTATTCAGCCTGTTTATTTTTTTCCGTTTTTTTTCCATTTGGTTTGGATGCTTTTTGATAGCTTCTTTTTTTCCTTTATTGTTTCGTTACTCAATTTTTCTGTTGCATTTTTTTCGTTTTGCTGACATATATTCTTTGGATTATGTGATTTTTCGTTTAATTTATTTTGTTGGGTGTGTTAATTTCATTTATTTTATGAGTTATTCGACTGCTGAGTGCAATATCACTTTATCTCCGTGCGGTTTCAGAAACACCCCACCTCTGAAAACTTTGCAATAACGCCCCATTTCGGAATTTGTTTCAAAAATATCTTATCTTAAAATTCGGTTGAAGAACGCCCTATCTCGGATTTTTTTTTTATAAACACCCCAGCTTATGTCAAAAAGTATTGAATTTGAGCTAAGATATACGCTATTCAAACAAACAAAATCTGAGATAGGGCGTTCTTCTACCGAATTCTAGATAGGGAGTTATTCGAAAGTTTTCTTACATAAGAGGTTTTCGAAGCAGCAAACCGAGATACGTGATATTCCACTTAGCAGTTGATTTGTTTTGTTTAGTTTCTTTTGTTTTCTTTATTCGTGGTATCAACTTTGTCTAATTTTTGGTTTGAGATATGTTAAAATAACTGATAATCGGATGCTATATTCTTTAAGGCCCGGTTTTTCAGTTTGTCAGTTAAACTACGCTTAAACTTATTCCGCAGTTTTTCAGTCAACTTTAACTGAAGTTTAAGCTGAGCTTAATCGGCCGATCTGGCAGGGTTAAACTCTATCATTGCTGTCTGATAACAGAATTCTTGTGTCGGGCAGAGGAATTTAACAGAATTCTTGAGTCGGGCAGAGGAATTTAACAGAATTCTTGAGTCGGGCGTTCGTTCGAAATGGCGTCGATTATACCCAACAAGCATTTGGGCTAGAGTACCATTAGAGCTCATGTTGTAAATTAGCATACCTCTAAAATCTCAAGAGTTGTTACGAAACAGTGGCTCAACTTGAGAATCATAGTGTACTCAGCAAAAGAGGGAATTTTTTATGAAGCGAAAAATGCTATTACTTAAGTTGAAAAAATGATAGTTCCCAACTTGTGGTTCTTTGACTGGAATCAAGGTTAAGATGCCAATACTACAGTATTCACGAAAATAAAATAAAATATATATGATTTATTTTTGATAAATTACGCTTCATTGCTGCTATCAATCAGGTGTTTATTTTTCACAATAAATAGTTGTTGGCTGGTGGTACCACCTTAGAGATTTTTTTTAACTTCACCTCAACTCGATATCCAACATGTTGAATATTCATTTAAGAACTGTAAATTTCTCAAAATCTCTCAAAGTTTGGATAATAGTATGAAAATGCTAATGACGTTGGAGATCAACTCGAGAACTATAAATTTTACAAAATTTCTCAAAGGTTGGATAGTGATCGGTGAATGAAGTTGGATAACAACTTGAGAACTATCTGGTTTAAGAATAACTAAATAATTATACCACGGCCACCTTGGTGTGGTGGTAGCGTGCTCCGCCTACCATACCGTATGCCCTGGGTTCACACCCAACGCAAATCAACATCAAAATTTTAGAAATAAGGTTTTTCAATTGGAAGAAAATTTTTCTAAGCAGGGTCGCCCCTCGGCAGTGTTTGGCAAGAGCTCCGGGTATATTTCTGCCATGAAAAGCTCTCAGTGAAAACTCATCTGCCTTGCAAATGCCGTTCGGAGTCGGCATAAAACATGTAGGTCCCGTCCGGCCAATCAAGAGGAGCACGACGCAAATTGGAAGAGAAGCTCGGCCTTAGATCTCTTCGGAAGTTATCGCGCCTTACATTAATTTTTTTTTTTAGTAATGATGTTGGATATCACCTCAGGAACTAGATATATTTCCCTGGAGAAATATCTTTTAAATGTTTGTTGGGTAAGCGAAATCCAGCTGTTGTCGTATATACGTATATACAAATTATCCAGATAAAAGAAAACCAATGTTGCCTTACAAAAAAGCCTACCCAAAAGGCGGCCTTAAACTGTAACTGAAAAACTGCAGTTTAACTGGAGTTTAAATTTGACTAGAGTTTAAGAAAAATTAGATTAAGCTTAGCTTAACCCTGCGTATAACAAAGCTTGCCCTCTAAGAAGATTCAGAGGAAAAGCAAAGCCGCCATGGTGGAGCAATGAGCTGAGTCTTCTAAGAAGACAGGTAAAAGAAATGTTTAAACTCGCAAAGACCGCGGAAAGCGAAGCGTGTCGGGACGAGTACAGGGATCTACTGAGGATCTACAAGCGTGAAATTACCAGGGCGAAGAGAAACTCATGGAAAAGTTTCTGTACGGACATAGAGTGCTCCAGTGAAACAGCACGGTTGAAAAAAGTCCTAGCAAAGGGAAACATAGTCCAGGGACTAATAAAGAAAGAGAACGGGGAATGGTCACGTGATAGTGAGGAATCCCTTGAGGTGCTTCTCGATACACATTTCCCATCGGGAGACGGTTTAGAAGAACCAGCAGACATCACTCACATTTCGATCACGGAGCTAGTGGTGCCGGGCTTGGTGACCGATACCAAGATCGAGTGGGCAGTGAAGACGTTTTCTAAGTTTAAATCGCCGGGCCCAGATGGTATATTCCCGGCCATGCTACAAGTCTCAAGTAGGGCGGTCGTGGAATGGCTTAAAATAATATTCGATGGGTGCATAAGACTGAATCATGTACCGCACTCTTGGAGAACTGCTCGTGTAGCTTTTCTACCAAAGGCGGGGAAGATCGGTCACGTGTATCCCAAAGACTATAGACCCATTAGCTTAACATCATTTCTGCTCAAAACCTTTGAGAGGCTGATAGATGTGTACATAAAGTCCAACGTGGATGAAAAGCTGCTCTCCACAATACAGCATGCGTACACCAAAGGCAAGTCGGTAGACACCGCATTGCATAGGGTGGTAATAAGCATAGAGAAATCCCTGGAATATAAGGAGTATGCTCTAGGAGTCTTCTTGGACATTGCCGGGGCTTTCAATAATGTTGCAAAATGGGCGATTATGGATGGTCTTAATTACATTAAAGTACATCCTGCCTTAATCAGATGGATCGGCTGCATGTTAAATTGCAGAAAGATTACATCACAATGGGGATTGTACGAGGCCACGAAATCAGTGGACAGGGGCACGCCGCAGGGAGGGGTGCTATCACCTCTGCTGTGGACACTGGTCATCAACCAACTGCTCAGGCAATTCGATGAGGGACCCGTAAAACTTACGGCTTACGCAGATGACGTTGCAATTGTCATAAGTGGAAAATGCCTTGCAACGATTAGTTCTTTGATGGATCGGGCGCTTCGGGATATTCATACCTGGGCATCTAATGTCGGGCTGAAAGTCAATGCGGAGAAGACGGATATGGTCTTGTTTACAAAGAGGTACAAGGTCCCAAATTGGACCAGGCCTAAGTTAGGAGCGGTGACCTTACAGGAGAAACCTTGCACAAAATATCTAGAAATCATCCTAGACAGTAAGCTGTCATGGAAGCTCAACGTGGAGGAGAGGGTCAAGAAGGCCTCAACGGCACTCTATGCATGTAAAAGAATGCTGGGGTGTACGTGGGGCCTATCGCCCTCTCTTTCTCATTGGGTTTTTACAGCAATTGTAAGCCCTATTCTATACTATGGAGTTCTTGTTTGGTGGAAAGCCACACAAAAAACAACATACCTCAAAAAATTAGAGGGGGTATGCAGACTATCGATGCTTTGCATTACGGGAGCCCTGAAAACAACCCCGACGGCTGCACTGTATGCCATTCTGCACATTCCACCTGTAGACCTGGTAGCAAAGAACAAAGCGTTAACGACCGCAACCAGGATCGATGCTTCGGGGCAGCTTGAGCGCCGACCATATGGCCATAGTAGTATAGCGTCCTCAGTCACAAGACGAACAGACTACATGATTCCCTACCTGCACTTTGAGGGAGATCTTAAGGCCACAATAGAGGTGGACGGTTGGCGCAAGGGTGCGCAAATGGCGGACGAGGCGATACATGTGTACACCGATGGTTCCAAAAAAGTGGAAGGAGTAGGGTCTGCGGTATACTGCGCTGATCCGGAATTAAGCAGATCCTACAGGCTGCCGGATTACTGTAGCGTTTTTCAAGCGGAAATATTAGCCGTAACCAAAGCAGTAGAAACCCTGGAAGAGAATAGCTTAAGCTGCAACCGTGTTAACTTTTATATTGACAGTCAAGCAGCAATTAAGGCAATAATCTCGCATAGCACAGCATCTAAATGCGTGTTAGAGTGTAAGCAGTCTCGAAAGAATCGGGACAGGGAGAAGCATACATCTATATTGGGTCCCAGGGCATATGGGAATAGATGGGAATGAAAAAGCGGACGAATTAGCTAAAAAGGGCGCATCCCTTGAAGCTTGCTCCGTAGACGTCCCAATTAGATTGGGCGAGATTAAGCGAAGGCGAGAGGTGCACATGATCGACCAAGCAGAAAAGGCGTGGGTTCAAGCGCGGGACTGTAAAGTGTCGAAGATTATGTGTAGGTCTTACAACCTTAGATAACACAGTTGCTTCTATCATTAAAAAGAGAGGACTGTAGACTCATGACGGGTATTCTGACTGGACACTGCCTTCTGGCGTCACATGCCTTTAAATTAGGCTTGGTCAGTGATAGCAGGTGTAGGAAGTGCGGGTTGGAGGAGGAAACGATCGAGCACGTTCTGTGCTCGTGCCCTGCACTTGCCAGGCTAAGACTCCAGCTATTAGGAATGATACAGCTGTCAGATCTAGAATCAGCAAGTGGCTTAAGTCCTAGGGAGCTTCTAGTATTTGCCAAGAGGACGGAGTTATTTTATAACATAGGTCCTGGTTTTTGATAGGGTTTTTCAGTTTGGTCGTTAAAACAAACTTCTGGTAACACTACGGACTCAATCAGTCTATGTGAGGTCCTCATGGACCGGCCAGTTCAACCTACCTACCTAGCTTAACCCACTACTGAGAAACCGGCCCTTAGAGTAAGTTTTAAAAAATTAAAAAATTTACGTTTTTCCTGACGATAAGCTCTTTCGAATATTATACATTTCATTCATTTTATTTAGCCTGCCGGTGAAAGTGGGGAAATGATCTTTGAAGATAACATTACGAAATATTTTATATCCCCCTTGGGGCAAACTGCAGTAGAAAGTCGTTTAATATTTCATCGTGTAGGTAAAATAAGGCTCTCTGGACTGTGAGTAGAAATAAATGCGCGTTGGATTTAGGAACGTACCTAAATTACGTGACGCCTTTAAGGGAGAGGGGGGGGGGGGGGTTTCTTTAGGTATTACACCTGGTCATAGGGGGGAGGGCAGGGCATGGGACTTTGTCACGTAGTCCATAATCTCTAGAAAATCTTGCAATTTTTTTGTGGAATTTATTTCGCGTCAAAAATTTCCATGAGAAATCATCAGAAAAACGTCCACGGTAATGCAGTGACGACGTGTCTCGCGTGCGACCTCTGCAGGTCCTCTCCAGGAGACCAAAAGAGATCTTATGTATCGTGGAGCAAAGCGCGGAGTGGATAGACTCGACGAAGAAAAAATAATCACGCTTTAAGGTAGCAAAAAAATAATTTAAAATCATACTTATGAACTACTACGTGAAAACTAAAGGGGGAGGCGGTCTTAAAATATACTACCGGTGGTCACCGAGGAGGGGGTTGGTAAAAAGTTGTAGAAAATGGGTCACGTAGTTTGGGTACGTTCCCTTATGTATCTAATACCGGAGTATTCAATTCATAAATTTACCTTGACAATATTCCAGCATAAAAATTGTGGGAAGTTTAAATGGTTCACCGTTTCATATTTACGCTGATGTAAAACCAGTCAAGCTGAAACTTTCATCGAAAACTATATACAAGCGACAAAAAGTGCTTGAAAGTACAGTTGAATACTTTTTTATAGAGAACGTTACACCAGCAGTAGCGAATTTTACCATGAAGTTGGTGAGTAATAGTAGATGCGATCATTTATTGCGTTTTCTTTTCTGGAAAAAGTGTTACGCTTTTTGTACGCTCATCTTATCTAAACTGCTATTACAAAAAAGCGCTGAAGACTTAAAAAAAAATTTAACATATAAGTATAGGGAAGCCCTATATTAGAAATCGCGTTAAAACTCCCCATCTTAAAATTTGCTTCAAAAACGTCTTTTCTTATACATTTAAAATGGGACCCAATTCAGATCGGACGTTTTCGAAGCAGGGCAGCAGAAGTTTTATTTTTCGGAAAAATCAGATCGTATAGTTTTCTCGAAAAATTAAACATCGATAACAATATATTTTTCCGAATAATTCCCGAAATTATTTCTAGAAAAGCACTAAGTATATGTCAATAGACCCTAGTGGCGCTATACTCTCACCGGATGGACAAGCCATATATGTGGCAATATATTCGAAATTCTACGATGCCGATACTTATTACAACACTTTAATCATCGATATTGCAAATGGTACTACTAATATAGTAAGTTATTATAAAAATGCACGAATTCTCAATCTACGGAAAGTGTTTTCCAACTACGTACCCATCAAACGCTCACCGAATATTGAGAAACAAATTTCAAATTATTTTAGCATCGCTTTATATACATATGTATATTACCAACTCTCAGGAGATACCAATCACTTATGTCGTCGAAGGTTCACCAATTAAGATGCAACCAAATATATTTGGTGAAGGTTTTGATTGTGGTACAATAATGATAAACTGCCAAGATATATACGAAACAGATACCCCAAAGTTTACAAAGGAAGTGAAGTTATATAATAAAGGCAATCATAAATATTGTTTTTATATTGATAAGTTACGTAATAGTTTGTTGAAATGTGCCATTGAGCTTAGGCTTGGATACGTGACAGTGTCGCCAAAGGTATTGTGCTTGGAGCCGCACTCGGAAGGTACTCTATATGTAACAGCGAATTCGTGTGAAGCTGGTACATTATATAGTGAATTTCGTGTGAGAGCAATCGATCAAGACCATAAATTAAAGGTACACACAACACGATTTGAAGTTACAGCTACATTTGTGGAACCGGAAATGCATTGGTGTCATAAACTAGTACAAATGGAGTATAATAGAACACACATTTATAAAGAATATCCTGTGTTGGGTAAATACGCCAGTTATCTGTTCCTGTATTATGAAATGCTCCCAATACGGTGAAAATGTCGACCTTGGTAGGAGATGGACCCATCTTAATTTAAAATTTGAAAAGAAATGTGGTTCACTGATGGGTGCACCTCATAATTTTTGGATAATATATAATGCCAACAGTTTACAGAACTCCCGGCAATATACAATCCAGACAGGCCAGAAGAAGGGCATAAAAAATACCGACAGCTCTTAATCCTCGCAAAACACAATTCAGACAACTTTCTATAATAATAGAAAATATTCCGAAGAGTGAAAAAAGCAATTTTTGAAAATAATATTGTTTGGATTTGGTCTTGTCCGGAATATGTATGTAGTTCCGAAAATTGTAAGTCGGGAATTTGTTATACATTTGTGGAGTGGGAGCTTAAGAAAACTTAGAGTCTTTTACTATTTATCTACAATCATTTTATTACTCACCTTCCACCTTCCATATCAGCCATTGCACGCTTAAAGAATGTCGCAGATGTGGATTGTAAAGTGTTGCTAAAAGTTTTGGGCCCCTTTAGGATCAAGCAACTATTTGAGCATAATTTCGCGAAGGTCATAAGTTTTTCAATGAAAGGTTTAGAGGAAAAAGAAATCACAATAGCGCTACATAAACCTTCTATACGGGATGAGTTTTGTTCGACAGTGGATGGACGAATTCTCTGTGAAGCGAATTGTAAGCTACAGGTATTAAAACCATTTTCAATCACCTTAAGTGCTCGACTTAAAAATATTTTTGCTCATATTGCTCGCATAGAGATCACTAGCGTTGAAATTACATATCCGTAGTCCGGAACTGAGACTTACACAACCGGATATGGTATTGTTTTCACGCGGAATGCAGAGTTTAACATATGTGGAAATAAGGAATATTTCCAATTTGGATGCACAATACAAATGGAAGAAAGTTGAAGAGAGAAGCGAATATGTGGCAGATGTAAGAAGCTTTCAATGATTTAAATATATCCCCTTAATTTTATTGACATCATTTCAGCATGACTATACTTATCAATTTTCTCGTGATATACTGTCGGACATACTACGTATGCTAGACTTGGCTGATAGTGATTCAGATGCGGATTCCTTATATCATCGTAATATGACATTACGTTATCAAAAATATCGTTGCAAGCTAGAACAGCTCCAGGACAAGATTGGCGTTGTTCAAATAATTGATGAAATAATTGCTAATTTAGATTTGGAGCATAAGCGTTACGCAAAGCTAGATGAAGAGGAGGATGACACTTGTTTGAGTCCGAGATATTGCACATCGGGTGAATTTGTATGTAAAACTTTGAATGATGTGCTGTATAGTCTGAAATTGGAAGACTCCTATGATGTATCGCCGGAGAGTTCAGAAGAGTGTGATGAAGACAGTAAAATACATTTTGTCGAAAAATGCGGCTTTATCAAGAAATTTACAGCGATACAGTCGGAATTGTTTTTACCAGTTGTTAAACCAGGTATGTGATGTTGAGATATCATGCTCAGTAACGATCTAGATCGCATGTTATTTAAAAAATTTTTTAGGGTATGTCAAAACAGCTACTTTTATACTCGACACTGTTGGTAGCTGTCCCCAGCAATTTGATTTAACGCTGATCAATTTGGAAAAGGTTATGGTTTTTTCGTCCGAAAGCGTATACTTGGGAGTCAAGGTATATATAAAACATTTTCTAAGGTTACGTAAGAAGATGCGCTAATTAAAGTGGAGTGGTCTCACGTTTATTCTATACTAATAATGACAAAGGATTTGCACGAAAGTGCTATATGCTTTAAAACCTTTGCCCAGCTGAAAATTCCGATTTTATTTTGATATAGGAAGTATTCGGAAGGAGCTCTAAAATAGGGATTTAAAAAATATTCCGAACAAGAGACAAACCTTAGTTTCGATATACAGAGCAGCGCTTAACAGCCGGCAAGAACTGAAATAGCGAAATTGGCCTTTAGTTCCTCTGCACAATTGCCATCATCCAGTGAGTTTTACAGCTCCGGCTCACGCTCAATTCTCACGGGAATGCTCTGGATCATTGAGAGACTTGAAAAGCAGATGTCGTGATATTTTCGCATACGTGAAATATGATAGGCAGATGTCGGCGCTGTTTTTCATTTAACGCATACGGCGAAAGGCTAAGCAGCGACATCTATTTTTGAAAAAGTAAGTTTATTAAAGGCAGCGTTGCCAAACCGAAGGCAAGTAAATTATCTGGCTCACAAATTGAACCAGGCTTCTATCTGGATTTATCTAGCTCAAATCATTGTTGCTGCATTTACATGCAAAATTATTTATCTGGCTCAGGCTTTTGCCGCCGGATGATGGCTAATAGCGCCATATCAGCTATTCAATATAGACGATTCACCGCAGGGATGATACCTTATGTGTATTCTCAGGGCATAGTTAGCAGGTGAGGTGAACTAGGAACTTTCCAAAACGATGGATACCATTGAAAAATCTCTCATTCTTATTCCTAATGTGCAAACATTTTTCGGAATTCCCCATGCATCTTCAAAGCTAGGGTCTCCAAAAATTTAACAGTGTTTTACCTTTCTCATACGCAATGAGAGCGCAATTGTGTTATGGAATGCAGACCCCTGCTTTAAAGACACGGTGTTCAGAAGCAACATCCTTATTCGTTTTAGGGATTTTTGGGTGGCTAACAAACCAAATATTTAGACATGCAAGTCTTAGATGTCGTAAAGGTGTTAAAGAGTCGCTGGAAAGTCAGGTTATGCAAAAAAGCTAGCGAATTCAAGTCAATGGAAGACTTAGTTTTTTTCATGAGGAAATATCCTTTCCATTTCTGAAGACCTTTAGTAATATTTGCATTAAAAATTCGTTTTAAACCTGTTTCAGCCTTGGTACGAGCTCTTCAATGCTGCAGTAAGAGTAATAAATGTCACTAATTACCCGATCACAGTGAATGTGATAGATAAGACAGTGGTGGACAAAAGTCAACGCCTATATTTAGGATATGCCAAAATTATTGGAGATAGAACCTTCGATATATCAAAGTTTAAATCAAAGCTGTTAAAAGCCGCAGGTACAATGGGATTTTCTGAACAATTTATGCACGAAATCTATGTGACTGCCAATAAAAGTGAAGAACGTATTTTACATTTACGTGGACAGGGTGCAATGCCCATTATTTCGATAGTTACGAAACTACCACGCCCACAACAAACAGTTCAAGAAGTATTGGAGGAATACGAACTCTTACAATCTATATATTATTTCGACGTATTTAAAGCGATAACTGTGTACGATGAAGATTTTCCAGTGGAAA
This sequence comes from Eurosta solidaginis, assembly GCF_040869045.1. Taxonomy (NCBI): domain Eukaryota; kingdom Metazoa; phylum Arthropoda; class Insecta; order Diptera; family Tephritidae; genus Eurosta; species Eurosta solidaginis. The sequence continues at coordinate 296,108,186 of NC_090320.1, forward strand.
AGGAAGAAGAGGATGATATAAGTCTGTTGACCACGGAGTTTTCAGTAAGTACCATACATACCGAAAGCAGCAGGAGTACGACGAGCAGTCGCCAAGCTCGCTTCTTTCGCATGATGAAATCGTATGTGATTGTTAATAGTAACGGTGAATTACCGAATGCACGCGTTTTGGAACAATTGATTGAGACACAAAGGTTTATCAAACAATTGAAGGAGAATCCAAAAGCTGTGCACATGTTACGTAAAGTCTATCAAAGCTATGAGCGAATGATCCATAATTATGATGAAGTATTACCAATTAATTTGAAACATTTCACCACACAACCGTTACCATTTCAACAGCAAGGATTTCTATTGAATTTGAATTCAATGATTTTGGGACAATTGAGAAAATTCCAAATTGATTTCCATTTTTATGGACCGGGCAAACTGATTGCTTCCGTACGTACTGAAGTTAAAATACCCGGTCTTTATGTGGATTTCGAAGTAAAAAAGAGGTAAGACTTTATATGCGCTCCCTTGTTTTGAAGCACTCTCACACTCAAGTTTACCCTTATATAACACCATATAATTCACAAATGCACTGGGCTTTACTGTCACTTACTAGAACACCTGGCAGACGTTGTCCTGCCCTAAATTTGGCCTATCTGCATACATTTTAATAAGCTTTTTCCGTCTTACTCTGCCCTCCCCCTTCTTCACTTTTTCCTAATCCTTTTATTCACTCCTCCCTCCGTCTTTTTCGCTTCATCTATCTCTATCTCCATCTTCGTCTCATTCTATCTCTTTCTCAATCTCCTTCTCTCTTCTCTCAATTTCTTCTCATTCTTCTGCATCCCTTTATTGCCTGTCCCAGAGGGTGGTATGTATTTTATTCCAGTCCCAGTCCCATTCCGAGTCTCAGTCCCAGTTCTAGTCCTAATCCCAGTCCCAGTCCGTCACTGGATAATATATTACTCTGTACTAAAGCACTCATCAACAGCTTTCATTTGATATCCATATTGTATAAACACTGTCTAGGCATTCACTGGTCCACGTTTTGGCCTATATCTCGAGACCCTAGTCACCCAGGGGTATGAAAGTTACCCTCTACACAACTAAAGACTCCTGAATTAAAAAAAATGTCATAGTACCTCTAAATAGCGGGCCCCCTCACAAACCCCCCTCCCCTCACCCTCTCGGTGGGCCTGGTGATGTGCTATACTTGATATCATTCGCTATAATATTTTTTATTGATAAGCAGGTTGTTTAATTAAACACCAAGCAATTACACGGAAGTATATCCGCGCCACCTGAAAATATGAGTGCCACTGCGTATACGTAACATTTTATTATTACGTATAAACAAATAAAAAAAATTGTAATAAAATAATATTGCGACTATAAACTGAGATATAACCTATCCTATGTCTCAAGTTAGATCAAACTACACACGGAGTGCAAAACAAATTCAAAATCGGTTCAGTAGTTTAGGAGTCCCTCGCGGCGGAAAATGTTGTGACAACTTTTTTTTATATATTAAGATTATACGAACCAATTATGCAAATTTAACCCTTACACCTAGTTTACCTATAACGAGACTATCTCCATTTTGGTACTTAGCTCCTAATCGTTTATTATATAACTAAATTTCCCATGCAAAATTTTCCCTTCGATAATCGATAATTATGAACAAGCTTTAGAGATGCGGATTTTTTCATAAAAAAAGTTCCACGTATGGAGGTTAATCTCTAATGCGAGCACAAAATAAAAGTGAAATGTGAAAATTTGAAAGAAAATAATCTAGTTCCCAGGCATGGAACATACGTAAACACGTAGATGATCTATTGACGATTTTTGTAGATAAAGGCATATTCGGCGGGGTTAAGCTCTTGTCAACTTTTAACATGAGTTTAAACTCGCACTCAAAAATTCGGACCTTAGTAATTAAACCATTGAATATCACGATGTTATTTTCATTGCGAATAAATACTCTATTTTCGCAAGATATTAAAGTTATTTTGACTGCCAGGTGACAATGAAACTGTTTGCCGTGTTCTTCGCTTTGAAGCGAGCAAAGCGTTCATGTAAATCTGCCTTTAAAGTTTCACCATTTGGAGTGTTGTGCTATACTGCCGTCCAAAAAAAGAATGTCGGTATCTACTTTTTAACTGAAACTGACATATTGAACTTAACTTGTTTGTAACTTGCCAACATATCGTCGGTCCAATGCCAAAGTCACAAATGTGCATATTTGATGTTTAGAGAAAAACGCGTAAGACATTGTTAAAAATAAATATTTAATTAAAAGATATTTAATTTTGTATTTTTTCAACCACTATTGGAAGGTTTACTTTTGTAAACCACTAAGTAATGTTAATTGAAAAATGATTTTTTAATTTTTTTTTTCAAAAAAAATGCACATTTGTTGTTTTGGCTTTGCAAAATTTGACATATATAAAATTTTGTTAAAACAAAAATTCCACATTCGTGACTTTGGCATTGTACCAATGATATGCTATTTTTTGTTTGTTGAAAACAAGTATTTTGTACCAATTGAGAAATAATCGTGTATATTGGAACGATTTTCCGTCATCCCTTGTCAAAATCGTTCCAATATACATTATTTATCCACCCTGTCGGAAAATCAACAAAACAAAAGAGAAGGAATCCTTCTATTTATGCAAACAAATTCAAATCTGAATTCCTTTTATGCAAATTTGACGACTTTATAAGTGACTAATTTAAAAAAAATCCAAATAGCATTCTTTATTAGGACGGCAGTATAGTTGTCGGGATTTTGTCTAAATTTTTCGGTGTTTGGATTATTTCTTGCCATGCGTCTTTGTATTATGTGTTGATGGGAGTTTAAAAATACAGATTATGAGGTGCACCCTTGTAACAAAGCTCAGAAGCGTAAATACTGCAAATACCAAACATTTTTGAAGATAAAAATGTTGCATGCGCGAACTGCAGTGGAAGGCAACAGAGCTTCACAAAATTCTAGTAGGTCACTTCCACCACACCACACACTTTAACACAATTTTTAACATAATTTAAGCACACAAAATACACTGATTGTAGTTTAAGAGAGTAAAAATGTTAATTCTGAACACATTAGCTGAATAAAAAGTGCACAAATAATTATTAAATAATAATAAAAATAATAAACACATTTTGCTACGGTGAGTGGTGAATGTGACCGACTAGAGTTTTGTGAACTATTTTTCGTCCATGCAACATCTCTACTTTAAAATTATCTCTGCAAATACTTCAGTTTGCAATGCTGGGGAGTTTTGAACTGAAAGAAAAGGTGAAATAAGATGCAAATAGCCGATGATGTAGGCTAAGAAGATACTGAAACTACCAGTCAATTTTTTTATCTCTATATGTCCAATAATAAACTCACTGTTATATGATGCAAGAATGCAATAATTTTGAAATTTTTACTTCTTTTTACTTAGTGAGGATCACGATTATATATTTTATGCTTCCGAAAAGAAATCGGCCAGCTTATTTGGAAAACGTTATCGCAATATGGTTGAACGCGTTATCGATGCTGAAATGGATCCAAAGGTTAAACATGCCCACTCATTCGATTTGGATAAGCACGAGCATCACACACGATTGGAAGTGGGCGCTACGCAACGTAAAGAATTACAAAACTATTATAATAGTTTGAATAAATCGGTGTATGGGGATCAAAAGCATCATTTTACATTGTGTAAGATATTTAGTAATAGTAAAACGAATTACTATAGCGGCGCAGCAAGTATTTCGTTGCTAATGAAACCGGAAAAGAAATACTATGAGGAGGGACAAATAATCGAGGATTATTTGTATATTGATGTGAGTAAAAAGCTTTTTTCAAAAATAAAAAGTTGTTTCCTAACCTTATTCTTTACTTATTTTAGCTGCACCTAGGCCCCACTGTACCCATTTTACTACGCGGTCTCATTACAAAAAAATAATTGAAACAGAAATCATTTAATTTTTATATTTTTATTTTTATGTAAAATTATTTCTTAAACATATGTAGATATCTGTTAAAATTAGTACTTCATTAAAACTATACATTTATTTTATAATTTTTATATTTTTTAATGTTTTGTTAATTAAGATATTAAGCGATCAACAGTACATATTTAGTTGTCTAAAGAAATAATGGAAAATGAGCAGCACTATGAAGGAACTCATTACTGGCAAACCTGCAGCCTTAACCCAACTCATTATGCTGCGAAAGAAAAAAATATATATTTATTTATTATTTATATTTTGAAAATAGATCGGATAGAAATCATCCATGTATGCTTTCAAATAAAGGACTTCTAAGTTTAGTCAATACCTAAACCGGGGCGGATACAACGAGGCATTTGTGGGGGTGAACGATGTATGATTGAAAAATATGTTTATTGTTCATACAAATAAAAACAGCGATTTCAGATATATATTAAAAGATTAAGGCTAATCCACTTCGCCGGCGCCCAAGACAGCTCAAAGATTAAATATAAAAACATCCACCAAGCTATACATCCATAGATCGACTATGGGTGCGATAGATGAACGACGGTAGTTTAGATGTGCGCATGATTCGAGGTACCAACATCAAGTCGAATCACTATATCACAGCAGCCAAAATCGGTTAACGCCTGTTCTCTGAATGCATAAGTCAACCATGTGGAATGCATGATCAGCCGCGTTGCAACCGAAAAAATACTCAGAAAAGCGTGAACGCGAAGATCTTGAGCTATTAGCCAATGATAAGCTCGTGCAATTTTAGCGGGTGAATTCCAATAGAAAGTGCTTACACTAAACTTTGACAGGAATGAAACAACCAGTAAAGATGCTGATCCCAGGGATTCAAGGGGTTGTGTAGCGCAATATATAGCTTCTCCAACCCAATTGTCAACCTCACCTTCGAGCGGCGAATCCCGTTTCACTAACAGACGAGGCTCTGGCGACCCGAAGCTCCTCATGGTACTTGGTGGTGGGGAGGGAGGGATGGCCTGAAGGTTTAATGTGGCCATATAAATCGTTCCCGAGATGGTCGGATCTGTATCCGACAAAGGACCATCACATCGATAACACTCCCCAAAGCCTTCGGGGAGTAACCTAATCGCTACAACAACAACACACACATGCTGATCCCAAGCCAACCGACCAGATTTTCACTATACGACAAATTAAAAAAAAAAAACGTGAAACAAGATACGACACATATCACCGCCTGTTGTTGTATTAACAATACAGCCATTTCCCAAAGGTTTTAGGGAATGTTATCGATGTTGATGGTCCTTTGACGCATAAAGATCCGGTACGTTCCGGTAACAAGCACCATTAAGGTACTAGCTCGACCATTTCGGGAACGATTAATAAGACCACATTAAACCTTCTCGGCATGCCGCCCTTCACCACCTAGTTCCATGAGGAACTTGAGGTCGCAGGACCTCGCCTGCTAAATATGTGTATGATACATTCATATTTGTAACGTGATTCCCCTCGCGTAGGTGAGGTTGCCAATTGGATTGCGTAAGCTCTGAATCTATAAAGCTTTGTATTACACATATCAAACCCTTGAATATCACCTCTTAGTCGATCTTAATGCGAATGAGAGGGATCTAGTCTTGTTTTCCACAAGTATAACTTCTCGAACCTTCGTTAGGTCGAAGCTTGGGGAGATGGCCCTACAGGAAGAATACAGTACAAAATATCTAGGAACCGTACTGGATAGAATATTGATGGAAACTTCACAGGGAGCAGAGCGCGAGTATAGCCTCCACGCCACTATACACTTGGAAAAAAATTCTGGCATACACATCGGACCTCTACTGCGCTCTCTCGGGAATTTACGGTGTTCGGCAAATCGCATCCTTTATTATGGTGCACGCATTTTAAAACAATCGTAGCCTGTATACAGACTTGCAATTATAAAAATAAAATGAGCCCCTCCGATAACAGCACTAAATGCCATCCAGTACATCCCACACGCAGACTTAGTGGCCAAGTACATTCAATATAGGACGGGCAGACTACATGGTCCCATGCCAACGTTCCGAAAAAGATTTCAGAGTCACGCTTTTCGTGAATGGTTGGCTCAAAATATGAAGCGCGTCTACAAACTCACCAGCTTCGAATAGCAGCACATCATTATTTTGAGTAGTGGTATGTATGTACAAGGAAACGTTGAAAGAAAGTTTGAGTATAGAACTAACGCATGAGATGGTAACTCCGAGAATCGCGGGCGATGTGCTCACACGACATGAAGGTGAAGGTCGGTTGGTTTGCCAAAGCTTTAAGGACACCTTTGATCTACATCGATCAGATCCAGAAGAATACAGTTGGGTTGATCCGAGAAAATTATAGTATTTGCAAAGTGGACAAATTTCTTTTACAACAGAAGTCCTGTTTGTTAATTATTGATAACATCAGTATCTCCCAGTAACTTTCTTTAAGCCCAGCAAAACTCAGGAACTCTTGTACATAATCCCCTCTAGAAGCAGTCTGGAACTGTTAAATAAGAATTCATGTCATGCATGAGCACCAATTTAATTCGCGTATTGCGGATTCCAGGTTACAGTGAGGCTGTTGCTGTTGGCAAAATGCTTATCTAATGCTAAGAAAGGCAGCCACCAAAACCATAACCTATCAACTTCGTCAAAGACTGCCAAACAAAGCGAAAAGTAAGCTACTGGAATCTATTCAAACTACCTCCCATTTAATATGCTTGAAAAGCTAGTAGGCCACTGCAATATCCTCTTCACAGGGTTATAGACCTTATGGAATTAGAAGACGGCTCAGGATGAAATTATATTGTGCCACCCAGACATAGCTATTTCTCAAAGCAGTGCCTCACAAACCTGAACTTGAGTAAATTCTAAAGGGTTGCATTGGAATAATATTTTTGATCACTATTTTCCTATTTCCTATAATCAGGATATATGTACTTACTTAAAATCATCAGGATAGAACTCAAACGGTTCCGTAAATATTTCACCACAATTCGAAATCGTAACAGGATCCATAGGAAAATCATCTCTATCTGTTTTAACCTGAAAGAAAGAGAAATATTTCTTTAAAGTAATGTATTCTTAGAAGAAGCTCTCGTCTTAACTTACATCCTCAATGGCATGCACTGTGTCCATGCCATCCAGCACTTTACCAAAGACGGTGTGTTTGCCGTCCAACCATGGTGCCGATATAGTAGTTACATAGAATTGACACCCATTAGTATCAGGTCCACGATTTGCCATGCCTACATAGCCTGGACGAATGTGCTGCACATTTAACGCTTCATCTTCGAAATAATCACCGTAAATGCTGGTCGATCCAGTGCCATCGCCTGTAATAAATATGAAAAAAATAGTCTCGACGCACCGTTGGAATAACAAGCCTTGATAATAGGCTTCGACGCTTACTCACCATTTACTATATCACCACCTTGTATGAGAAATCGATTTATAACCCGATGGAATTTGGAGCCCACATATGTGGTCCCATTAATCCCACGCATACATATATGCCGGAAATTAGCCACCGTTCTTGGCGCGATTTTACCGAAAAGACCTAAAACAATGCGTCCCAATGGTTTCTTTTGATGCTTTACATCAATATAAATTTTTGAAGTCACTATAAAACTTAGACCTTGAGCTACTACCAACAGCGAAGTAAGCGCGAATAAAATTTTGTATATTTGCATAGTTCAATTGAAAATTAGGTTAAATTTTTGATGCGTTTCTAATGAGGCGATATGTTGAACTAGACACGTTTGAGGTGTATCGTTGTTTGAGTGAGGGTATGCGAAAATGCTTGGAAAATTAACGAGAAGCCCTATAAGATAGTGGGGTGCATTTATATGCTTATCTACCACCTATCTTTGGGGCATTCGTAAACATATATTCATATGTACCTACATTAGACTGGGTAGATTTATTAACCCATATCGCGCCATCGATTTTTCGATAGGATTTGGGCTCAGGAAAAAAAGTTCCACTACGCATACCCAAAAAAATAATTTTCGAGCCTGCGAAATTTAATTTGTTTAACTTTTTTCGAATTTGATTTTTAAGTTTTTTTCATAACCTACTAAAAAAGTTTTCATTTGATTGTAAAATTTTCATGTATACCCTGTCCAACCCAAAAATGCCCGCTAAAAACGTTGAAAAAAAAAAATCTTACACATATGAAACTTTTTTAGTAGGTCATGAAAAAACCTTAAAAATCAAAGTCGATAAAGTCAAAACAATTAAATTTCGCAGGCTCGAAAATTATTTTTTTTCGTAGTGGAACTTTTTTCCTGAGCCCATATCCTATCGAAAAATCGATGGAGCCATATCGGTTAACTTTCGTCCATACAAATCGACCCACCCTAATGTACATATCTACTTCAAAATGTTTTTTTGGTCAATCGAATTTGATTTTTCACGTAATCGCACAGTGGGGCGTTTGAAATAATGGATTTTTATATAATAAATGAGACATTTGTTATGACTCACATATTTCAAAAAAAAAAACCTTTTCATTTCAAAAACGCCAAATCTCAGAATTCGGTTGAAGAGCTCTATCTCAACTCAAATAATATGGACCATATGCTTATTGGGCTTTTTTGAACCAGTTTGAGATGTTATGCAATAAAATTCTGAAGTACAGCGTTTTCAAGAGGTTGCAGAGATAAGACGTTTTCGTAACCGTAGGGTGATATTCCATTCATCAACCGATATGTTGCTTACTATGCCGAACTTCTAAGTTTCTGCAGCCAGAACCAAACTCCCTTTTACCTCTACCCAATTGTATCCATGGCGGCCACCGTGGTGCGATGGTAGCGTGCTCCGCCTATCACACCGTATGCCCTGGGTTCAACTCCCGGGCAAAGCAACATCAAAATTTTAGAAATAAGATTTTTCAATTAGAAGAAAATTTTTCTAAGCGGGGTCGCCCCTCGGCAGTGTCTGGCAAGCGCTCCGATTGTATTTCTGCCATGAAAAGCTCTCAGTGAAAACTCATCTGCCTTGCAGATGCCGTTCGGAGTCGGCATAAAACATGTAGATCCCGTCCGGCCAATTTGTAGGGAAAAATCAAGAGGAGCACGACGCAAATTGGAAGAGAAGCTCGGCCTTAGATCTCTTCGGAGGTTATCGCGCCTTACATTTATTTTTTATTTATTTTTTTAATTGTATCCAATGCTATCTACCTGAACATATTTTTAAAATTTTTGAACTAATTCTGTTTCCAAAAAGACGTGTGATGCATGATTCAATCACAAGAGTTTTGCTCGACAGAGAAATTTTTTGACAATTGCAGCCATTTTGCTCCCAAATCGAATTGACATCCGTTAACTGTGTTGTTTCTTTGCAATTTTTCGAAAAATATTAGTAGTAGAAATAGGAAGCAATCAGTTTTTAAATACCCTATGAGTACTGAACTGCATAATTCCTTAGAACATTTATTTTAATTTTATGATGAGTTTATTAACTATGCCATGATCTATTAGTGTGGCTGAACATAGGTTTTATGAAAAGTACAGACACCAAGGAATCGTGCACTTTCGTAAACCTATGAACATACGAAACCTAAATCAATTCAAAATTCATCGTTCAACGTCATAAACTCGACTAGTAAATCGATTCACGTAAAAATGACATTAGTAAATAATGAAGATGCCATAACGAAATGTACTCATTGAGCATGTTAACTTATTGATTCCGTATGTTCGGAATATTCGCCTCCATTTAAGAATTTGGGGAATCGGTTTATATTTTGAATATTATGTATATTCGGACTTCGTGAGGTAGTACCAAACGAACGTGTTCTGAATATTCTAAATTAACGGTTTATCCGGAACACTTCCACGAATACTTAACGTAAAGCAGCTTTCCGAAATTTCAGAATAAAATGGTGAATACCCCCTGGTAGCAGTCAAAGTCAAGACCGGAATATAAAATTCTAAGACAAAAAGCCATTTTCTTTTATTTTTTTTTTTTTTTTTGTCAGACCAATATTTTGCCTTTTCAATATCGTCCTATTTTTCAAAAACTTCCCATTTCATGATTTGTTACAAAAACGGCGCTATATTAGAATTAGATTGAAGAACGCCTCAGAATGCTTTTCATTAACTCCCTCTTATGTCAAAATGCATTGAACTTATGCTCATATAGGGAGTTTTTGATATAGCGTATTTTTGAATAAAATTCTAAACAACCAACATAGCTCTTTATCAATTCACGAAATATTTAGTAGAAAATGAATTATTTCCTGCAAAACCTGTTGGCATTTACAAATTTATTATCACTACTAATATACTAATAAAGGCACTTTTCTACTACAATTTTCGCTGAAGGGGATTAAATTATTTCCCGTTTTCCTCACTTGGTAAAAGCCACCCGTCCAAATTTTTCAATTTGGGAGTGTCAAAGCTCTGCCGTCAAACCTCTAGTTATTGAATCATGCGTGTGATGTATATTTTCCTAACTAAACTATCATTTTTTTAAATTTCAATATCCGAAAGCGAATATTTTTACACCCATATTCTGGCACTCGTTAACTGACAATTATTATAGTTTTGTTTACATTGAAACATTATGAATAATAGGACCTGTTGGAGGTTTATAACAATTTTCAGTAGCTCACATCCGGCATATGGTTATAAATCTGATATAACTTTGGTTTCTTTTGTTTCTTTAGTAAACATAATTATTTAATTTTTGTTTAAGTTTGATTTAATTGAATACCACCGTATACCGTGAAAAGATTAGAAAATTGATTTTCCTTTACTTATTTCAATAGTAATAAGTCCATCCATTGTATGGTAAGCGCCAAGTTTTGAATTTGTTAGTTTACTGATTGCCTACCGAATCCCTTTTTTTTAGCCAACCCCGAAACGGAAACCAAATAAATTTGTTTTTTAAGTTCGGGCGAATCCGAACCGAACCCAAATTTTCGGTATGAAAGTTTTAAGCGTTAAAAATATGTACTTCTGCTCAGTTGAACACATATGTACATACATAGTACAAAGTGTAAAATGCCTCTTTGGGCCCGAACATTTAGCTTTTCAAAATTAAAAGATGACAAATATTTGCTCCTTCCGTGAATAATAAAATTTCGCATGGATATTTATGCAATGCATAAGTTTGGGCTTTATACACGTTTTTTCCCTTCCCCGTAGGCCGAGATATGCGTTTATTCAACTAAGTACAACACTCTTCTTGATTTTACACCTATGCATTTTTATATACGATTGAATTTTTAACTATAGCTGTGTTTTTTTACATCTATAGACGTTTACACTTAAACTTTATATGGACTGCTAAGCGTTAAACTTTAAATACACCTCTGAAATTGCGGCGCATAAAATTAGTACTACTAAATTTCAATACGCATTCAGATGTAACTGAAATATGTGTCTATGTTTCACCTCTACACTAATTCTATGTATCACCTCTTAAAATGGTGCGTGTCCACAATTCATCGCAACTGATTCAGCTATATGTTATACACTATGACCATCACATGGTTGTGTCTCCGCTTTTCGGTACACCCTGTGCTGTAGTTAGTTATTTAACCACTTCCGTGAATGATGACTACCCTGCAAAAATTGTTAGATTACGTGTTCCATTTTCTTCATGTTGGAGTACTCTAACAATACTCCTTTGCAATGCGTTTGCGGCCCACCATTAGCCGATCATTGCTCGTTTTTTAACGACCGTGATCACAACACGATGACGATCGAACAGAGTTGCCAAAGTTAAAATATTGCATACAAATAACTGATAATAAAATTTTACTTTAGCAACTCTGATAAAATGCAACAGCGCACTGGTTTTATGTATACATACTATAGTATAGAGAAATATTAGTTTCTTTATTCACGCAAATGCTAAATAACCTAAGAATATTCGTAGTATAAAATATAAAAGTTGTATTGCCCCTCTTCATTTACTTTCATTTTAAATTAAATTCACTCCGATAATTCTTTCCGACAACACAATTCCTCTTTAGTACTTTGGCATATGATGCTCTGTGGGTGCTCCATGGAGTACTGCAGTGAAAGTACTTTGGAAAGTACTCTCACGTATGTACTCTATGGAATACTCACAAACAAAGCGAGAGTGGGATCACCTACTCCTCTCCTAGGACATCGCAATGTTAATTGGAGCACATTTTTTGTATGAATACAGATTAGATTTCCCTGCAAAAATCGTTGGATCATGTGGTCCACTGGAGTACTTACCATTGTACTCCACTGTAATGCAGCAATGGACCAACTCGTATTTTTACATGAACATATTGTAAGCCGATCATTGCTCGTTTTTAACGATTGTAATCACTACACGATGTTTATTGGACTGTGGGTACTCCATGGATTACTCTGATGTAATGCGGAGCTGGAGTATATGGTCCGGTCCTAGGACATCGCAATGTTAATTGGACCACATTTTTTGTATGAATTGTGGTTAATTTTGAAGCACTCGCTTGGTCCAAAGCGAGTACTCCATACATGCATGCATGGAGTACTCGCGGATTTTGTAGGGTTGGAGCAGTCCTATACTCCCAAAGGAGTATTCCTTACATTATTTATAGAGTACTCGCGTTTTTTGAAGGGTAAGTGTGATATCTTAGCTGTCAACTGCCTGACAGGATGTTCAATATGGCTACTTTTTAGCGTTTTGACAGGGTGTTCAATATGGCGGCGCCTATCTTCAGCGGGTGATAGAAAGAGATACAGAATGAGACAGCGATAGTCAATTACAAATCAGGTGATCCAATCACTTTGGAATTTTGACGTCTATGCAGAAGATATCACACTTAGTTATCATTCACAATGCTAGATGCGTCTCCTAAGCATTATCTAAGCGAAGATGGTTATCTTCGTAAACGTAGACGCGTGTAAAAAAAACACGGCTTATGTATAATGATATACATATGCACTTACAGTGGTGTAGTGAGAGGGGTAAAAGGGGCATATTTCATCGGCCGCTACTCACAAGGGAGCGCCAATTGGTCCGCAATGCAGAACTTTCTGGATAATTTGTATTTTTATTATAACTGATTTCTGGAAAAAAATTTCTATACTAAGAAATGCATGCATATATCCGAACACTTGCGACAGGTTGTGGAATAATTGAAAGCATATATCTTTTTTTCTCACGTTCAACGTCACGATGGGAATTATTAAAAAATTCTTTAAGAAAAACTGTCAAACGTGAATCTGAAACACGATGGAGTGCCAAAATATAAGCGGTTAGCGTTATCGTCGATGAGATAGAGAATTTAGTAGAACACTTAGAGCAATTAGCAGAGGACACTAACACCACAAGTGGCGCCAGAAGCAATGCTACAATTCTGTTGCAAAATATACTAAATATTAGTGTCATAACATTAGTTAGTTTCTTGTATGAAATCTTAAGAAGGATTGATCGTATGCAGGTCAGATTACAAAATCAGGGGATGCATTTTAGAGAAGCGCATCATGATCTTAAATCATTGACGACTGAACTATCCGAAATTCGAGACACTCTCTGTGAAGAAGCAATAGAAAAAGCGAATTCTCTTTGTGAAAATGGGCATATTTATATAGTAAAACGTCTAAGAAAGGCGTCGCAAAATGCCAGGAGAAACGGCTAGATATGTTGGTCTCTCCGCAAAATGTGACATTTCTCGCTTTATGAAGTATTCTTGATCGCCTCCAACAAGAAATATGTACAAGATTTACACGACTAAATGACCTCAATTTTAAATTTGGATTTCTCTTAGACATTGGAAATTTGTTAAACAAGGATAATAGGGGGACTCATGAAAGCATATAAACTTATAAGGTGTAAAATTATATCCATTTACACACGCTGTTATATGAACGCACCTAGTAATACTCTTGATAAACTTGATTGTTTATCAGCTGTATTATTGCCGAACAAAATTTTGTTTGATTGTTATACAAATGATATAAAACGCATTTACTTGCTGATGTTGGCGATTTTTGATGAAAATGCCTGCTGTAATGTCTGCAAGGTTGCATTCCTTTGAGTTTACCGCGTTTACACAATGAAATGTGCGTGTAAATTTATACAAATTGTGTAAATGATTTTTCATACGAAATTTGACAGCTCGTTTACGCACTAGATAAATTTATACGTTTACACACTTTATAAGGCATTTATACGGTTACATGAGTCCCCCTAATGTTTATAACGACTTAGAAATAAATTGTAGGAAGTTGGGTGAATTTTATAATACATTTTTCGATGAAACACATTTTTTTATCGAAATATGTGACTGTAAAATATTACTTCGCAGTAGAAAAGAAATTGAACCTAAAAATCCGTTAGAATTACTTATTTTTATAATCTCGTTTTTCCAAACTTGAGAGTGGCACTTCGAATACTCTTCACTATCTCAGTATCAATTGCTAGCTGCGACCGTTCATTCAGCAAATTAAAACTGATTTTGAAATATTTACGATCAGCGATGGGACAAGGTTGCCTAAGTGACCTAACATTATTAAGTGTGGAAAAAGAAAAAATTGAAATGATAAATATAAAAATATTTTTTTTTCCCGGGCGCACGAAAACCTCACTACGCCACTGTGCACTTAGTACTTTGCAAAGCAATTAAGAGAAATTAACCTACCAAATTATATATAAGAAAATTTACATTAAAACAATGCGATATACCAAAATCAAGAACACGCAAAGAGTAGAGATTGGAACACGACATATCCCTGCGCTAATAAGCAAGCACAGCCACTGCGATAAATGGCGAAGTGTAAACCACAGCATCATCCACTGACTTCAGAGTCACATAACAAAAAATGTGAAGTTAAATGCTGTAAATAGTGTAATCTTCACATAAGTTCGGATATTCGGCAAATTTTTTTGTCGAATCCAAACCGAATATTCGGCCGAGTTTCTCAGGGGGCCCGCGCTTTAGAGGTGCTAAGAAATTTGTTTTAATTCAGGAAAGTCTTTAGTTGTTGCGTGTGCAAATTTTAAGCCGAATTTCAAAAGCAACGAATATTGATAATGATTTTTTGCCTGGCCATTCGAACAGTGAGGAGACAATAAAAACATCAAACAAAAATGTATGTTTACATGAATCCGAAATCGTAAAATTTTCGTGGTGACACTGATGATCTTGAAAAAGTCTTCCAACAATACCATCAACTCTGTATCAAAGTCCAGATTATTTAAACGACTTCGATATCGGTACCGTGAATAATGAGTTTTTGCGATCTGAAGAAGTCAACGAAATAATTCGTCGAAGTCATCAAAAGTGTCCTGTTATTTTTCCACGTGATTGTCATGACATGAAGAGGCATTTCCTACCTCGTTGTTAAACAGAATCTTGCCAAATGGAGAGAAAGTGGAGCGTGATTGGTTAGTGTGGAGTGCCAGTAGCAATGCTTTTTATTGCCTACCATGGCGTCTATTAAGCACCAATACTTTCAATCGACCTAAAATTTGTTCTGCGGATATGCGAAATTCCAGGAAGCTACACGATAAACTGCCATCACACGAAAATACTCAAGATCAAATTAAATTCAATGGGGATCTTTACAAAATCTAATTCAAAAGGAGGCTACAATTGATACACTTATCAATGACCTGCTAATCACTGAAACTCAAAAGTGGAAAGAAATTTTATATAAAATTTTGGACACTATTTTATTTTTGGGTGAAAGAGGCCTAACTTTCAAAGGCGAAATTATATATCTTGGTGAACGAAACGATGGAAATTTTTTGGGCATCTAAGATCTCATAAGCCAATATGATCCGATACTTAGAGATCATTTGGAGAAAGTTAGGATTTCGCAACAGCAGCACAAATGTTTACAAGTTCACTATCTTTCCCCAGACATTCATAACGAGTTTATAGAAATTTGTGCAAAGCCCGTGAGGGAAACTATATTAGATCAAGGCAAGGAAGCCAAGTATTTTGCTATTATCGTTAATGCTATGCCTGATGCTAGTCACATTGACTACGTTTATTTTGCGCTAACTCCATTCAATTCGAAAGCAACACATTTTACAATTCAAGAACGGTTTTTGGCTTTCGTGAATTGTAGCCAAAAAACTGGTCAGAAAATCGCTGATCTAATTTGCCATGTTCTAGGTAAACATGAAATCCCATTAAAAGATGGTCGTGCACAAGGGCGCCAATATGAAAGAAGCTTACAACGGAGCACTACGTTAAATTCTCGACAAAAACTCGATTGCTGATTACTCGCCTTGTGCAACCCACAATGTATGTAGTGTTGATGCTGCAGAATGTTGTACGGCTGCAATTACTTTCTTCCGTTTTACTATTTTCAGCAGCAGTTCACAACGATGCACAGTGTTTCGTGTAGAACAAGCTAGCTGGACAAAAACAAAGTTCTTATTCCAAGAAAAGTGTAAGGAGAAATGAAAGAAAACAAACAAAATAACGGGATTTTTGCTTTTTTTTTGATATTTTTGCTCATATATATTAAGTAATTAAAGTAGGAAGGCAGGAGTGGCCGTAAAATGCATTGATTAATTTGCAAAATTCTTGTTGAATATTAAGATTCATATTTCTTTTAAGTGAACACTTTTATATAATTTTTTTGATGGATTCTAAGCTCGAAGGTAAGTAAAATTTTTTAATAGTAATTCTTTCACAATGAGAGTATTTTACATTAACATTCCGTTATTAAGAAGAAAAGGTATTTTTTCCCTATATTTTTAACTTTAGGGACAAAAAAGTTACATACATCCGCGGACATCCAGGCTTAATTTTATATATGTTATAGTCGCAAGTATCCTCTAATAGTCGAAAGAAAAACCCATTGCGAATTCTTTGCACATCTATTTTAAATTTTTTTTTTGTAGATTTAGTTATCTCTACATATCAAATAGGATATATGTACGTACCAGCTCCGACGAGATATTTGAACCTTTAAAGCTGATCTACAAACGGCAAAACCAATTCCCTGGTACAGGGAACAAACACGTAGCCATAAAACATACAAAAATAAACGCGCAAGGTCAACAAGATCACACCAAAAGCAAAAAGGCGAAGATCGTTGACTTCAACCTGCCACAACCTACCGCACCAGTCACCAAGGCATAAAAACAGGTACATACAATGGATTGATGAAGATAAACCAAAACCAGGTTTCGGCAATACCAATGACGGCAACACTGCTCGCAGGTTTTTCGAAAATTCTGTGGCTAGTGCTGAGATTACGAGATTGGATGTAACGCTCATCAAAAGATTCGACACTCTCCTTCGCGCATTAGCATCTGGGTACAATATAAATATCCAAAAATTTGAAAAATTTGCGGTCCAGACTAAAAAACTATACATAGATCTCTATCCATGGTTTCATATGCCTGTTACAGTTCATAAATTCTTAGTGCATAGTACTGATATTATAAAATCAGCAATTTTACCTATTGGTCAACTTTCCGAGGAATCACAGGAAGCCCGTAACAAAGATTTGAGACGATTCAGGGCTGAAAACACACAAAAGCAGTCGCGTGAAGCCACGAATAGAGATCTTATGAATAAAATTTGATTGTAGCGACCTTTTTACTTTGACTTTATCAAACTGTGATTTTTGCCGGCTCAAGGTCCAACGTAATAAAACACTTTTTTGAAATATTTCCCAATATATTTCAATCTCCTTCGGAGATCGTGTTCAGGGGCTATAACAATAACAAACAAATATTCACATATAAAACTGAATACAATTGGGATACAATTTTTCCATACATACATACATTAATTATCTTGTCCGATACACGACACTTGTTAATTCGCCATGCAGTTCAGAACTAATTTTTTTTTTTTTTTTTTTTTGTTCTTTTGTGAGTCAAGTAAGTGTCTATAAATATGTGAGCAATTTTCTGTGTCCGTTTTGTAATTTAGTCTCTTGCTTGGTGATGTATTTGCTATGTGTAGCATTTCTAACGTAAACCTTTTGCTATAATTTGTCTCCTGCTCTAGTATGCTCACCGCTTTAAAATCTGGTTGGTGTCCGTTCTCTGTACAGTGGGCCGCAAGTGCTGTTTTATGAATGTTGCTAGATGATCTATATTTAATATCCGATCTGTGTCCTGCTATTCTTGTTTTTAATTTGTTCTTTGTTGTACCCACATATTCTTTTCCACAGTTATTATTTTCATTTCCCGCACATGTAATCTTATATATTACATTATGTTTGTCTGAATTTGTTATGTTGCTTTTCATGTTATTAAAAAATATGTTTGTTGTGTACGATGGTTTGTGTGCAATTCTTATATTCTCCTTGTCATAGATGTCTGAGCCCTGCAATCTTTCTGAAAAACCTGGTATATATACTACAGATCTATATTTTGTAGTCGTGTTCTCTCTGTTCTTCCGGCATTTATCTTTCGGGTATTCTTTTATTAACCTCTGTATTGCGTTAGGAGGGAAGTCATTCATCTTTAGTATGTGTGTTATATGTTTTTTATTCTCGGAGTGAAAAACCGTGTCACTCGTATCTAATACTCGTCTAATGAAGTTTTTCGCCGTGTTTATAATCATACCCCTTGGGTGTTTTGATTTAAAATTTATTATTCTTCCTGATGATGTGGGCTTTTGATACCAGTCAAGTTTTATTTTATTGCCTATTTTACATACTAATGTGTCTAGAAACGGCAGTCTACTAGCCGACTCCAGCTCCATCGTAAACTTTATGTCCCTGTGGAATGAGTTTAGCACCTCCAAGGTTTTTTCCAGCTCGTCCTCATTAACAATGGCAAACACATCATCTACGTATTTGCTAAGTAGTCTCGCGTTTGTCACTGTTTCCAAAATCTCTTCCATGATGATGTCGGCAACAATCGGTGATGCTGGGCATCCCATTGGAAGTCCTTTGAGTTGCGTATTAATTATTTCTTCATATTTCAAATATCTATTTTCCGATATGCAAAACTTCACAATTTCCATAAAAAGTTGTTTTGGAATATCCGTGTGTTCCTTTATGTCCTTCCACTTTGTCAGTATAGTTTGTATAGCCAGGTCTATTGGTATATATACTTGGGAATAGTGACACAACATCAAACGATACGAGGCGTTCATCATCATAAATGTAGGAGTCGTTGACCTTGTCTTTGAATTCTATTGCACTTTTTACATTAAACTTAGATTTCGTCGTCAGATTTTTTAAAATATTAGTCAGGTATTTACATAAATTATAGGACGGAGCATTTAACATGGAACAGATTGGTCTTAAGGGCATATTCTCTTTATGGACCTTTGGTAATCCATATATACGGGGTGGGAGAGCTGTGTGTGTAGACATTTTGAGTTTTTCGTTGTTCTTTATAAGACCTAATTTGTGCAATTTATCTACCAACTGATTATTTTTCGTTTGTAACTTCAATGTCGGATCCTGGCGTAATCTTCGGTATGACGACAAATCTTCCAGCAAACTTTGCATTTTTGACCTAAAGTCGCCTTTTTCCATTGCTACCGTCACATTACCTTTGTCTGCATTCACAATCATAATATTTTTATTTTTGTTCAAAAATTCCCGTGTTTGTTCCACTGTGTCATTAATGGCTACGTCTGTTGTGCTCGCTCTGTTTTTCGTCAAAGTGTCTTTAATTATTGTTATAGCCCCTGAAGACGATCTCCGAAGGAGATTGAAATATATTGGGAAATATTTAAAAAAGTATTTTATTACATTGGACCTTGATCTTATGAATATGTTGCTTATAACATCGGATCCTTTAGTTAACAGTTTTAGGGAGATACCTAAAAAAAATTTAAAAGTCTGACTTCAGAAGTCTTAAATTTACTGTCCCCCGATAATGTTGAGGAGTCAATAAATACCCCAGTTGTATCAAGCTTTCACAGTAGTGTTGCTGATGTTCATGACTATTCCACAAGTGACTCATCCAATGAAAGTGGTGATAGCGAATAATAACATAATTATAAAAGATAACCTACCCTCCTACCCTATAACTTTTTGTTGGATCAGGTTTTATTCAATTTAAATCTATTGTCTTTTCTACTTTGTATGATACTTTACTTTTAAGTTTTTGTAATAAGTAATTTTCACATAATTAATTTAATTATTTACATTGTTATTATTATTATTGTAATTCACTTTTACATTCCTGACTGGTACTATAAAATAATTCTGTAAAAATTGTAGTGCCAGGATAAATACTCAAATAAATACCAAATATGTATGTACATATGTACAGTCACTCACATAAATAAGTAGACACCCCTTTATGGATAATTCTTACAATTTTCGCTTTCGCATAAGAAAGTTTGTCACGATCTATAATAAAAACTAAATTATATTTAAAAAATTCGACGAATTTTCATAAAAAATTTTAATTTTTTTTCCGAATTTTTAGAATATTTTAGAGTATTGAGATTTGTATTCCATTCAATTTCCTTAAGTCCTTTAAATTTTTTTGGATCTATGTCACTTATTCACATGAGTTACTGTATATGAAATAAGCAAATGTATGCATATGAAGTAAAATTTTGGAAAAAAAATAAAAAAAAAAGAACATATGGCTGAAAAAAATGACGTAGTTCTAATAAATGACTGCATATGAAACGGAAAATCTCATAAAATAATTTTGTCCAGCTAGCTTGTTCTACACGAAACACTGTGCGATGGGACATCCTCAAAAAAATGTACCGAGCTCTCTTCATAGTCTTTCAGACAAAAGCCAAATTTGACTGCGCAAGCATACGGAGATGTTACCGGCATTCTCAAGTACATCAACAAGTTCGAATGTATCTTGCTGTCCTCAATTTGGTTCAAAATACTGACTACCATTAATGAAAGAAACGTGATCCTACAAGGTAGAGACGCCAACATAGATGTTGAGGTCCGACATCTAGATGCCTTATTAGTTGATTTGAAGTTGATTAGGAACCAATGGGAAAGAATTTTAAACGAATGCAAAACAGTTGCTATTCAATTGAACATCTCGCCAAAGTTTCCGGACATTCGCAAGTGAAAACCCAAAAGACGTTCTGAAGATAATTTATATGAGATGATTACGGATGATTCAGAGTCTGGTTTTAAAAACAATACCTTCCTGGTGATCGTTGATTCGGTAATCACTGGCATTACTGAACGATTTGCCGCTATGAGACATTTGGACGAGACGTTTTCCTTTTTGTGGCAATTTGAAGACATGGATGAAACTACGATTCGGGCGAGCGGAGCAAAATATGTCGAAAAATACAAGTCGGACATTTCTCAAAGCTTAGAATGCGAAATAATCCACTTGAAACACAATTACGAAGAACATTTTGTTAAAGGTCTGTCACCATTGGAATTGCGAAATGCCATCTACATATGTTCAAAAAATATAGTATAAAATTTTCCCCAACATTTGTGTGCTTTACGTATGTTTTGCACTATACCTGTCACTGTAGCTAGTGCAGAACGTTCCTTCAGCGTCCTTTCAAGAATCAAAAACTTGCATAGATCGTGTTCATCTCAAGAGCGAGTTTCAGGACTTGCCACGCTTTTTGTTGAATCCGTTTTGGCAAGACAGTTAAATTTTGATATTATTATAAAAATTTTGCAGCGAAAAAAGCAAGTAAAGCCACTCTTTGATATCCTAACTTTCTATATTGAATAATTAAAATTTATAATCATCATTAAATTTATCAGAAATGTATAAAAATGTTACCAAATAACTAGAAAAGATTATTTGTAACAATATGTGGCTGTTAAAAGAGAATTTTATTTCTACGTTACAATAAAATAGCATAAATAGTAAATATTCTGTGTTAATTTTATTGTCAGCTCTAAGTCCAAAAATCATTTAGTTGATGTGGCAAAAATTTTGTTTGATGTAATCCATCAATAATGATTCATGAATGAGACGTCATTAATTCAAGTTAATCAAATGTATTAGTGGATTTTTTATAGGGGGCCCGTAAATTGTTTAGTCCCGGGCCTAGATTTTCTCTCTACGGCCCTGCTTGCAAGTATTAGTCACATATCCCTAAAATTTATTTATGCTGATTGAGAGTTGAGTTGGATTATGTGCCGTTTCAGAGAAAAAGCAAAAAGTTCATTTTATCGTTTGACTTATACTTTGGGCGATTGGTTTTTTATCCCAAACGACACTGTCTATAAAAGCGTGCAATCACTGATGTATGCTGACGACATTGTTTGTGTTTAGGGATGACCTAGAAGGTTCAAAGCGGTCATTTTAATCGTTCCCGAGATGGTCGGGCATGTACCTTAATGGTGCTTGTTACCGGATCCTACCGGATTTATATCCGGCAAAGGACCATCATCATCGATAACACGCCCTAAAGCCTTTGAGGACTGTCTTTATCGCAACAACAACGACAGCAGCAGTATTGGCAAATTGCTACCATTCAACGAACCCGTGACGTTGCCCCAGCTGCTCAAACTATGCCGGAGAGCGAGGATCTGTTATAAAAGTAACACTGCCTCTTTGACACCACTGCAACAACTGCAGCTCGAACACACCCTTCTGCTCTCTCGTTGCAAATTACAAAAGTTTTTTGTTTCACGGAATGAGGTTCAGTAACAATTGCTACAAGTAAAAACTTTTTTTTACTGGCCGAACACCAGCGTATTGCTGGCTGGCAACGGTCAAAAAATACTGCTGGTAACCATAGCAACGGGCGATCGGCGCTAGTCGTGCTCACACGTACTTGTTGTCAGCTTCGCGTTGATGAAAATCAAAATTTTTAGATTTTTTCGCTTGACAGCTGGTCTATTTGATCGTGGCCGACGTGATTGACAATCATTAGTGTGTTAGTTTTGTGAGAACGTGAAATGAGCAAGTTCGCGGAAGAAAAAGATTTTACGTTGCGGTTTATTGAAACATACGAATGCAAAGGTCGGATGGAAAAAAAAAAAAAAAAATTGCCAAAAATCAGGTTATTTTCTTAGTGGCTTAAGATTAGCATTTTATTACATTAAAATTTAATAAGTTACACAACTGCATACTCGAAAAAATTTCCAAAAATTTTTATGAAAACTCGCAAAATTTACAAGCAATAAAAAATCGTCATCCGATGGCATGGTTACGTCTTTAAGCTGGAGTCATTGGTGCCGTATGTCGTATCGCTGTATCCGTATCCCTAACGTAATCAGCTGTTTATCGTTACGACGGTAAACCAAAACCCAATTGGTTGGCTACGATACGGTTACGACCTTAGCGGCACCAATAATCGATTGCATTGATTCTCATAAGATTGGTCGAATCAGCTGTTATAAGGTTACCGATACGGTTACCGATAAAGCACCAATGCCTCCAGGTTTACGCTACGAATTTTCAATACAAATGGCGCTTGATGCTTTCTGCTTGTGTGGTGGCCGAGCAAGGGACAATCACCCGACACGCACAGGACCACCCGTTGCTATGGTTACCAGCAGCATTTTTTGTGCCGTTGCAGGCAGCATAAGTTCTGCTTACTCCAAACTGAAAAAAAGAAGCGAAAAAGATGGTATTGATCGTGAACGATACATATATGCTACGATTTGATTTCTGTTATTTGCTGATCCACCCTAGTAATTAATAAAACAACATTTATTTTAATTTAGAAATTCTTGTATATAGGTATTTGTTTTTTCTTTTATATTTTATACAAATTATTTTCTTTTACATATGAAATTGTTGAAATGCATTTTATGTCAGCAGATTACAATAAATCTATGTAGGCATATTTTAGTGAAAATCTTAAGATTAACTTAATTAATTATACATTAAAAATATACGCAAAAAATCAGCGAAAGTGAAACAATGCACGCATAAGAAATTATATATAAAAAGAAAATAAGATTACACAGCAGCACCAAGAAGTTCGTTGAATGTGCGCTATATGTTTCTATGGATGTACACAATACGCGGTGTCGGTGTAAGGAAACAACCTACATATGTACATATTTTAAAGGAGTGTTTGATTGCATTAAGTGAGCATCGATCATGCACTTTTGTACAAAATTTCACTAAACTGTTTACTATGTAAATAGTATGTACATGGTTCAAGATTATGCTATTTACGTATTATATATTTAATTAACGATTATGAATAACTCATTTGGATTTACCGATAATACAATTTTTTTTTTGCAAGTGAAAAAATATTTTATATACATATTTTATAAATATGTATGTACGTCTAATAACCAAATTAATAATATTTCATAGAAATTAGAAAATAATTAATTCCATTTACATTACATGGGCTTGCCATATTTGTCATGCACCAGCAGCACACCAATGCCGTGAGAATACAAGCTGGTCTCTTTTCAAGCGGCCGGCGACGTGCAGAGCAGCCTGTGAAGAACTTCTTGGCTTACGGGCAACAATCAGGTAACCACGATCTCAGATCGTTACGCAGCCATTTATTTTTCAATTTCACGATTTCATTCATGACCGCTTAGATAGTACGTTTGTATTTCGACTTGTTGCCGCTATCACAGTGTTTACGCGAGATCGTTGCTGAATCTTCATCATCAGAAGATTCTGGCGATTCCTATATGCGTTTGCTTTTTGGATGTATATATTTGCAGGATTTGCCTAGACGACAGTGACCGCGCATAAAAGCTTTACATAAGCCGCTGTTTAAATCTCTGTCTCTGCTGCCACCTCCGTTACGACTGTGCCCTCCACCGCCGCCTGAGCGCCAGTTGCCGCCACCACCACCACCACTACTACTGTTGTTATCTTGAAAACTGGAGCCTGTACGCCAATTCCCTCCATTGTTGTTTCGACTTTGATTGCTATTGCTGTTACTATTGTGATGTCTCATATTATTGCGTTCAAAGGCATTTGCCGATGTCATATTTGGTGGCATAACACGCGGCCCCATCATGCCCATTGGCCCAAAGCTGGGTCCATTATTGAAAGCACCAGGCCCTGGCCCATATTGTGGGCCGCCTGAATGCAGCTGCCATGGTGGCGCATTACATGCCGGTGGACCGAATGGACCTAATAAGTTTTGTTGTGCTACTGCGTTTGCAGTCATTGCACCCATTGCTAAAGCACCATTGATGTTGCCGCCCTGCCAAACTGGTGGCAGTTGTCCTCCGCCAACAGCAGCTGCTGCAGCCGCTGCTGCTCCTACTGCTGGTACTGGACGTGGCATTTGCATTTGCGCTGCCAGCATATTATTCGTGGCAGTTCCGGCATATTGTGGCATAAATCCGGGATATGGATTCACATTGTTTGCAGTTGAAGAATTTACTTGTGAATTTGTCATTTTGCCACCAGCAGCAAGACCGGTATTGGAGAGATTACTTTCCGCGTATTTGGGTGAACTTTTCGGCTCGGGCCATGGCATGTTTGTATAATCGCTTACCGCATCTGGATTGCCAGTTATATCTTCAAGTGGTATGACTGGTATGTCGTAGGAGAAATGTGGTTCCAATTCAGCTTCCGCGGGCGAATCAGGTATCATGCTGTGTGTGAAGTATAGTGCACGCAATGTTGTTTGTTCACGCTCGGCTTGCACTTTACGTTGTTTCGATTGATTACCATTTGGATGCGGTGGTACACCATCGACTTCGATAAGCGGTAGACGCCATTCAGTTTGCGGACGCATATTATCCTCATGTGTGAAACCGCGTCGCGCAATATTAATGGCATCGCGTTCACTATAGCGTTCCAAATTCTTCATATCCATAAAAGATTGAGGCTTTGTTACATTTACGCGCTCATTTTCGTCCAACTCAAAGTAGCGTATTTGCTCGAGGTGCTCCTGTGCGCGCCACGTTAACTTCTTTTTTGGACCTTTACGTCTATGTAGCATTAGTACACCTGGTGGTCCGTTCGGACCACAACCAGGTCCGGGTGGTTTAGGTACTTCATCTCCTTCGGGCACTTTAATTGAATTGGCATTGGCATCTTCCTCCGCATCACTACTGCCGGTGATATCGACTGAGCCGCCGACGACGTTAGTAGTTGTGTTGCTGGTGTCAGTAGAATCAGCATTGGTGCCAGTGTCCGTATCAGTGCCGGCACCACTATTGGTTTTATTGGCACTTTCATCTGCCGCCTTTTGCTCACGCAACACCTTTTGTTCAATATCTTCTTTAACCTTCTTCAATGGAATATCGTCGTCATCATCAGTGCTATTTCCGCCTTTATCGGCTCCATCTGAATCTTCTGACTTGTTATGCTCTTTGCTATCATTCTCCTTATCGGATTTGTTTTCTCCCTTCGAATGTTCATCCAATGTGTCTTGATAAAATTTCAAAGGAGTCACCTTTTGAGTGTCGGGACTGGTGGGTGTTCCTGGTTCACCGTCTTTGTTTTGTACAGGTGATTGTGTAATGGAGCGTTTACGTTTTGTTACTTTTTTTGGTCCTGTCGCCGCCGAGAGAGCATCAGAGAAGAGATTTGTCTCGACGAGTGTTTGAACTGAAATAAAAGAATTGGGAGAAAGGAGATGTAAGTTAGTTGTTTATATTTAATTGTCATCAATTATTAAAACAATTTAGGCATGTGTTTCAATATTCGCGGTCGGAGCTTTGGTTGCTAGTTTTTGCTTTGGAGGTCTTTGTGTAAAACTGGTTTTTACTTCCTGGTAGCTGCAAAATTAAATTATATTACTGTAGAATGTTTAATAATATTTAAAATAACGATACGTAGAAGAATTGCTTTTTTATTTTGTAGTGAGCTTGGGTCTGATCGGCTTTAGGCCGACCACTATTTATGTGCTGCTAAAAAACCTCCCCTTAACATTCAAGATAGTGATGCAGGCTCTACAGATTTTGGCCGAATTGAATAAAATCGTTCCAGCACCCAGAAATTCCGTCTTCGAACTGCCACGTACTCCCTTTTGTTCTGGGCTACTTTACCTCTTCACATCTAATCATGCCAGATAGGTAAAATCCTTTCTTGGACTTAATATCTATCAAAAGTCCAAGGAACATCTACCGGACGTCTAGCATTTGAGTCAAGCAGGCTACCTAATGCACGGTGGCACCTACACATTCGATTCTCCGACTTTCTTCTTGAATTAGTAGGAGACTTACTGTGCAACTGATACGAGAGACTGTATCTTCTTGAAAGTTGGAGGAAGCATACCCATGACAGCCGGTAAAAAAACAATACTTGACGCGATTTACCTCCGAGGAAATTTAGGCTGAGCTTCTCTTCCAGTTTGCGACGTGGTCCTTTTTAATTTTTTCTACAAATTGGGGGGACAGGACCTACATGTTTTATGCCGACTCCGAAATGCAGCTGCATTTTCGCTGAGAAGCTTTTCCATGGCAGAAATACACTCCTATTGTTTGCCAAGCCACGGCCAAGGGGCGACTTCACTTGGAAACTTCTCATTTAAAAAAATTTTTTAAATTGAGACTCGAACCTAGGACCTTCGATGTGGTAGGCGGAGCGCGCTACCACCACACCATGGCGTGAGCGACAGCCGGTTATAGGGGCAGAAATGTCTCGCCGTTTACCCGAACAAGGGTTGTTACTGTATAATAGTAATACTTTTTGCAGCGCTATTTTTTTAAATTTTCTTACGAATTCACGGACCTATATGTTTTGTGTTATCCCCGAACGGCATCTGTGTTAAGGTAGGTGAGATTTTGCTGAAAAGATTTTTATAACAGAAACACAATCCCAGGACATGACAAAATAGGCCAAAAATTATCATCACCACCTCAGTAAGGACTAGGAGAATACTCCTCTGCATTATCTGGCAGCTACGTAACTGTCGACGAATATAAATTCGAACTTGTGAAAGACTTCGCTTATCTGGGAACTAACATTAACCACGAAAACAATGAAAGCTTCGAAAGAAATCGGGGAACGTATCGTCAAAAAGTGGTACTTTGGACAGAGTAGTCAATTAAATAGTAAATTTTGCGTGATGAATGGCTCAGAATAACGGAGGGTGTCCGAAGAATAAGGTAAAATAAAAGTTCTTTAAAAGATGTATAGCTCCGCCCGTATTTTTATCGCGTTTATTGAAGGTGCTCATGATTAGAGCTGTAGGAACTTTATGCAGATATGATCGAGGTGAAAGAGGGTGTTTTGGCTTAGAAAGTATTCCTATCGGAACCTCTCATTTGAAAGCCCAGAAGGGGAGGGTCATCAGGAACAGGCGGTGGAAGACTTGATCTCCCTTTGTGCTCCAGAGAAACTGAGATAACAGGCGTGAATTGTTACGCAATTGTTAAAATCAGAAAAGCGCCAATAGTGATGGCTTGACCTACACCATTGGTTACATCTACATTTTATTTATGCCCACTTCGAATAAGATCTGATAAAGCTGTTGGATTTGAAAAATACTTGTCAGAGTCCGCCAAAGAGCCGCAGAGGGTCGACGCCGTTTTTACAACGGCTTCTACTTATGTTACTTGCCATAGACATGAACCTTAACCTACTGTATGGTATGCAAGAAACCTACTGTTGTAATGGCCGAGTTGTAAATCCCACAAAACTTGCCGAGTAGATTTTACATCAGAATCGATCAGGTTACGAATGAAAGTCGCAACAATCAATGATCTGCAAAGGTGAATAACTTAATAACTCATAGTTTTAGGGAGCGCACCTTAATAACTCATAGTTTTAGGCAGCGTACCTAAGGCACACCTTTGCCGGACAGAAGCATGGGTCGTTCCCGTGACGAAAAATAGAGTATACGATAATGGAAACTTCTTCTGTAAATGTATTATCATTGCAGTAAAATTAAATAAAAGTTCTAGGAAAAGTCTAGAAATAGGCTTTCGTAGCTGTACCGGTTAAAAATAAGATAGTTGGAAACTAGGCAAACCGAGACCATAGTAGAACTGTACGCGATGGAGTAAGTTGGGAAGTAGTTGCTAAGCGATGCACTGGGATGTCAGTTTTCAGCGGCGGTGTAAAAGAAGGCGTATGGAAGACAATTAGGTAATGAGGTAGAATAAGCAGCGTAGTCAAATGATCTAACTCTACGCAATTGAGAACGATAAATGCCAAAGAAGATGGCACATGCCGAAACGAAACGACGGAAAGCCGTTCCAATATACACAAAATATTTTTTACTTTTTATTGCTGAACAGCTCTGGAGTAAATGCTGTTGGCGGAAAATGGTCATTAAACAAGGTGCATGGTAACCTTCATAGTTCTAGCCACAGATCACTGAAGTTAGAGCAGATCGTTTGAGTTTGGCATAGAAATCTACAAATACATGGGTGATTGGAAAATTGGGCAAAGGTACCTCACGTATAAACGACATGTCTGCAGAATTACTTTCATCCTGCATGTCTCTGGAGTTGATTAAAGCAGAGTATTTGAAGTTAACAAGGTTGAATCTCACATATAAATTAAGTGTTGTAACTGCTTATCTTTGGAGCTCCTACTTACAGAGTTAGAAGCCTCTGAACTTTATCTGAATATATTTGTATTTTTAAAAAGCTTGCCACCGATTTTTCACATGATAAAAGTTTGGTTAATAAGATTGTTCCCTTTTCATTATGAGCAACTGTAATGAATAAGAAAGAGTAATCTACGCTGCAAGGGTGTACATTAGAGCGTAATACTAAAATAAGTTGAAAAAATGCCCGAGTTCGACTACTTCCACACTGAGATTTAAAAAATGAAAGGAATATTTTTTGCAGCACCCTGTAAAAACAGTGAAATTATTTATTTCTTTATAACCAATCAATGTGGTAAATATATTATTATTACGTAACTCGCCCGAAGCACATACCCGACCAAGTTCAGGTTTTATCAACGTTTCCCTAAAACCGACACCCTGTATTTCGAGCCATAAATCAAACAAACATGACGAATAGAGTAAGAATAGATTTAGATATCATTCGTGTATCATTAACTGTATAAGTAAATTACTAGAAAAATAATAAATAAATGTAAGGCGCGTTCACCTCCGAAGAGATTTTAGGTCGAGCTTCTCTTCCAATTTGCGTCGTGCTCCTTTTTAATTTTTCTTACAAATTGGCGGTACGGAATCTACTTGTTTTATGTTGACTCCGAGGCAGATGAGTTTTCACTGAGAGCTTTTCATGGCAGAAATACACCCGGAGCGCTTGCCAAACACTGCCGAGGGGCGACCCCGCTTAGAAAAATTTTCTTCTAATTGAAAAACCTTATTTCTAAAATTTTGATGTTGCTTTGCCAGGGGTGTGAACCCAGGGCATTCGGTGTGGTAGGCGGAGCACGCTACCATCACACTACGGTGGCAGCCTTCTTTTTAGTATTTTAGTATTTTTCACAGTGCAAAAGTGAAAATCGAAAAAAGAGAATTTCACAGGGTGTCGCAAAACACTCTTCAAATCCACGCACAATTTTTTCACTTAAAAAGTTGACAATTTGCCCCCCGCGTTCGAATACGCTTTTCGTGCAGATTTAAAACATTCAAACCAATTCTTTCAGCACCCTGTAAAAACAAGCGAAACTGGCTTTTTCAATATAAGTTATCTATTTGAACATTGCTTTAAGTGAGTGATACAATTGTTGTAAAAGTATTCACTCAGTGCACAATTCGGCTGAAGAAGTCTATAACCAATGTGGCTACGTCGGCTACTATCGACGTTTTCCGAAAAACGTACCACATATTATTCGTATGTAAATGCCTAAATATCTAACTTACTAGCTTCAGTATTTTTCAGTGCAAAAGTGAAAATCAACAAGTGTAACCGAACATTATATACTCAGCGTGTACTTCAATTGCACATTTCATTTCAGATAAATTACTTTTCTACATAACACGTGGCACCGCCCGTAAAAAAAAATGTCTACACATTAACTCTTACAATAAAACTTGATAACTGAAATATCATTGATTCAAAACTATTTTTTGCTAAGCTATAGCTTATTATTCTAGTCTACGGCCCTTTCAAAAATCTTTTATATAAAAGTTGCCGTGGTCTTTAACCGATCCCGTCCATTTTTACTAGAAATTTTTTCTGCTATAAGGAAAATATGTGTACATAATTTCATTACGATCCGTTAATTTTTCTTCGAGTTATGGCTCCCGAAACATAGAAAATTGCTTAGTCATAAAAGGGGCGGTCCCACGCCCATTTTTTAAAATTCGAAGTTTTTCCTATTTATTATTATAAATCCACTTGGGAAATGTAATAACATTGATATAAAGCTCTTTTTTGCAAAGATATAGCTTATTTTATTCGTCCACGACCCTTTTAAAAATCTTTTATATAAAATTTTTCTTCATTTCCCTATAGTAAAGGCAACCTCTCTGCCGAATTTTGTTACGATAGGTTTAACGATTTTTGATTTATGATTAATATCTGCAAAATTGATTTCATCACAAGTGGGCGGTGCCACGCCCGTTTTCAAAATTTTTTTCAAATTTTTATCATGAGTCTCAATATCAGTCCACATGTCAAATTTCAACATTCTAGGTGTATTATTTACTAAATAATCAGGGTTTTTGTGTTTTCCAAAATGTTATATATATAAAAATTGGGCGTGGTTATCATTCGATTTCGCTCATTTTCAATACCAATCTATTATGGGTCCAGATAAGCTCGTGTACCAAATTTGGTGAAGATATCTCAATATTTACTCAAGTTATCGTGTTAACAGACAGACGGACGGACGGACGGACATGGCTCAATCAATTTTTTTTTTCGATACTGATGATTTTGATATATGGAAGTCTATATCTATCTCGATTCCTTTATACTTGTACAACCAACCGTTATCCAATCAAAGTTAATTACTCTGTGTGCAAAGCACGCTGAGTATAAAAATTAGATACAGAAAACATTGAGAAAAGCACTAATTTGCTGCATTTACAGGGTATCGAAAATTTATTTTCCCTATTTTTTGTACCCCTCATAAGGTATGTAAGTCGTCAAACACGGGCACCTCATTTCCAACTTTTTTGACTATCTTAATCGTTATATGCACTTTTGTACATATGCACATACTTAGAGATGTTGCGAATGTGGCATTTCAGAAATCCGATGATTCGTAGTATTTTTAAGAAACCATAAGAGAAGACGCCCGATGCTTACATTTTCTGTAACTACGTTTATGTTCCGAAAAATTTTGCGTTGGCTATTGGACAATTAACTCATTACCAAAGGAAGTTATTGTCTCGGATTTTTGTGAATTTTTGAACGTTGCAATTAATAGAAACCCAAATAACCAATTTCAATTTCTTTTTCAGGCCAAAAAGCTTGAAGTGTGATAAATACCAAAAAACAGAATTAATATTTTATGTAAAAAAAAAAAACAACTCTGAAAGCAGCGAAGAAAAAGTTTTTCTAAAAAGCGACTAGAATGTTTTAAAGATTTCGCATCGGAAAAAAGTTATTCAAACATAGAAACTTGTGTATAAATTTCGTTTTTTCGGCAAAGAACTTTTACATATTGATTTGGATTGGCATTACCCTGCATTCAAAGCAACTAATTGTAAAGTAGCTCTCGTATGGTATGCATCTCAATCTATCTTTTTTCATGTAAGTAACCAGGGCCGAATTAACAAGTAGGCAGAATAGGCAGTTGCCTGGGGCCCTCGAAAAATCAAAAGACTTCTAAAATTTTCTTACAAACATAAAATGCTAGAGAGTGAAAGAAAAATATAATCAGAACTGAAAATATTTTTTAATCAATTGACCGTATTCAAAAGGCGACGACCGATGAATTAGACAAGGTTCCTAAAAAGGACATTTGCGACTCATTTGACAAATTGTATTAGCGTGCAAAGAAGTGTATTGAAGTAAAAGGAGAGTATATTGAATAATAAAAAAGAATTATCTCAAAATGTACACTGGTTGTTTTTATTTTGGAAAATTGCGGTTATTTTTGGAACAGAAGGTGTAGAAGCCTTCAACTCTATTTTGACTGCTATGCGTTCAGCGAGTAAGTCATTGCAAAGTGAAAAAGCAGATTTGAAAACGTGTGCTTTTTTGTACGGATCGTTAGGAGATTTTAGTTTCATTCCGAAGTTCAATGATTTCGAGGAAAAAACAAAACAATTATTACCTGGTGTAGGTTATACAGAAATCGTAAAACGTACTCGTCGTAGAAAAAAAACAACCTAATGACGGAAATGCTCCAGAAGTAGAATTTTCGCCTCGCGATGATTTTAGGACAAAAGGTTTCCTCGAAATCATCGACAATCTTCAAAGTGAAAGTATATGGAAGTTTCAGAGAGCTTTGCATTTCTCATCGACTTTTCTCTAAGTGGTGGAGATCTCCACGAAGCTATAAATAACTTAGTTATTTTTTATTCTAGAGAATTGGAAGAATTTTTCATTGAAATGAAACAATTCCAAAGTTACGTGAACTCCAGATACACTGATGCACAAAAAACTCATAGTCATTTGTATAAGATTCTAATGGAAGATCAATTAGCCGATGTATTTCCTACCACAGAAATAGCTCTTCGGATTTCTTAAATGTAGAAAAGGACATGTTTAAAATGTAGAAGGAAAAGGGAACGGATGTGAAAAAAGGGCCCCAAATTGATGGTTGCCTGGGCTCCGTTGAGTGTTAATTCGGCCCTGTAGTAACTGAACCCTAACGTAACGTTCACTCAAAACCCATTTTTTTTTTCTAAAATTGTAATGCTTTTTCGCCATAAGAATTTCTTCTTGAATTCTGTCCTGTATACATGGACATTTTCTTAGTGCTATATCGCAATGCGAAAGTAATTGTAAAGGTCTGGTATTTTTAACATGGAAATGCCCTATGAGTTGTAATTTGTCAAATTTCGGTTTAAAATGTACTAGTCTAAAATTAGTTCGAATGTGACCACATATATTATAAATAGTTCGATTACGGTAAGAGTAAATAGTTTGAATGCTACCGAGAATAGATATCATGATCATGCGACGAGAGTCAGGTCCCGTATCGTGTTATACGATCCGTTATCAAATTCAAGTTTTTAAATCTCAATAGCACTGAAATGGTGATTGGGATGATGTAATAAGTGAAGTAGTGGCTACAAGTACTTATTAGACTCATTGCATATGTATTATCATTTTTAGGAATATTTTGACCGATTCATATATATCGTTTGAGTGAAATCGGTTTTCGACACGTGATCGTATGACACGATACGGGAGCAGAGGGCAATGCGAATCAATTCGAGAAAAACTGTTGGAAGTTCAGGGTGTGTTCGAGTCGTTAAATAATAACAGAGGAGGGCAATAGCGCAGTGAAAATTTTTATTTTGCGTTTTGATTTGCTATTGATGATCAATAGATTGTCAACTTTTCATTCAACGACATTGTAGACACAGCCATTTGCAGAAATTGGGTATACAATCAAATGACACCATTCTATTCTGTGATCGGTCAGCGGAAACAGCAGCACATATCCTCATGGAATGCGACGCAATCTCTTGACGTAGGGCTGTTTTTGGGCTCGCCATGACCAGAGCACTCTCACATTCAAACCCTCAAGCCAATGGAACTACTAAGCTTCATCAAGGAAGTCGGCTTGGATGAGGTGCGGGGAAGATTTTAGGCACAATAGACTAGTGGTCGCAGTGCAACCTCAACGATTATCTATCTTATTCATGCAACGAACGCTTCACGTTGTCACAGCTGCCCAAACTTGGCCGAAGAATGTGTTGCTGTCATAAAAAGGAACCCCTGCAGTAAAAAATGCAGCTCGGATACAGCTTTAGTTATAAAAATAAATACTTGGTGTAATTTGCGAACAGGTTTATGGCGAGCCTCCATTCCAATACGCGTTGTGCTCCTTTTAATTTTCCCTAGAAATTGGCGGGACGGGACCTACATGTTTTATGTCGATGCAAGGCAGATAATTTACACAGAAGCTCTTCATGGCAGAAATACACTCAAGAGTGTTTGCTAATCAGTTCTGAGGAGCGACCAATTTTGTTTCTAATTGCTAAAACTTTTTTTCTAAATTTTGATTTTACTATCCCAGTAGTTGAACCCGGGGCAAATTATTTCACTTTTTCTCGTGTATTTTCGCATTCCAGTGATTGGCAGAAAATCCTGAGTATCTTTGCGATTTATTAAATACTGGTGAATTGTACTGTGAGCCACTGCGACGCAGTGTAACGGCGTTGTATAAAATCTGCCCCTTAGGGTCAAAAA
This sequence comes from Eurosta solidaginis, assembly GCF_040869045.1. Taxonomy (NCBI): domain Eukaryota; kingdom Metazoa; phylum Arthropoda; class Insecta; order Diptera; family Tephritidae; genus Eurosta; species Eurosta solidaginis. The sequence goes on from NC_090320.1 coordinate 296,143,175, forward strand.
AGAAGTTTAAAATTTTTCAAATTTTTTTTGTTTTAACTACGTATTAAATTATTTTCTTTTAAATAGCCCAACTAAAATCCCCTACTGTTTTGTCGCTAATCGGTTCGCAGCCCCACCGCAAGACATTCGTCTGATACCATTAAACACATGCGAATGTTCGCAATATCTCTAAAGCATAATTGCAGAGGCCTACCCACCCAAAAGGAAATTTTCAAGTCGAACAGAAGGTACTCCTACGCCGACTGGAGATTTGTAATAAAAACGGGATATATGTTAGGATCTAGCGCCTGTCTAATATTTAAATCAAACAAAATTGTATGGATGCTTGAAAGCTCCAAAACATGGTAGCTGGTAAACTTGTTTAAAAAATGTATCAACCTATGTTGCATGATCATTAATCTCGAGAAAAACCAACTCTCGAGATACATGATCAACCCTACATATGTATATTTGCGACGAGACATGGTATAAAGGGGGTGGTCGCCATTTTCTCACTCCAGTTGATATCCATTGTGCGCACTCTTTGCAAGTTGAACGATTTAACCTCTTGCATACATAATAAATTAAAACACGCTGTAGTTCATCGAAGCTTGGCTGAAGTCAAAGCATAAATCTACATACTATGTGTATATGTATTTAACCTCAAATAAATGCAAAGTTAAACGTGGCTCACCCTCATGAACTTGAAAAAAAAAAAAAAAAAAAATTGCAGCAGAAATTAAGTGCATACATACGTAAAAAATGCGGTTTACAAAAACAAACATTGTGAGTAAATTAACATGCATTTTTTACAGGGAATAACTGCAATGCAGCCACTGATTTTGCCTTCAGACTTTAAACTCTAATTTCTTAGGGGGGTGCTTGATTTAAGATTAAAAACACAGTAATAAACTTTCAAGTCGGAGCATTGCAAATTGGACATACTTAGCAACTAACGAATGTTGTTCAGCGCGGTAACCAACGCTATTAGAAGGTATCAATTTGCCCACCGGTGATACCGTTTTTCCAAAAAGCACATTTTCCTATTAGTTTGCCCATCCATGGAAAAAGTTACGCGATGAAAGGTATGGAAAAACTGGCCTTAACCCAAAACCCCAACCAAACAATGTATTACTATTAGGGCTCTCTTATAAAAAACTAAAGATATTAGCCAAAACCCTCCCCCCCCCCCCCCTTAACAAAACTTAACTTAGGGATGTTCGCCTTGAGATAAAAAAAACTTTGAGCCGAATCTGTCTTCTTCTATATATACTGTGACGAATATTAGTATCACTAAGCGATACTACCATCACTAAGCCGATACTAAGCAGTATGTACGTAAACAAATCAAATCATCATCTACACACATACATACAAAGCAACGGAGAAATACTCATAAACACATGTAATCATCAGCCGAAGTAGTACTCACATATACACACGCATATGCCTATGCGAGAGGCTATAAACTACAAATATGCATGTATAAAGCTAATAACCAAGTAAGAGATACAATTGTTCTAGAATACAGTTTCGCGAAATGACTAAACCTTAGGAGAAATGGATAAACGAGAAAACTGAGAGTATAAAAGCAGCGCAAGCTGAGTAATCAGGGATGTTTTGATTTAAGCACGCTATTGGTTGTGAAGTATAAGTGTTATTGCGAAGTACTTTCAAAGTAGTCTAATAAAGACATTTGCATTATTGAATATTGGAGTTATTTATTCAACAGTTTAGCGATTCGAACGTTAGCAGGTTTGTAATAAGTGGAATTCCCCTAAATTCGTTACAATACATATAAACGTAAATCTCTGTGTGTTGCCCGCCCGCCTGTATCTTCGAATGGTTAAAACGAAATAGCGTAAACATGTTTCTAGCTACATAACGTTAGCTTAATTTACAAAAGCCTTAACCAACAAATTTACAGGAGAAACAAATAAAATTTTATTTTTTCATTCACACAGAAATGGCTTTTTAAAACTGACATAACTCCGTTTTTAATGGTTCTAACTTTATAAAATTTTAACAGGGGGAGGATTTTAATATATCACACCTAAATCTGTCTTAAGTACAGTTTCGAAAAATCTGTTGGTTAGGGCCTTTGTGCCTCAAGCTAACTATATTTTTACCCGATGTCGTTATAGGCATATTTTTTCACGTTATTCCGGAAAGTGGGTCAAGGATGCGCGAGTTCTTTTAAATTTGGTACATAGATTTTTGCATAGGTCAAAATATTTTATCTAATAAATGGACAAGGACGCGACCGATTCTACAAAAAACTCGCAGTTTTTTACCTAGGTTAATATTTGAGAAACATTTTTTCCGGAAAATGGGCCTGGAACCGAGCTATTCCGAAAATTTTATTTTCTGAACGTTTTGCTTAAGAGTCCGGGGAGTGGACTAGCGACTGATCTATTCAAGAAAAACGCATTTATGATGCAATAATATCCAGCCCTGTGGCGTTCTGTTTACTGATATCGTGACCTTTAGACCCCATTGGTAACAAATCTTTCTGCAGCTTAGCCAGTAGTGCATGGTGTGGAGTCTGGTCATCAACCAACTGCTCAGGCGTTTGGCCACGGTACCAGACGTTTCAGTCATCATAAGCGGCTAATTTCTATCAATAATTACCTCTCAAACGGATCAGGCGGTTGGGAATATGCATGCTTTAAAATCTGGCATCGGGTTAACAGTCAACGCAGAAAAGATGAACCAAAATTCTTTTAAAATGTTGGAGATAAACCAAAGTTCAGCAGGATGCCTGCCAAGTCTGGAAGCTTTAACTAAACTATGCACGGGTGGCTTTAGCCATCTTCGTATGCGGCGGCCGACCTGCTATGGAGGACCTATATAAAAGTCCCAATAGAGAGAACATCAAAATACTTCACACGTACTTGTAGATGGGGAGTTGTTTGGTAAACACTTCAGAGAGTGCCTCAGCTATGAAAAGCAGTAAAGATTCAATTGGCTTTCAGAGCCATTCATAGTCGGCATAAAACAAGTAGCTCACGACAATTTCACATAAAAATTAAAGTAGCACCCAGAAAAGGAGTTAATAAATACTTAAAAAATTGTCCTTGACCTAAAAAAATTTGGGGTTTTATTTTAATTAGCTGCAAATTTTTCCCTAAAAAGGTTTCCTTTAACGTCATAGTTCGCTCCAAAAAAGGATTTACTAAAGGGTATTTCAAATGAGAAATGATAAGGAAAATTCTATAAATAAAAGATACCAAAAATACTAATTTTCTAAAAGGGAACGAGATTTGAAAAAGCTTGATAGAAGCCGGCCAAAAACCGAAACTTTAGAAAGCATTTCCGTATCCCTGAACTGGCGGTCCGTTCCAAAAAAAAAAAAACTCCATTGAGTGAACGGTCGACATCAATCCAGAAACACACGTTCCTTAACGAGGGAAGGGGGCAATGGTTCCAAAGGCCAAAAAAGACGAAATTCAGAACAGGGCCAGTGTATTTGAGAAAAGAACAAAGCGACGACCGAGTGATGTGTCACATTATCTTGGCTGGCAAAAACACCATATCTCAAAATGAAAAGAAAATCAGATTCTCCCTCAAAAACGCCCCATTTGAGCTTATTATGTATATGGGCGTTTTTTGAAACATATTCTAAGATGGGGCATTCTTCAACCGACTTCGAAATAGAACGTTCTTGAAGCAAAGACTGCTATAGGGCGTTGTTGAGATAAGGCGTTTTCAAAAGCAAAAAATTGCAAAAAGGAAACGATCCAGCACGTCCTCTGCCTGTGACCTGCGCTTAAAAGGCAAAGACTCTAGCTATAAGAAATGGCACAGCTATCAGATCTAAAAGCAGCAAGTAGTATACGTTCTAGAAAGCTTCTAGTATTTGCCAATAGGACAGATATATTTTATAACGTGGTCCTGCTTTCTAATAGGGTTTCTCAGTTTGGTCGTTGAGCGAATTTCTGCTAACACTATGGACTCATTCAGTTTATATATTCCTTACGGACCAGCCAGTTCAACCTAACCTAACCACTCGACAGTAGAAAACTAACTAAAAACAGTTCAAAATCAAATGAAGTAATATCGAACCGTGTGGTATCCCGAAACTTGTAATGAATGTCCAATATTAATTAAAATATGAATATCGAGAGAAAAATGCTGACCAAGGCTGAATATTTGGAGGTTTTTATTACAAGTTAATTAATTGAATTACTTTATCGCCCTGAGCTTTCTCGGGGCGCACAAGAGCGCTTCTGATTTTAAACAAATCAGTTCTGTCGTCCTTGGTAAGGGTTCTAACAGGGCATTGTTTAATAGGCACGCATGGTGCTAGAATAGGGGTAGCGACCTTCGGCTATTGTACAGAAGAGGATAGTGTCCAGCACCTTCTCTGTCATTGTCCAGCGCTTAGTAGGCGTAGGTTGGCCATCCTTGGTAAACCTTTTCTACATGACCTTGCTGAGGTCTCTAGCTGTGAAGTCAAGGCTCTAGCAAAATATATAAATTCCACGAAGTGGTTTGATCCGCTTTTGGCAGGGTAGGACCCCTACCCTTTGAGACCGTATAGGGTATTACAATGGGCCCATTGGCGGCCTAAGTAGTGAGCTGTTACCATAGTGTCCAGCTCAGCCCTCGCAACCTAACCTAACCTAAGCTTCCTTGAAGGCTTCAAAGTGGAAGTTTAATTGACATTCGCTATGAAACTTGGGTGAAACATAGTTTGTAGTCGATAGATGGCGCTGGAATATGGAGGTTTTCGGAAACCAATAAAAGTGAAAAGATTTTACTTAGGATATGAATGAGTGATGTCTGGAAGCCTTAAAATAAGCGCAATCTCTGTAAGTTATTTGCAAAACAATGTGAAACATTTATCCGACGAAGGTGACAGGCATAGCTTTTATCACTCCATTACGAGAAGTGGGCAATTGTACCAACTCCGAATAATCGTATTTTTTTGAAGTGGACCATGGACCAAATTTTTCCAGAAAAGTTTTTTATTGGGCGATTTGTTTGAAACTTGGTACCTATTTGCCTAAAATTAAAAAAAAAATATGTTCAGTGGACGCTGAACGGACCTCTTCCGAAAAATCTTCGAGTGGTTATTCGCAGGGATAGCTTTTTTCCTACGTTCATATTTGGAAAAAAATTTGTTCGGGGAAGTGAACAAGGGACGCCCTATTCCGAACAGTCTTATTAATTGAGCGACTTGCTTGAAATTTGATGCACAGATAGCTTTTTTGCATGGCTTAAGTTTACGGGGGACGGACGTATTCCTGAAAATCTTATTTACCATTTACTAAGCGTTCTGCTTGAAACTTGGTGCATGAATAGCTTTTTGTCTAGGTTAATATGTAAAAATAATGTGTTCCAAAAAGTTAACCAGGGACGGACCTACTCTAAAAAATTGTATTTATTCAGCTATTGGCTTGATTTTTGGTTTATAGAAAGGCTTTTGCCATGGTTAATATTTAGAAGAAAACATTGTTCCTGGAAGTAAAGCAGTTATCGACCTTTTCCAAAAAAAAAAATCCTATTGTACGATTTATTAAAAGCTTGGTGCATAGATTTTTACTTAGGTTAATATTTACAAACAAATTTGTTGCGAGAAGTGGATCCGGGACCGATCTATTTAAAAAACCAATTTGTTGAACGATTTGCTCGCCTAGGGTATTATTTAAAACAAAAATTTGTGCCGGGAGTGGACCAGGGGCTTTATTCTGTAATCAGATTGGAAAGGAAATGCATTTCGAAAGTTATCAAATCACATACATTTTTTCTCAAATCGCAATGAAACTTCTTTCAAGTCGAGTAACTAACAAGGACCCAAGGACGAACCTATTCCAAACAAGTAAGGAAGGCTAAGTTCGGGTGTAAATGAACATTACATACTCAGCTGAGAGCTTTGGAGACAAAATAAGGGAAAATCACCATGTAGGAAAATGAACCTAGGGTAACCCTGGAATGTGTTTGTATGTCATGGGTATCAAATGGAAGGTATTAAAGAGTATTTTAAAAGGGAGTATGCCATAGTTCTATAGGTGGACGCCATTTCGGGATATCGCCATAAAGGTGGATCAGGGGTGACTCTAGAATGTGTTTGTACAATATGGGAATCAAATGAAAAGTGTTAATGAGTATTTTAAAAGGTAGTGGGCCTTAGTTCTATAGGTGGACGCCTTTTCGAGATATCGACCAAAATGTGGACCAGGGTGACCCAGAACATCATCTGTGGGGTACCGCTAATTTATTTATACATACATATATGTAATAGCACGAACAGTATTCCTTCCTTCCTTCAGTATTCCTAAGGGCTTTTGATTCGAAATTTTCGATATCGAAAAAGTGGGCGTGGTCATAGTCGGATTACCAAGATAAAGTGAGTTCAGATAAGTACGTGGACTAAGTTTAGTAAAGATATATCGATTTTTGCTCAAGTTATCGTGTTAACGGCAGAGCGGAAGGACAGACGGTCGTCTGTGTGTAAAAACTGGGCGTGGCTTCAAACGATTTCGCCAATTTTCAGTTATCGTCATAAAATCTATGCCCCTTCCAAATTTCACAAGGATTGGTTAATTTTTGTTCGACTTATGGCATTAAAAGTATCCTAGACAAATTAAATGAAAAAGGGCGGAGCCACGCCCATTTTGAAAATTTCTTTTATTATTGCATATTGTTGCACCATATCATTACTGGAGTTGAATGTTGACATAATTTACTTATATACTGTAGATATTAAATTTTTTGTTAAAATTTGACTTAAAAAAAATTTTTTTTTTTAAAGTGGGCGTGGTCGTTCTCCGATTTTGCTAATTTTTATTAAACATACAAATAGTAATAGGAGTAACGTTCCTGCCAAATTTCATCATGATATCTTCAACGACTGCCAAATTACGGCTTGCAAAACTTTCAAATTACCTTCTTTCAAAAGTGGGCGGGCCATGCCCATTGTCCAAAATTTTACTAATTTTCTATTCTACGTCATAAGGTCAATCCACCTCCCAAGTTTCATCGCTATATCCGTCTTTGGTAATGAATAATCGCACTTTTTAGGTTTTTCGAAATTTTCGATATCGAAAGTGGGCGTGGTTATAGTCCGATTTCGTTAACTTTAAATAGCGATTTGAGATGAGTGCCCAGGAACCTACATACCAAATTTCATCAAGATACCTCAAAATTTACCCAAGTTGTCGTGTTTACGGACGGACGGACGGACATGGCTAAATAAATTTCTTTTTTCGCCCAGATCATTTTGATATACAGAAGTCTATATCTATCTCGATTAGTTTATGCCGTTACGGATTACCGTTATGCGAACAAAGTTAATATACTCTGTGAGCTCTGCTCAGCTGAGTATAAAAACAGTATTTATCGAGGAATTTGATTGAAATTTTGTACATCAGTAGCTTTTTGCCTAAGTAAATATTTAGATTGGGGGGATTGGGGATTGGTTCAGGGACCAGCCTATTCCCAAAGCTCCTAATTATTGCAGCGATTTTCCAGAAGTTTGGTGTGCATAGCTTTTCGCCTGGGTTAATGCTTGAAAATAAATGTGTTCCGGTAAGTTGACCTATTCCTAAAATTTTAATTCAGGGATGGTGTTGAAATTTGGGTTATAGATATTGCATAGGTTAATTTTTAGAAAAAAATAAGTTGTTCCTAGAAGTGGACCAGGGTCCGGCCTATTCAAAAATAATCCTATTTATTGAACGATTTGCTTTATACATTTCTGTCTAGGTTAATATTTGTTTTAAATTTAGTACATACATGACATTTTGTCTAGGTTAGGCCTGGCTTTCACCGGGCTTTTGTTTTACAGGAAGTGGACCAGCGACTGAGGTATTCCGTAAAACCTTATTTACTGAACTTGCTTGAAGTCTGGTAGATAAGTAGATTTCGCCGAGATAAATATTTAGGAGTTTTTCTTTTTCGAGAACATATTATTTGGTTATTTGGCAGCAGAGTTGGAAAATTGGTATGTCATAATTTTGGTCTTGAGAAGCTCTATGTGTTCTTACGTTTTTTGAGTTTTAAATAGTTTTGTCCGCTAAGCCAGTTATAGCCGCTTAAAGGATGCTGCACCCATTTTAAGTTCCCTTATCTACCTGTTGTCACTTAAGATGCATTCACAAGTTGCCTCCTATCAAACGAGAGGATCCTACGATTGTCTTGCAATCAGAAATTTTTTAATTCAGCTGTGTAAGCTTGTTGTTAATGTTGTTGTAGCAGTGCTTCGCCCCATCCAATAGGTGCGACCGATTACAAATTGTCATCAATATCCTCTAACGAGAGTCCAAGGAAACTTGCAGTTTCAATAGGGGTGGACCATAATGAGAGGGGTGTTAGAGGCGCTGGTTCCACATTACAATTAAAGAGATGGTTGGTGTCATGTGGGGACACATTGCAAGCGGGGCATACATTTTGTATGTAGGGGTTAATTCTGGATAGGGAAGATTTTAACCTGTTACAGTATCCAGATCGAAGTTGAGCTAGAGTGACTCGCGTTTCCCTGGGCAGTATGCGTTCCTCTTCTACTAGTTTTGGGTACTCTTCTTTGAGTACTGGATTCATCGGGCAATTCCTGGCATAAAGGTCCGACGCCTGTTTGTGGAGTTCGCTGAGGACCTGCTTGTAAGCTGTGTAAGCTCTCGCTTTTCCCTGTTTTGGACAAAGAATTGAGAAGACTTTTGTTCGGGTACAAGTATAAAATACTTATTAAAATGGCTGTTAGATATAGGAAGTAAGCATTTGGCACATGATGGTCTAACTTAATGGAAAAGTAATGTGCGACACCAGTTAGTGAAGGGTAAGGTAGCCTCAACCTAAACGCGTTCAATTAGAAGCCACGAACTGATAAACATCTGGAGATTGAAATAATATCCGAATGAGCTATAAAGCCAGGGCCGTATAGAGAAAATGCGGGCCCGGGACTAAACAATTTACGGGACCCCTAGAAAAAAACCCACTAATACATTTGATTAATTTGATTTAATGAAGTCTCAGTCATCATTTTTGTTTGCTGTTTTTATTGTCACCTGACTGTTCGAAGGCGCCGGCAAAAAATCATTATCAATATCCGTTGCTTTTGAAATTCGGCTTAAAATTTGCGCATGGATCAACTAAAGACCCTCCTGAATTAAAAAAATTTCTTAGTACATGTTAATCGCGGGCCTCCTCAGAAACCCTTGGCCCCGGGGGAATCCCCCATTCCCCCACCCCACTCGTTGGGTCTGTATAAAGCCACAAGTCATCTTAAGAAAGAAAAAACCATGCTTCGCCTCCTAGTTGCTCAAGTGAGGACATTAACCTTGGGCGAGCTCGATATTGCGGTACGCGCAGTATGGCTTATTTCCAGATTCTATGCACAAGTTCATTTCAGAGATAAATTGAGTTTTTATCTGAATCGGTCCTATTTGAGAAATCATAGCGCGCACTTAAAGCAAGGGGGAGGGGATTGTAACGCCAATTGTGAGATGAATGTTATGAAGTGTTGGTGTACTATATTCTAATCAATTGTGCCTTGATAGGACTTAAAAATTAGTAAAGAAGTTTCATTTTTATGAATAGCGTTACAACCCTGTGTCACGCCGGAGAAGTTGAGATGATTCATCTATTTTTTTTTTTTTCTTTTTTGTAATCGATTTTTACACATTATTGTATTGTGTAAACAAGTCGTTATCTAATAAAGCCTTTGACTGCTTCCAAACTTCGATATACCAATAGCTTAAATCATTTGCTTTTTATTTTATTGTAAAGAATTGTTTATTGTTCACCAACTCTTCCACTTAATTTAGTTAATTAATGGTTGTTGCTAATATTTTTTTATATATTAATTTAAAATGTTTTTTGTTTATATGCTTACTAGCTAAAGAAAAAGCGATGTATGCAAAAATATAAATGTATGTAATTATAAAAATTAGAAAATATAAAATGTATACTTAACATCCAGTCCATCCATTTGGTTAAACGGCATGTGGCGCCAACTAACCATCCGCTTGCGAATATTAAACGAGCCTTATTACCGCCGTTGCAAAGCTGTTGTGAACGCGTGAAATAAATAATGAGCGCAGACAAAAGAAAAACGTTTTTTTTTAATTTAGGTACGGAAACTCTTTTACAGAGTAGAGTTTCCATCATATTGCACATTTAAGATGTGATTTTTTTTTTTTTTGATCAACCACTTTAAACGTTTTAGCTAATACAACTTGAGTATATTTTCGCACCACACTTTTGGTGATAAGGTGGATTGTGGTTTCACTGCACAAAATCGCTTTTTATTTAATCAGCAATACACCAGTTTTGGCGAGAAGTTCCTCTTCCAATCAGCTGTACAAGTGTTTTATCGCAAGTACAGAGCGTCCGCACTCTTTGTTTCACTTGACTTTTGCTACACTGACTGAGGGTTCTGTGTTTTGCTTTGCAGATATTTGGAAAATTAAACATTCTTTCGTTTTTTGTGTCTTTATGCCACATTTAAACATCCTCTTCACGATAGTCGACCTAAGTGACTGACGAAACACTATTGCATTGCCTTTTAAGTAATACCGACAATGATCGCATTGCCACTTCTCAAGATACTTTTCTCTTCGGCCAGTTAACCACTTTACCGAAAATCGGCGAAAGAACTGGACATCAAGAAAAAACGGCCTTGTGATAGCTTATAGTTCACATAAACTTTAAAAGGACGACACTATAAAAACGCCCAAAAGCCACTTAGACCAACGACTGAAAATCGTGGCAGCAATAGAAAGTTTGTTAACATTTCGTTGGCGCTTACAACATCTTGACTGCACTTGGACGTGTCCAAGAAAGTGCAAAGGTCATTACCAATTATATATTTTAATATTTTTATCACTTGTTCTTTCGTACGAGCACTGTTTTCTTTACGCACCGTTTTTTTTAATGTTTCTTTCGTCGCTGTAAAAACTAATTCAACAATCTAGCTACTGTACAACCAACAATTTACATTCTTGAACCGTTTTTAAAACTAAATTCCGCAATTAGTAGAAAGAAATATCACGATTTATATGGACCGTTCTTTTGCGATCACGTTAATTGTTGATGCGTGTGTCAATACGTCAACGTTGCTTCTTGTCCATACAGGTATTTTGGAGAACCAACTTCTTGACTTCAGTGCCATTAATGTTGTATGTTCCCCTCAGCCCAAATGACGACGCTGAAGCTTTGTGTTGCCAACACACTCATCTAAAAAGTTGCATCTAAATTTTTCTATTCATTATATGTACTAGAAAAGCACGGAGAACAACACTCGAAAAAAAAAATTTAATAAATGTATATAATACAACCATTTTTAAGCAAAAACTAGCATTATCCAACACTCCTGAAACGATACAACACAAAATGCTATTAGTAAATGTCGTAATTCATTATACTTACTTTTCTTTGGTGCAATTAATTTGATAGCGCCAGGTTTCTCATTTGCCACAGTCAGATTATTGATATCGATCTTGGATTTCTTAAGTGTTGTCGAATCGGCGACACTGGTAGGTGGTGGTGATGGCCGCTTCAGCGATGAAGGTAAGCTTGCCGGTATGACCGTACCTGGTGCTGATGTAGCAGATGTTGGTTTCTTTAAGCCTTTGCGCGATGGTGGTGGTGGCGCTTCTTCAGTTAAGCCATGTGAACGAAATTGTGATTTATAGGTTTTGACAGTTTTTGCCTTTTCTGAATCACGTCTTATTTCAATAGACATTGAAGCCTTCTTCGAGGGTATTGTTATTGAAGTTGGCTTCGCTGAGTAAGCAGATTCATTTTCATCTTTTGGTTTCTTTGGAATGCGACCAAGTTTATCTATGGAAGGTGGCACTAACTTGGCAATAGTTTCTTTATCTTTCTCAGCTTGAGTTTCTTTTTCACGCTCCTTTTCTTTTTCCTTCTCCTTTTCTTTGTCTTTATCTCTTTTCTCTTTTTCCTTATTTGTTGACAACGATGATGATGAAGTTGAAGACAAAGATTTATCCTTATCGCGATGCTTTTCTTTTGAGCTTGACAAAGGCTTGGATGATGATGAAGTCGAAGATGATCTATGTTTGCTTGAACTATTGCTACTACTACTGCTACCTTCTTTGCGTTCTTTATCTTTACTAGAACTCGTCAGTGAACGATCCTTGTCGCTGCGATGTTTGTCACCCGAACTGCGATGTAATGTGGATGAAGATGACGAAGTAGATGATTTTGTTTTGCTCGATGATGAAGAACTCTTCGATTTGTGACTTGATGATTTGTGACTGGATGATGATGACTTTTGATCCTTTTCTTTCTCTTTCTCTTTTTGCTTTTCTTTATCTTTTTCCTTATCCTTTTCTCGTTCTTTATCTTTACTTTTATTTTTACTTTTACTTTCCATAGAATCTTTGAGCTTCTGCGTTCCTCCTTTATGGACTTATCACTGTCAGCATCTATTGACCTTTTTCGGTTTGAAATACTTTGCCCCTCGGGCTCAGCCTTATTATCTGGCATTGCCTGTGTCTCGTCGTCTGCACTGCTCTCACTTTCCTTATCAGGTTTGTCTAGTGATGTCCGTGTCTCCTCCTCTTCCGCATTTACATTAGAAACTGTGAGACTGTCTGCTTCTTCTGCGGCTTCACGTTCATCAGTTTCAAAGTCAGCTTCAGGTTCAGCTTCCGTCTCCTGCTGTTGCTCTGCTTCAACTTCTGGTTCTGCATCGACATTAGCATCTTCTTCGCCATTTCCTTCAGTTTCCACCTCTACCTCACCCCCATCTGCCACATTGTCATCAATACTTTCGGTTTTCTCGTCATCTTCTTTAAGTGCTTTTGGTACTACAACACTCTTTGGCGGTACCTTTGCCAATACTTGTTGCCCATCTTTGTAAACCAGTTTAAAAACTAAACCAGATTCGCTAGCTTTCTTTTGCGCTGGTGTTGGTGCATATGTAGAAGCTTCAGGCGGTGTATCTGCAACATCAGCTAGAGGATCTTCCTCAATATTTGATGTTTTTGTTGTTGTTGGGTGCCGAACTACTACTGTTGGCACTGTTGGCTTCACTTTGAATGTCGGCCCTGCTGTTGCTAATACTTTGGGTTCTTGTCGCATAATCGGTGAAGATTGAGCTACTGGTGTGACGGTTACATTGATTGGTGGCGTTGCTGCAACCATTGCCTGTGATTGTTGTGATGGTAGATTTTCAGCTTGTAGACTTGATGTATTTTCTGTTACTACTTTTAACCACTGCTCCACCAAACGTTTAGCCAGTATACGAACACCTATAATTAAGATAATGAATAAACACTATAAATAAAATCATCATTTTGATTATTACTCCTACAAAAACCTATACATCTCTATTATTTTTGCTAAATCTACCTTACGTCATTTGGTTTTTTACAATGAAACATATATGTAATACTCCTATATTGCTAATAGAAAATGCTCGCAATGTGTTTTGAATTCGAAATCAAAACAAGACAGCCTATAAAATTTTTGTGATTGTAGCAGCATGTGTGACAAGAAAAAATTTAAATTTAGGTACATTCGATTATTGAATACAAAAACAAAAACGTTTAAAAATCAATATATCGACACTATGATGTTTGGGAACCTAGCCTTTTGTAGCAATGTAGTAGTATTACATATATACAATGAAATAAAATTCTTGTTTGACTGTTAACGAAACTGCGAGTCATTGTGAATGATAACTGAGTGTGATATCTTATCTGTCAAATGCATGACAGGATGTTCAATATGGCTACTTTTTAGCGTTTTGACAGGGTGTTCAATATGGCGGCGCCTATCTTCAGCGGGTGATAGAAAGAGATACAGAATGAGACAGCGATAGACAATTACAAATCAGGTGATCCAATCACTTTGAAATTTTGACGTCTATGCAGAAGATATCACACTTAGTTATCATTCACAATGCATGTTTCGTTCATGTTGCGCAGGGAAACAGCAGTACACCAGTAAATACACAATGATAAACTAAAAGAATTTTTATAAAAAAAAACCTTTTTATGGCAAGCGTTTCGATGTAGAGCACAATTGACCAGTACTGTATTGAAAGGGCTTTTTTCCGGACGAATATAGCATAACCTTTATTTTTTGTATACCAAATAATTCGAATTTCTTTGGCCGATCACTATATGCCTACTGTCTTTTCCCCCGTCTCCGACTAACGCTAGCCGTAATTTTAGTTTACAGATAACCGAAACATTTTTGCTAATTAAACTTCCTTAACCCAAACGCCATAGTCGTAACCATCCCCATATCCATAACCATCTCCAATGCTATCGATTAATGGTCCCTTAACCTAAAAATCGTGAAAATTTCATAAAAATTAAGGAAACGCAAAAGGTACAAACATATTCCACAAGAAATAAGTCTCTTAGTCATAACGTATCCAAAACAATGAATAAAATTTACAAAAAGTTATTAAATTCACCAACTCAAATATTTTTAGGTTATGGATATGGCGAGAAACCAAAAAACAATTGGTTGACTATGCTAAAGTTATGGCGTTAGCGTTATCGTATGACATCATTAATCGATTACATAGATTTCCATAAGGTAGGTTCGATCAGCTGTTTTACCTGGTCATGGTTTTATGGTTGTCACCATTAATTGGCCTTTAAGGTAACGGTAATCGTTAAGGACTGCATGCAGTTCATAAGAAAAGCAAAAACCACATATAAAAAAACACTTAAGTCAAAACTTCCTTTGCTAAATTTCTTTTGCAGTACGAAGCTTAAATGAAGTTTCTATTACTAATTCGTAAAGATTTATAGGAAAAAGTTCACAAGGCAGCACCCGTTTTGCCAAGAGTATGAACAATTATTGAAATCAAATGAATTCAACATTCTTTGGGTACTATTATGCATAAATCACGATGCATCTCAAAGCCCTATTCATCTTATACTACGCCGAAAATTTGGGGTTAAAAATAGCTAAAACTTTTACTCGATTTTCGAAAATTAGGACTTTTGAGGTTCATGCCAAAATTTGTATGTTACTATTCCTTATTACCTTTCAAGACGAATCAGTAAAAGGTTTTACAACGTGAAAGCAAAGCGAATTTAACCCTACATATATATATCATAGTAGATTTGAATGCCTCTCGTACCAGATTCTTCCAGAAATGTGATCATCTTTTACTGCATTCACCTTACCTGATGACATGCTTTTAGTTGTTCCTGTTTTTACTTTGAAAATTTTCTAGGGTGGTAGTGCACCCAAATATCGTTAATTTCCTTTGGATTTAACATTCTATTGTATAGCCTGGCATATACCCTGCCAAAATTTTCGTTTCCCCAAAACTTTCAGGAAGAGTCTTTACCGCTACAACTGGTTCAGCTATTTCGGAACCATTGCGATTAGACGCAGCGTTTGCAAGTTCGTATTTTCTATTACCGTTTAGTTTTTTTGGGCTATTGGTCTTGTTGGAAATAGTTGAATAACCATGGTTCAACTATATGATTGGCTCATCTCCACACCAACAGCATACCTGCGTTCAGATTGTCAAAATCTCCTTGAGTGTTTGATGAAGGGAATGCAGCAAACTGAAAATCTTTAGTGTTGTGGAAAATAAATGCGCATTTGCTAATAAATTACCTTAAAGCGATGTGAATAAATATTTTAATAAACAAAAACTGACCCCTACGCATGGTTCAATTATATGGTGGGCTCATCTCATCAGCTGATTTTATTTTTTTCACTTCACTGGTATAGGGATTGTCAAAAGATGGCAAACGCAAAATGCAACCAACACATTGACAATTATTTTCTGCCGCGGTCAATTTTTTATAAAAAAAATAGCTTCACATTTCCCTTTTGTAGTGAATGCATCTAATTTAGCGCATTATTTTCCCACAACACACAAGAATTGTAATTTTTTTTTGGTTTTCTCTCCATTCCATTCGCCTAACACCAACACGCAGATTTTGAAAATCTGAACAAAGGTATGTTGGTGCTTAGTTGAGCCATGCCCCTACGTCAGTAAATAATTGTAAATCCTCGTGTTCCAATGGTACATGAACCAGATACGGATAGAGATTTAACAGGCAAACGCAACAAAAATGTGAACAATATGGATCACATTGGTGTTGCATTTGCATGTTAAATCTCTATCCCTATCTGGTTCATGTACCATTGGAACACGAGGAATGTGTTGGTTACATATTGAGTTTGCTACCTCTTTTTGACAATCCTTACACCAGCGCAATGAAAAATAAAATAGAATCAGCGGAAGAGTAAAAATCATCCGAAAAGTCCAGGCGAATATCAAACCCACTATTTTTATATTCGTTTTTGGGACATATCTCTCGAATATTTACAAATGCATGCAAGGCTAATCGATAGAAGGTGATGGCCAGGGCGTATCCATACCAGGCGGTGAAAGCCAATTCAACCCAATTCGCCATACAGCAAGCAGTGAAATAGATAAACTATGCAGTTATTTTCGGAATAAATAGCGCTGTAAAGGGCTAATTAAACTTCCTTAACCCTAACGCCATAGTCGTAACCATATCCATAACCATCTCCAATGCGATCGATTAATGGTGTCTTAACCTAAAACCAAGAAAATTTCATAAAACTGAAGAAAACACAAAAAAATTACAAACATATTCCACAAAAAGTCTCTTAGTCATAACGTATCCAAAAAAAATTAATAAAATCTACAAAAAGTTATTAAATTCACCAACTCAAATTTTTTTAGGTTATGGATATGGCGAAAAACCAAAAACCAATTGGTTGGCTATGTTATGGCACCATTAAATAATTACATCGATTTCGATAAGGTAGGTTCGATTAGCTGTTTTAACTGGTTATGGTTTTATGGTTATAAGTCACCATTAATTAGCCCTTAAGGCGTCGGGAGGTAACGAATTTACCATATTATAAATATGATTCCAGGAAATCTAAATCTGATCAAAAAGAAAATAATAAAGGTTTGCCCATGGCAGAACTATACAAGGTGGCAGCATGGGACACCTGATTATAAACTTTTTTATTTGATACATCAACTTCCGGCGCAGTAAGATTTTGACATTTGTTCATCGAATTTACAAAAACAAAGTACATGGAATTTTTATTTATGTTTGTAGGTATGTCCCCATGCTACCACCTTGTATCTTTCCGCCATGGGTTTGCCAAAAACAGTTGGTGCAATGTACCACGAATGTCTGACAGGAAGTCTGTTTTAAGAAGTTCGCTTGCACAGAAATTGGCGTTTACAATGTTCTTCGTGTCAACCATTCAATTGCTTCATGCTATGCAAAAAAGACCGAAAGATTTGAGACTACAGGTAATGTTCAATGGACAAATATAAAATAATAATTTACTTGGGCTTTTTGCATGATTCGTGGTACCGTTGTACCTAATTCAATTTTCAGAACTTTGACAATTTCTTGAGAAATCATCTTCAATATTTCAATATGACAGATGTGGCGGCTACACCGCCGTCGTGAATATGATCAGCCCTAATCTCAATATAACCCGTACCATTCAAATTAGTCGCAAGCTTCAGCGCTCATGAAGGTTAAACCGAGTGCGATCATGTACCAATCAAAAAAGTTAGTATTCATGCATTATTTTGGATCCAGTCAGTTGCTAAAATTTAGTTAAATTAATTAATTTTTTTTTTTTGTTGTAGATTTAATAAAGACAATGTAAGTTGAGTTTGAGAATGCATGCAAAATTTTGTAAAAAATGTTAAAAGTAAGCCAGTTTTGTAGCTTGTAGTACAATAAACTGCTAATTATCCGCTAAAAAAGGTTCCTAATTTTTATTGTTGCTGTCGTGGGTGGGCAACTCCCTTCTTATATAGAAATTTGCAAGATAAAAATTGCCAAATATCAGGATGTCTTTATAACGGCAACAATCACCAAAATTCAATAAGCTACAAAGCTGCATACTCTGAAAAATGCTTGTGAAAATTTGAGTTTTTCCGATTTTTCAATAAGTTTTTAAACTCCACCTTCCATTGGTCTTATTTTTTTTTCGAGGTGTCTATTCGAAAAATAAAAAATTAGAGAAATTTTGCTCTATATTTTCTGGGCGAATAAAGTAAAATAAATAAATGTAAGGCGCGACAACCTCCGAAGAGATTTTAGGCCGAGCTTCTTTTCCAATTTGCGTCGTGCTCCTTTTTAATTTTTCCTACAATTTGCGGGACGGGTCCTACTTGTTGTATGCCGACTCCTAAGCTTAATAAAACACAAGGTTATCCCTCCATTGGTGTTAATCCATAACCATAGTTTACTATATAGTTTGGCAGCTTAAGTAGAGGTTATGTTGCGAATAGAGTGGAAGGCAGTGGACTAGGCAGTCGAATGTCATATAATGAAGGAATAGTGTTCGGAGATTTTTCAAAGTTAAAATAAAAATGATAAAGGCTTTAATATAAATAAAACTATTGTTTTAATAACAACAAAAACGCCATATATATTCTGTATACATAAATTTGTAAGGATTATCTCACTTTAAAATTTGAATTAAATAATCTAAAGTTTTATTTTGAAATTGAGTCGAGAACTGTTCGTGTGAATGTGCGAATTTTCACCGATCAGCTGTTAGTTGCGCTACTTGGTAAAATTTACAATGTCCATAACACCAGGTTTCATATTCAGAAGTTTGCTGTCTTTAAATTGTTGTACAGTTGCTCCACCAACACACAGGTAATACACTAAGGCCAGACCCATGTGCGTAGGTTTCTGCGTAATTGAGGTCATTATATATTTAGATTTAATGGTTTACTCCAAGTACGATAAATTTTATTTATATTTAATGGTTTACTCCAAGTACGATAAATTTTATTTAGATTT
Organism: Eurosta solidaginis; assembly: GCF_040869045.1. Classification (NCBI taxonomy): domain Eukaryota; kingdom Metazoa; phylum Arthropoda; class Insecta; order Diptera; family Tephritidae; genus Eurosta; species Eurosta solidaginis. The sequence goes on from NC_090320.1 coordinate 296,161,927, forward strand.
AATGGTTTACTCCAAGTTCAATAAATTTTTAGTTGTTTAAATGTTTTTAATTTAATTTTTTGTCATTTCGATTCCCGCACTATCCGCCATTTTATTCTCTACCGCATGAATAGCGTCCTTTTATAGCACGCGGTTGAGTTGTGGGGAAAAACGAACTTGACGCGACGACGTTACAAAACGACGTGGTACTCATTAGTTGATACAGTGTAAGTGATGCAACCAACACCAAAACTGGCATAACGGTAATTTTCCAGTTAAAGAAGAAAACAATGACAACGAAATTTAAAGGGGGAGTTAGAGATGCGCACTGTGAATTGGTTTATGGAAAAAAAAAAACAGATTTTGAAAATTTTTAAGTTATGACTTTTGTAGTTAGTGTGTGAAATAATAGTTTTGATTAACTACAGCAGCAAACGAGCAATCATTTGGTCTAGTGCCAATATGGTAGATCTAATGTCACGCTAATAAATATGCTGATCTTAAGTTTTAGGCCTAAACAGCCGTAATTATAAATAAATAAAATTAATGACGATACTCTTCATCCCCCAATATGTGTAGTAAGTTCAAAAAGGGCAGAAACTATCACATAACCCGCCGAGGAATATGCTCCACTCCGTGTAAAAAAGATTAGGGCACACAACTTCATACAATTTTAGAATATAATAACATTAATATTCTTGACGATTTCCTTATTTTCAATTTTCTTTGTTGAACTAAAATCGAGTTGTATTAAATTAAAAACTTACCTTCATTACCGCCATCCCTGCAGAGTCCTTTCACCAATTTAGGCGCAGAGTTTATTTTAAGACGATCTACATCAACTGGGCAGAGCAACAGCAGTTCTAAGATTTCTTGTACCAACGGCCAATTCATAGCACGTATAGCATCGTTTAACCAATTATATACTAATGACCAGCCGCCAACACCCATGAATTCCCCAAGCAGTTCAGTTTTTGTTACTTTTAAAATTTGTACATAAATGCATTTTGAAACAAGCTTCTTTGAATATCTATTCATCAATCTGAAAATATACAAAAGAAACATGGATTAGTACACAATTTTTTTAGTCAAGCAGAAGCAACCCTGTTAATTATGTTACTAAAAATATATGAACGCATTATACAGAGTTGCATGACAAGTGACAATTACGTTAAATTACTTTTGCTTTGACCTTTTTCTAATCGAACACTCACCCTGCTATTCGTTTTACTTCCCCAATGCTTAAAATGCCTCCATTATCATCTAGCAGCACCTTAAGGCACTTTAGCAGTTGTAAAGGAACTATGCGTGGCTGCAATTGTAAACCAAAAAAAAAAAAACTGATTAGTTAGTATATTCTTAACCAACTTTATCGGCAATTCTTTACTTTAGCTCACAACTGCTAAAACTCGTCCAAAAATATCGAGAAGGGTGTCAAAAAAAGACACGTTTTGGACCCAGGACCACGAATGCGAAAACGGAAATTGAAAATTTTGTCAAGAATTTCCAAAAAAAAACTGTAAAATGACTTCGGAGCTCTGAGACCAGAGGTATGATCCATAGTATTTTTTGCGCAGACCATTACCTTGGGTGCGTTCAACACCGGTTTGGAGACCAAAACACTTTTACTTAGCTCTTTTTGTGGGTCCCACAAAACCATCAAAATTACATGAAAATTCTCTATTTTGCTTGCAAATATCTCTGGAAGGAAATCAAAATTTCAATTTCCGCCTTCGGATTCGTGATCCTGGGTCCAAAGCACGTCTTTGGGTTAAAGTAAAGAATTACCACTTTATCAATTAAAACACGGAATTCTCTTATTTATGTATTTATTATTATTAAGCCACATTCGAAATAGTGGGGTATTCATATATAATGACCAACTCACCATTTTTACTGCTCAATTATCTGCAAATGAATCGGCTCTATATTACTCTCGATACACAAACACACGTATGCTTTTACGCTCTTGTGTAATACAGATACTTGTACTAATTAACTTTGATTACATAACCCCATTGAATGTTATCTTCAAACTTTACAATTATCTATGAATAACCAAGGAACTTCAATTAATATGATTTTCTCAACAATAAAGAGCTCCCAGTAACAGCGAAGAGTACAAAGAAAACTTGATAAATCTATCTTAATCGAGGTGCTCCATTATTTAAGCAGTCTCCTCTTAAATTCCAACTCCACCAAATAAAAGTTTATCTGGTAATTTATTCACAAAAATTAAGCATAACTATTGTTATACAGATAGAAAAAAATGGTAAATGATATTTATTCTTATATAATTCGCCTCCAACGCAGTTTTCTCCACAATTGATGCAACTTCGTCTTCTGCGAAAATGGTATAGAGAAATTTTCAGCAATGGCATAGTCATTTTTGTAATAGATTATCAAAGGCGACATCTACAATTACAGCACAGTTCAAGTGATACAAGCGATGTTGCCACATTGTCGTCAAAAGCACACTTTACAGGGTACAACTGTGCTACATATATCTGGCAATCAATGACGCATGACAGTTTCTTTCGCTTACCAATCTTCCGCAGTTTATTTCCCCTTAGACGTATTCATTATCGAAATTAAAAATCAAATTCAGTTATATTAGGGGGACTCATTTAACCGTATAAATGCCTTATAAAGTGTGTAAACGTACAAATTTATCTAGTGCGTAAACGAGCTGTTAAATTTTGTATGAAAAATCATTTACACAATTTGTATAAATTTACGCGCACACTTGATTGTGTAAACGCGGTAAACTCAAAGGAATGCAACCTTGCAGACATTACAGCAGGCATTTTCATCAGAAATCTCCACCATCAACAAGTAAAGGCATTTTAGTTTTGATTTTTCACTTAATCTTGGCATTTTTTAATTTGTATAACAACCAAAAACATTTTGTTTGGCAATAATACAGCTGATGAAACAATCAAGTTTATCAAGAGTATTACTAGGTGCGTTCATATAACAGCGTATGTAAATGGATATATATTTACACCTTATAAGTTTATATGCTTTCATGAGTCCCCCTATTGTTTCGACCCAACAGTCATGCTGTCGAAATAACTGCAACTACGAACACCCCATTATCCATCAGTTTTTTCGGCGTCACCACCATTAGCGACATGGCAACCAATCAACACAAGTGGCAACTTTCCTAGAATTAACTCATCCAAGGTCTCAACCTGTCAAAAACCGCAAGCTATTACAATATACCACGTCAACACAGTCCATGGCAGCCATTTTCTTTTCCGCCAGATACATATAGAACGATTTATGAAAATTTTTCCACAATTTTACATATTTTATACAATTTTTTCATTTTGAATTTTACCGATTTTCCTTTGTACTCTCACCGTCCTGCCATGCACTTTATAATTGAAATTTTTGCAGCGCAAGACAGGCTTCTCTGCTGAATACGCAGATAAAGGCAACCTTCCAACACATCTCTGCATATGCCGAATACTTATAAACTAAACAATAAAAGATTCCCTTTGCTCTTTTCTTTTGTTATTCAAAGATAGTTTTTCAATTCATAAGTACATTTGCAGCAGAGAAAAAGAAAATTTATTAATATACGACCAGCGCTGCAAAACACACGTCCAACTCACCCGCAATCACGATTTTATTTGTGAAAAATATTCGATGACAGACTGTTTCCGTTTCGATAAGTGGAAATGGAACGATGACAATGCAGAGTTGCACAGAATGAACATGTGGCATGGTGGAATCACAGGTAAAGCATGATGTAATAATAAAGGTTATGTCAACAATATCGGTAGTTCCATGCATAGTGTACAAGTACAAGTGTGTTGACTTATCTGTCAAGCATTCTGACAGGCACTCGCTGGATTCGGAATGACAGCGAATTCAAAATGGATACCATTACCGAATGCTCCGAGTGATTGAAAAATTGAAAAAGTCGAGACGATTGGTAGACAAAAATGTTGTCGTTGAGACCAAAAATGCGACTCTAGACCTGAGATTTCCATCAGGTGAGCGAGGCTGTTTGTAGTTTTGACGTTTATCGCTTAGTGAACACACTTGGTATAGGTACACTATGGTTCCATGGTTCAACTATATACAGGTTGGCTCATCTGTAAAGCAACAAAATAGTTTGTCATCTCCTTTTGACAATCCCTTCGACCATGCAATGACATAAATAAAATCAGCTGATGAGATGAGCCAACCTATACATAATTGAACTATGGGCAGTTCTAAATGCCAGTATTTACGTGTATTTCAAAAGTAATAAATTTGGATTGCTTAATTTTTCGTACAAATTCTTCAAATAAATTAGTTTTCCTCAAAATTTTGTCTATAATCTTTTGGGGAATACAAAGTTATGTTTATGTTTATGTCAAAAAAAATTCTGGTAGCGGCTTACATAGTTATTATATTTCTAAACGTATAATAAAATCTACTCCGATCGTAGAAGAATTCAAAAGCAGTTATGTATGATGGACAACCCTCTAAATTATGCATGCCGAACTTGTCAGAATAAAGGAAAACGTCAACGGGATGAGAACACCTGAATATTAATTTCCATGGTTCAACTATATACAGGTTGGCTCATCTGTAAAGCAACAAAATATGTCTGTTCAAATTGTTAAAATCTGGGTATTGGTGTTGGTGCGAATGGTATGGAATGGAAACATAAAACTTAGCAGTTTTTGTATGTGTAAGTAAAATGTTGCCAATGTGTTGGTTTCATTTTGAGATTGCCATCTCCTTTTGACAATCCCTTCGACCATGCAATGACATAAATAAAATCAGCTGATGAGATGAGCCAACCTGTACATAATTGAACCATGATTAATTTCATTATGAGGTGAAGTAAATAAAAAAGACGGAAGATGTACGCTATCTGAAACGGTAGTAATGTATTTTCGACGGTCAGAAGAGTGTAAAATTTTTACCCGCTTTGAAGAAATAGGAGTAGAAAAATAAATACCTTGCTACGACAGCCATTTCAGAAATTGCTGTTTTCAGCATATCAGTGCCATCTAACGCCAATGCAAAATTGAATACAAAGGACCAGTGCGAGTTAACATTACTTTTAGGATCGAATAAAAACAAAAAATTTAATTTGGCCACTTTAACTGATCTCAATTTCAATTGAAACTTCCATTGAAAACCGGACATAAAAGAAACATGTGTTATTCATATAAAGTACATGCATATGTACGTCAGTTATTTAGTTGTACTTTTCTGCCTTTGGCGGAACTTAAATGGGTTTCGGGTTCGACGAAAAGTTTTACAGTCACACTTGGAGGTGATCGTGATATTCTTAAATGTGTTTCCTCCCTTCAAATTCATTGACATGTTTATCTGCTTTATTGATTTCTGGTTGAGAGTCGGGATTAAAAAATATGCTCTAATATATAACAACAAACTTAATCAGAAGATCCCCCAAAAATTCTTGACAGTTGAATTCATGATGTATTACTAATGTTACCAAGTTAATATTTACCAAAATATATCAGGGAATAGACTAGCCCAGTGGCATTCGGCCTAGACCGATAAGATTCTGATCCGAAGCGAGCTGTATTAATATATTCTAAATTACAATCCTTAAGTGTAACATTCCTCTCATCTTACTGTTCCGATTTTTAGGACCAAACAGCAACAGTGAGTTACATTTTATTGTATATTTAGCATACCACTGTTTAGCCGAAGTTTTTCAAAATAAGGTATAATACGACAATTTTGGGGTTTCTTGTAGGAATAAGAACAACATTCTTCGAAAGTCTTCACTAGTACTGTACAGGGGAAAATCCTTGGTTGAATATGGCGAGAATGCAAATAGTTTGTCGTTTTTCAATTTTTTTGGGAACAAATTAAACATGATAATGTAAATGATAATATCAAAAATATGGAAGTATTAGTTTAGCAAGGCCTTACTTATGGAAAAGAACACCAAAGATAACCTAACTGATGAATTTCTGTAATTAAATCCAGTAAAGGTTCATCGATATTCACCTCATAGATAGTTTATGTGAAAAAAGTACTAAAGTGGCATATTTTGCTCCTGAAAAATGCAAAAAGCAACACTTTTCGGGACAACATTGGTGAAAATTTTCAGATAGCCAAATGACAGCACAAAGAAGAATTTAGAGCGAGACAATTGACGGCATTGTTTACTATATAGTTTAGGCTCCATTACTGATACTTAGCATAGACTTGACTTGGCTTGCGAACTGTCACTTACAGTTCTGTTAAATGAACATTGCATGTTGCTGATTACTCAAAACTTAACTTGACTTAGAAGTCTGTTGAATTTTGATTTTCTATGTAAGTTCTAAGTGACGTTTACATTTTGAGATGCCATTTGTTTGCTTCCATTTCATTTTGACATTTTGTCATACAAATTGACATTTATTTAAAAATAAATTTCAACGCTGATTATGATGCCAGATTTTATGCGCCAAGTGGAGTATAATCGTGTCTAAGTTGCCAAGTTTACGCCAAGTCAAGTCAAGTGTATGCTAAGTATCAGTAATGGGGGCTTTTGGCAGCTTAAGTAGAGGTTATGTTGCGAATAGAGTGGAAGGCAGTGGACTAGGCAGTCGAATGTCATATAATGAAGGAATGGTGTTCGGAGTTTTTTCAAAGTTAAAAAAAAATGTTAAAAGCTTTAATATAAATAAAACTATTGTTTTAATAACAACAAAAACGCCATATATATTCTGTATACATAAATTTATTAGGATTATCTCACTTTAAAATTTGAATTAAATAATCTAAAGTTTTTTTTTGAAACTGAGTCGAGAACTGTGCGTGTGAATGTGCGAATTTTAACCGATTAGCTGTAAGGTGCGCTACTTGGTAAAATTTACAATGATTGACGGCTTACATCATCTGGTTATTCCACCATGAACATGGTGGATGGGGGATATGGTGAATAGCGAGATGGAAACGGTGAAAATGCCTTTGATAGTGATGTGCCGAACCAGTCGTTAATGAGATTTGTGAATTGTAAATGCGAAAGCGTCATTTGGAAATTCGAAAGCGTAAATTGTAATTGAGAATAGTCACTTCTAAATAAGGATAGTCAATTTTAAAAGCGAAAGCGTCATATGGAAATGAGAATAGTCGCTTGTAAATGAGAAAGTATCAAACGAAAATGTGAAAGCGGCATTTGTAATTGATAATACTTAAAATAAAAAAAATAAAAAATTGAGAAAACTTAGTCAATTATAAATAAGAACGTATCAGTATTACAAACCTCTTTTTTTGAGGCAGTTTAGAACTAATTTCGAGTTAAATGAACCTTTTCGGTGTTTGTGTCATGATTTTAACACTCATTCTAATTCATTTCATATAACGGATTCACTTTTTACCATAAAGAAAACTATCTTATCCTATCTTAACACTTAACAAAAAAATCAAATAAACTAAAAATGTTCACTTATTTAACAATGTATGTGTATAATTTCTAACTGTTATGTGCAGTACTCAGCTGATGACTTTTATTCTGTAGCTGAGCAGTTTTAGATATCGACACACAAAAACAAATGCGTGCGTCACGTGTATGCGCTCCTCGCGCCGTTCGGGCGGGCTTTGGAGGGTATTAATCCGTTGGGTATTATTATTATCACTTCAAAATGCGAAAGCGTCATATGAACATAAGGATAGTGAATTGTAAATGCGAAAGCGTCATATTTATTTATTTATTTATTTATCAGTCTACAAATTAAACAATTATACAGACCAAATATACCGACACCTAATTCTCAGATGTAATACACGATATAAACAACATAAGTCATCAATTTTAAAGTAATATTTTAACAGTATTTAATTAAACGCTTGACAATTTCAATTAAAAACTCAGAAGTAAGCAAAAGTTAAAATGTTGTTAATGTGTTTAAATGTACTCATGAAGGAGCTATTAAATAATAATTTATGAAATTGAAAATAAAGCAAATTAATAGTAGATAAAATATATACAGAATAGAATTAATATAGAATAAATTTGATTGCATACACATAAAAATAATGATCACAACGCAATTTTGCATTCAAGTTTCAAGTAACTGGTACTTCATATTTGAAACAGAGGGTTGAACAGTATTATCACGGTTTAGCGTTCTTTGCTTCATTTCGAATTACAAATTTAATGTAGCTAAAAGGTATTTTTTAATATCAAGAAACGAGTCGCAGACGTCTAAATTTTTACAGTGTTTATTAAAATCACGACATAAACAGCGAAGTGGTTCGTGCATTTCATAATTCGACCTGCCTGTAGCTACAAAAATTGATTGAAAATGTCTTGATGGCCTAATAGGAACGTTAAACTTAATTTCACCAAGCAAAAATTGACTATTTATTGACCCTCTTTACCAATAAATAAGACACCAAGCATCTCTCTGCGGTTCTGCAATGTGGGCAACTGTATTAGTTTTAACCGGCTGCAATAGGATGGGGAGGGGGGGGGGGGGGGGGGAGATTTTTAGAAGGATCCCATGGTAATTTTTTAAAAGCGAAAAACAAAAATTGTTTCTGGACCGATTCCAGCTTGTCAGAATGAACCTGATAATGCGGATTCCAAATTATTGAAGCGTATTCCAAAGTAGGCCTGACCAATGATATAAAAAGAGTTTTTGTAACGTATGGGTCATTAAATTCTTTAAACCAATGTTTAACGAAAGCCAAATTACCTTTAGCGCTATTCACGCAAGATTCAATATGAAGTTTAAATAGAGTTTTGGGTCCATTGTAACGCCTTAATCAATAAAATTAGTGACTTGCTTGATTACATAGTCGCCAATAACATAATCATGGGGTTGGAAGGACTTCCTTGTAAAACACATGAACTTACATTTAGGTCCCAGCCAGCATTTTTTGAAAATTTTGATCAAAAATATTTAAATATCATACTCCAAGATGATTAAAAACGTTCAAATTTAAAAGCATTTTCTGTTCGAAAATTAACATATCGTCGGGAGAAAAATGTACCGTAAATGTGATTATTCTTGAATAATCATTTATGATTCCTATTTCGAAACGCTTCTTATTCATATTTGATATCATTGTAAAATTGAGCTTTAATTGTTTTAGAGTAATATTTGACTGCTTTTCACAGTTATTTTCTGATCATATTCGTGAATATATTTCAATCGTTTTGGTTGAGATTTTTGAATCATTTTTGAATGCCATTATAATGCATTTATTCTTCATATCTCATTAAAAATAGGATACTACATAATAATCTTATTTCATCAGGGGAAGAAAGCATGCGGAAGTGAGCTATTTGAACCACAGGTCACTCGCACACAAACTTGATTGATATACACCTGCGACTACAACATCCAACATCAGCATTATCATCTGCATCTTAAAATACGGATACGATACGGGATGTTGAAGCCGTTTCCAGGTATGTCAAGATAGTTTCACTTACCTGGGGTTCAAATAGCTCACAACCTATGCATTGACCAATCATTATGCATTTTCTAGGAAGCTGAGGGGAAGAAATGGTTGGGGAAATCTTCGTTCACGAGCAGCATTACATTATTTTTGTCTTGAAGAATATCTTTTGCATAAATAATACAATTTTTATATATTTTTTCTTAGTTTCATGATTGAAAAAATATGTGTATGTGAAAAAAATAAAATTTTTAATGAAAAGTAAAATTTCAACAAGTATAAAATTCATTATTCAGTCAACAAATATATTCATAAAAGATTCAGAAAGCTGAATGAAAAATGATTATAAATTTTTGATCACCTAAAGTAAACACATTTGATTCAAACAGGGATGCACCGTAACGTTAAGCCAATCGTTTATCAAAAAATTTCCACAGTTTCCGTTGAAACACTTCGAAATATTATCGATAAAGAAATTATCAAGATAAATTGTATCTCGTTTTTAACTGAAACGAAAAGCTTTCGTTAACGTTAAACCCGTTAACAAAAACGTGATACTTTATGTTTGAATTGTGCTGGCAATGCTATAGCCATGGTGAATCCGTAAGGTGGCAACAGCGAGCGGACATGCACACACAAACTCCATGTAATTTGTTTGTGTAATTCGTTTGTGGTAATGTCAAAAATTCTCTGAGAAATGTTCGTACTGTCAAAATTCATGAGAAAAGTTGCAATCAGCTTGGCTAATGCTTTCACCTTTAATTACTCCGCCACCAATCAGCTTTGCCAGCATAGCTTGAAATTTATAATCAACATAAACGATTTGATTTCGTTTTGATATGGCAGAAAACGAAACGAAATCATTTCGTTAATTTGACGTTCTTAACGTTAATAAACGAAACGAAAAGACTTTGTTTCGTTTATTAACGTTAATTATCGTAACGAAATGATATCGGTTCGTTGGTTAAGCATGCCTGGATTCAAATATGATTCCAAAATGTGATTGAAAAACTATATTCCGTTTTTGATCATCAAAGGTAAGCATATTTGATTATTTTTTGTTGGTTTTTATGAAATATTAAAATGTAGTCATTAAAGGACTTCAAAAATGATTCCAAAAAGTGATCGAAAAATGCTTTTTAGTTTTTCATCATCAAAAGTATTCATATTTGACTATTTCTTTTGTTCAATTGTATGATAACTCATTATTTAGTCAGAAAGAGTAATCAAATTGTATTGATATGTAGGGAAATTCAAAATTGAATCACCTAAATGCTGAGTGGGGTAGGTTGAGTGACATGGCGTTTACATTACACCAGTCACCTAGACTATTCAGATCAGTCTGAAGACATGCCCTATCCACGGGTGAGCGGATAGGCATTATAAGTTTGACATCATCAGTGTACATCAAGGGCTTGCAGCTCTTCAAAACACTAGGAAGGTCATTAATGAACAACAGGAACAAAACCGGACCAAGATGGCTGCCTTGAGGAACACCAGAAGTTACGTTTATGAACCGAGATCAACAATTATTAAATATAACTGTTTGTTTTCTTTCCTTCACATAAGAAGAAACCCAAGATAGAAGCAAAGGAGGAAATCCTAACCGATCAAGTTTGAATAAAAGTATAGAATGAGAAACTTTATCAAATGCCTTACATGAGAAAAGTGAATTGTAAATACGATAGCTTTATTTGGAATACGATAGCTTTGGAATGAGAAAGCATTAAATGAAAATGCAAAAGGCTTGTTATTAAGAATACAAATTGTCAACTGAAAATGCGAAATTCGTTTTATTCAGTAATTCTAACATTGAATTGAAATAAACGTGTAATAAATAGTATATCGAGTAATGAAAATAACTACATATTGGTACGGGTTCAATGCACTTCTCATGAAAGGGATGCCCACATGGTAATAGGCGAAGAACGGTATTTTTTACGTACACATTACATTTATCTTTAAACACAATTTTGGTAGCGCTCGAAAAGTTCGGTTAAAAGTTTTTATTTGGTCAGTAACCGATAGACCTATAAATAAATTCAAATATGTATCTATTTACAACTTACTTGGTGCATACACTTTTTAATAGTAAAGTGGTATAATGTAATGGTTTGCTCTCATTACCCACTTCCCGCCACTGTACAAGAACTTGGACTTCTCTTCAAAAAATGCATAAGAAGTCCGAAGTCCGAGGGACACAATGGGAATAATCAATAAAGCCTTATTAATACCAAGGGTACGCTTACTTACTTACTAATTGGCGCTCCCCCAACCGGCGCCAATTGGTCACACCAAGGGAGTTTAAATCGTTTTCCACCCGGTCCTTCCAACGGAGTGGGCCGCCCTCTACCTCTGCTTCCATAGGCGGGTTCCGATAGAAACACTTTCTTTGCCGGAACATCATCTTACATTCGCATAACATGGCCTAGCCAGCGCAGCCGCTGCGTTTTAATTCGCTGGACTATGTTGATGTCTGCGTATAGCTCGTACAGCTCATCATTAAATCTTCTTCGGTACTCGCCATCGCGTAGAGGTCCATAAATCTTTCGAAGAATTTTCTCTCGAACACTCCCAAAGCCGCTTCATCTGCTGTTGTCCTGGTCCATGCTTCTGCCCCATATAGCAGGACGGGTACGATAAGTGACATGTAGAGTATGATTTTCGTTCGCCGAGAGAGGACTTTACTTTTCAATTGCCTACCTAGTCCAAAGTAGCATTTATTGGCAAGATTGATTCTTCGCTGGCTTTCAGTGCTGATGTTGTTGCTAGTGTTGATGCTGGTTCCCAAATAAACGAAGTCTTTTACTATTTCGAAATTATGGCTGCCAACAGTAGCGTGGTTGCCAAGGCGCGTATGCGCTGACTCTTTGCTCGATGACAGCAGGTACTTCGTTTTGTCCTCATTCACCATCAAACCCATCTTTACCGCTTCTTTTTCCAATTTGGAGTAAGCAGAACTAACAGCGCGGGTGTTTAGGCCGATGATATCAATGTCATCAGCATATGCCAGTAATTGCACGGTTTTATAGAATATTGTGCCAGTGCGGTTAAGTTCTGCAGCTAGTATAATTTTCTCCACCATCAAATTAAAGAAATCGCACGATAGGGGGTCACCCTGTCTGAAGCCTCGTTTAGTTTCGAACGGCTCGGAGAGGTCCTTTCCAATTCTGACTGAGCTGATGGTGTTGCTCAACGTCATTTTGCACAGCCGTATACGTTTTGCGGGGAAACCAGATTCAGACATGGAGGCATATAGGCAGCTCCTTTTCGTGCTGTCGAAGGCGGCTTTAAAGTCGACGAAATGGTGATGTGTGTCGATTATCTTTTCACAGGTTTTTTCCAAGATTTGGCGCATTGTGAAAATCTGGTCGATGGTAGATTTACCAGGTCTGAAGCCGCACTGAAAGGTCCAATCAGCCGGTTCACGGTGGGCTTCAATCTTTAGCGCAATACACTTGAAAGGACCGTATATGCGATATTAAGAAGGCTGATTCCACTGGTGCATTTTGCAGTATCCTCCTTCTTGTGGACTGGGCAAAGAACACTTGGATTCAAATCGTCGGGCATGCACTCGTCCGCCCATATTTTGCTAAGAAGCTGCTGCATGCGCCTTACCAACTCCTCGCCGCCGTACTTGAATAGCTCCGGAGGCAATCCATCAGCGGCCACGGCCTTGTTGTTTTTCAATCTGGTTATTGCTATTCTAACTTCGTCATAATCGGGCGGGGGGGGGGGGGGGGGGGGCATATATTCCATCATCATCGATTGCGGGATCGGGTTCGTCATCTCTGCGCGGTGAATCGCTGCCTCCATTTAGGAGAGCAGAGAAGTGATCCCTCCATAATCTAAGCACTCTCTGGACATCAGTTACAAGGTCGCCGTTTTCGTTCCTACAGGAGTTTGCCCCGGTCTTAAAACCTTCCGTCTGTTGCCGTATTTTTTGGTAAAAATTTCGGGCGTTCTTCCTGGTGGCTAGCAGCTCAAGCTCCTGGCACTCATGCCTTTCTGCTTTTGATTTTTTCTTCCTGAAATGGCGTCTCGCTTCCCTTTAAAACTCACGATAGCATTCACACACTCCTCTTGTTACACTCGCTTTTAACGTAGCCCTGTAGGCAGCGTCTTTTCTTTCGGTTGCAACGCGGCATTCTTCATCGTACCAGTTGTTTTTTCGTGGCCGCCGGTAACCAATTTTTTCTTCGGCGGCAGTACGAAGTGCTTTGGAGATATGCTCCCACTGCTCCTGTTTTCTTACGGATGAGTTGTGCTCTCAGAGAACAGGTGTGAGAGTCGAGTTGCAAAATCATTGGCAGTCTGTTGTGATTGAGGCTTTTCGACGTCTAGCTTTCCTTGTGTTTTTTGTTCCTTGGTTTAAGCCGCGCTGGGACGGGTGCGTATTTTGGCTGCAACGAAATAATGGTTCGTGTCGATGTTAGGTCCTCGGATCGTGCGCACATCTAAAACACTGGAGGCATGCCGTCCGTCTATCACAACGTGATCGATCTGATTCCGAGTATTTCGATCAGGAGACAGCCATGTAGCTTGATGTATCTTTTTATGCATGAACCTCGTGCTGGATATGACCATGTTTCGAGCACCGGCAAAGTCAATCAGTCTCAGTCCGTTAGGAGAAGTTTCATTGTGTAGGCTGAATTTTCCGACTGTAGGGCCAAAACACCTTCTTTGCCCACCCCGACGTTAAAGTCGCCAAGCACGACTTTTATATCATGACGGGGGCAGCGCTCGTATGTGCGTTCTAATTGTTCATAAAAAGTGTCTTTCACCTCATCGTCTTTCTCCTCTGTTGGCGCATGGACGCAGATGAATGATTTATTAAAAAATTGTGCTTTTATTCGGATAGCGGCGAGACGCTCGTCCACAGGCGTGAACGCCAGAACTTGGCGATAAAGTCTCTCTCCCACCACGAATCCGACGCCGAAATTGCGCTTATTCGTATGGCCACTCCAATAGATGTCACCATTTTTGATTTTCTTTCTTCCTTGCTTCGTCCAACGCATTTCTTGGATGGCGGTGATGCCAGATTTTGCTTTGACGAGGACATCAACCGGGCGGGCATCTACACCAACCCCATTCAGGAAGCGGACGTTCCAGGTGCATGCCCTCAATTCATTGTCCTTCAAGCGTTTGTCATGGTCGATAGAGAGTGTATTTATCGGAGGCTTGTTGTTATATTTCATTGGAGTATGGTTTTACGTGGCGGGTCCCAAGCCCAGCGCACCACCCGCTTAGCGGGGGTGAAAATATTACTTGCACGTTTATATAGCGAGCCGCTTGCTCCAAGACAGACGCCCCCTTGCAGCCGCACCTCGAGGTGTACAGACGCTGTCGATGAAATCTTCCCAGCTAGCCCTTAAACCGATTAAGTCAGAGTGGCCCAGCCAGGTTGTCGCCTTCTCACATTAGCTCACCGCTAAACGGATGTTTAGTGGCTACCCAGAGGATACTTGGCCGCAAGCGACCGGCAGTAGTGAGCTGCTTGAACCGCATGCAAAAGAATTGCCCTGCCCATTCGCTTACACAGACCCCTATTATGAGACAAACTAGATCTTCGACTGTGGTCGAAAGAGCTGATCGAACGAATTTTCATTCGGTATTATGACACACATTCAATCAAGACTAGTGTCATTGTTCGATAATTCGATAAATTCAGCCGTTCAGAAAAGCACATTCCCATAATTTGTCAAATAAAAAGATTCTTTCTTATTTATAATCGAGTACGTACTCATTTTCATTTGATGCTTTCTCATTTGCAAGTGACTATTCAAATATGACGTTTTCGCATTTACAATTCACTATTCGCATTTACAACTGACGCTTTCTAATTTTCAAATGATGCTTTCTCGTTTACAAGTGACTATTCACATTTCCATGTGAAGCTTTCGAATTTACAATTAACTAATCTCATTTCCAAATAAAGCTTTCGCATTTACAATTCACAATTCTCATTTACAACTGACTATTCTCATTAACAAGTGACTATTTACATTTCCATGTGGCGCTTTCGCATTTAAAATTGACTATTCTCATTTCCAAATGACGCTTTCGCATTTACAATTCGCTATTCTCATTTCCAACTAACCGTTCTCAATTACAATTGACGCTTTCGAAATTTCATTTACAGTTTTCTCATTTACAAGTGAATATTCTCATATCGAAGTGACGCTTTCGCATTTACAATTGATTTTCTCATTTCCATATCATGCTTTCTCATTTACAACTGGAAATGGTGTAGATTGTATTTTACTTCTATAAGCCGTATTAGGAGGGAGTGCGACAAAAAATTGAAGATAAAATATAGGAACAATACGCGAAAATAAAGTAGTGTCGTATACATATGCCGTCTTCCAGTGAGTTTTACAGCTCCGGCTGACGCTCAATTCTCACTGGAATGATCGGCATCATTCAGAGACTTGAGAAGCAGATGTCGTGAAATTTTCGCACACGTGAAATGTAATAGGTAGATGTCGCCGCTGTTTTACATTTAACTCATACGGCGAAGGGCTAAGCAGCGACATCTAGTTTTAAAAAAGGTAGGTTTATTAAAGGCAGCGTTGCCAAACTAAAAAGAAGTAATTAACAAATTATCTGGCTCACAAATTAAACCAGACTTCTATCTGGATTTATCTGGCTCAAATCGTTGTTGTTGCATTTACATGCAAAATGGGATTTTGCCACCGGATGATGGCTATAGGTTGCAGAACGGGCTGTTTTTAGGGCCGTTCCATTGGTTTATCGAGCTCTGGCTCTGGCTCAAATCTCATTGGAACGATCTGGATCAACTTTATGAGAACTGTTTTGTTGAAAATAAGAAGAAGCGTACACAAAATTTTAAGATACTAATAGAATTATTAACATTTAAATAGTTTCGCACGTAAGCAAACTATTTATTTTCCTTACATCATCTTAAAGTTGTTTACTCTTTCAGTGTTTTTGCTTTTATATATGGCGAATTCTTTTATGTATACACAAATGTACACATATTTAGTTCAGTGCTGCAATGGCTCAACTATATGGTTGATTCATCTCACCAGCTGATTTTATTTTTTTCATTTCACTGTAGTAGGGATTGTCAGAAGGAGATGGCAAACTTAAAATGAAACCAACGAATTTACAACATTTTCTTACTACATACAAATGCTGCTAAGTTTTATGTTTTCATTCCATTCCATTCGTCTAACAGCAACACTCTGATTTTGGCAATGTGAACAAATGTATGTTGTTGCTGTAGAGATGAACCAACCATAAGTTGAGCCATGAGTGCTACCAACTCAAAAGTGGTTAGCTGTCAAAAAATCTACTACAGAAAACGAAACGAACAGAACTGCTATACGGATCAGAAATTGAACCAGATAAATATCAGGATCACAACGTTGTTGTTGCATTTGCATGTTAAATTTCTATCTCGCTCAAATCTCAATGGAACGTAACTTTTTAGTCTACGGACACACGGTTGCTGCGATGGCAGCAATTATGGTGCATTAGGCATTTGTCAGCCTCCCCGCAAAAAAAAAAAAAAAAAAAGGGCCCCTATTATGAGCATTTTCCGATCTTCGATCTTCGCTGACTATCGAACATCGAAAATCGAATTTGAAATTGGTATTATGACATCCAATCTCTGTCGAAACTTTTGTTCTGTATCTAACTTTGAAGCGAATAGAAATTTGTTATTATAACTTTTTGTTGTTGTCGACGCTGTGTCGAATTAGAATAAAGTTGTTTGAAACGTAAGTTTTTCATATTTATCTTCTACTTGTTTGCTACCTAATAGTAATTTCAGACTATTTGTATTAATCGTGTATATTGTAGGATGCTTTATCTATAGCTGTATTTCTTTGCTAGCTATTACAATTAAAACACTAGCTAGCTTACCGAATTGCATGGAAAGCAACAATAAAAAGTTATCGAGTTGAGTTGATTGATGGTGTTGTATAGTGATGCATATTCAAAAACACGACACTATTGTGAACGAGCGAATGAAATGAACATACGAATGTGCAGATAAACAAAAATAACAAAATAACAGCGTGGCGGTAGGGTGACATATATATAAACAAACACACGCATTTCATGTATTTTGTTTTTGTAATTCGCTGGTTGAGTGTCAAAAACATAAAAAAAGTAAAATTTAGCTGATAAACTTCCACCATCTGTATGGTTTTTCCATAATGAAACTGTTTAGCTAGTTGAAGCGTTTTTTTCAAGCTCGCTTGAAAAAAAAAACAACTTATTTACACTACGCATAACTCAAGAACGGATGAACCAATTTGGCTGAAAATTGGTGGAGAGGTAGCCTAGAACCAGGGAACGGACATAGGATACTTTTTATCTCGTTCTGGCTAGAGTATTGAGATCAAAACGTGGACCTGGGTAATCCTGGGATGTGTTTGTACAATATGGGTATCAAATGGAAGCTGTGTAAGAGTACTTTGATACTGGGTGTTTTTTGTACCCCTGGGTGACTAGGGTCTCGAGATATAGGCCAAAACTTGGACCCGGCACCCCTAGAATGTGTTTATACAATTTGGATATCAAATGAAAGCTGTTGGTGAGTGCTTTAGTACAGGGTAGTTTTCATACCTATTGGTGAATAGGGTCTCGAGATATAGGCCAAAACGTGAACCCGGGCACCCCTAGAATGTGTTTATACAATATGGATATCAATTGAAAGCTGTTGATGAGTGCTTTAGTACAGGGTAGTTTTCATCCCTATTGGTGACTAGGGTCTCGAGATATAGGCCAAAACGTGGACCCGGGCACCCCTAGAAAATGTTTATACAATATGAATATCAAATGAAAGCTGTTGATGAGTGCTTAGTACAGGGTAGTCTTCATACCCATTGGTGACTAGGGTCTTGACATTCAGACCAAAACGTGGACCCGGCCACCCCTAGAATGTGTTTATACAATATGGATATCAAATGAAACCTGCTGATGAGTGCTTTAGTACAGGGTAGTTTTCATGCCTATTGGTGACTAGGGTCTGGAGATATAGGCCAAAACGTGGACCCGGGCACCCCTACAATGTGTTTATACAAATGAAAGCTGTTGATGAGTGCTTAAGTACAGGGTAGTTTTCATACCTATTGGTGACTAGGGTCTCGAGATATAGGCCAAAACGTGGACCCGGGCGCCCCTAGAATGTGGTTATAAAATATGGATATCAAATGAGAGCTGTTGATGAGTGTACAGGGTAGTTTTTATACCTATTGGTACCTGGGGTCTCGATATATAGGCAAAAACGTGCATCAGGGTAGCAATAGGGTGTGTTTTTACATTATGGGTATCAAATTGAAGCTGTTGATGTGTGCTTTACTACAGATAATTTTTTTTACCGCTGGGTGACTTTGGTCTCGAGATATAGGCCAAAACGTGGACCCGGAGACCCCGAGACAATGTTTATACAATATGGATATCAAATGAAAGCTGTTGATGAGTGTTTACTACAGGGTAGTTTTCATACCTATTGGTGACTAGGGTCTCAAGATATTGGCCAAAACGTGGACCCGGAAAGCCCTAGAATGTGTGCGTAATATGGATATCAAATGAAAGCTGTTGATGAGTGCTTTAGTAGAGGGTAATTTTCATACCCCTGGGTGACTAGGGTCTCGAGATTTGGGCAAAGCGTGGACCCGAGTAACCCACAATATGTTTATAGAATATGGATAACAAATGAAAGCTGTTGATGAGTAATTTATTAGAGGGTAATTTTCATACCTCTGGCTGACTAGGTTCTCGAGATATAGGCCAAAACGTGGACCCGGGCACCCCTAGAATGTGTTTATACAATATGGATATCAAATGAAAGCTGTTGATGAGTGCTTTAGTACAGGGTAGTTTTCATACCTATTGGTGACTAGGGTCTCGAGATATAGGCCAAAAGGTGGATCAGAGTAAAACTAGGATGTGCTTTAAATTATGGATATCAAATTGAAGCTGTTGATGTGTGCTTTAGTACAGAGTAAGTTTTATGCCGCTGGGTGACTAGGGTTCCGAGATATAGGCCAAAACGTGGACCCGGATACACCTAGAATGTGTTTTTACATTATGGGTATCAAATTGAAGCTGTTGATGTGTGCTTTAGTACAGAGTCAGTTTTACACCGCTGGGTGACTAGGGTATCGAGATATAGGCCAAAACATGGACCCGGATACCCCTAGAATGTGTGTGTATAATGGATATCAAGTGAAAGCTCTTGCTGAGAGCTTTAAAGTAATTTTCATTGTTTTATTCGATTTTGTCGCATCAACCTGGCAAAACTGATAAATATTCAGGCGAAGCCGAAATAAAGACATGAATTAATAATACCCACATACCTATTTACGTACGTCCTATTCGATTTGCCTGAAATTTGGTATATAAATTTGCCTATATTAGTATTTACGATGCTTTTTTTCGGGAAGTAGACCAGAGACGGACTGGGACTGTGATTAGGACTAAAACTGGGACTGAGACTGAGAGTGAGACTCGGAGTGGGACTGGGACTGAGACTCGGAATGTGACTGGAACGAAATACATACCACCCTCTGGGACTGGCAATAATATATGAAGAAGAATGAGAAAATTTTGAGAGAAGAGAAAAGAGAGAAGGAGACTGAGAAAGAGATAGAATGAGACGAAGATGGAGATAGATGAGGCGAAAAATACGGAGGGAGGAATGAATACAAAGATTAGGAAAAAGTGTAGAGGGGCAAGAGCAGAGTTAGACGGAAAAAGCTTATTAAAATGTATAAAGATGGACCAAAATTAGGGCAGAACAACGTCTGCCGGGTCTGCTAGTTTTTATTAAAATTAATATATACACAACAATTATTTAAAAGAAAAGTTATTTTTTCATAATGAAAAATTGAATAATAATGAACATTTTTGAAAATAGAAAAATCAATATTGTAAATCATACTAAAATTACAAAGTTCAAAGTAACATAATATCAAAGTTAAATAAAAACAAGTAAAGGTGTCTAAGTTCGTCTGTATCCGAACATTATATACTCAGCGTGAGATTGAATTGTACATTCCATTTCAGATAAATTACTTTTCTACATAACACATGGCACCGCCCGTTAAAAAAAAATGTCTCCCCATTTCCTCTTACAATAAAACTTGATAAGTGAAATATGATTCATTCAAAACTATTTTTTGCTAAGTTATAGCTTATTATTCTAGTCTACGACCCTTCTAAACTTGTTTTATATCTAAGTTACCGCGGTGCCACGCCGATTTTTTTTTAAATTTGCAGTTTTTCCTATTTATGGTTATAAATCCATTTGAGAAATGAAATACCTTTGATATAAAGCTCCTTCTTGCATTGATATAGCTTATTTTATTCGTCCACGACCCTTTTAAAAGTCTTTTATATAAAAGTGGGCGTGGTCCTTAACCGATTTCGTTAATTTTTCTCCAAAGCATTCCTTATAGTAAAGGCAACCTCTCTGCCGAATTTCGTTACGACAGGTTTAACGATTTTTGATTTATGATTAATAATATTTGTAAAATTGATTTTATTGGGCGGTGCCACGCCCATTTAAAAAATTTTTTTCAAATTTTTATCAAGTCTCAATATCAGTCCACACGTCAACCTTCAACATTTTAGGTGTATTATTTACTAAATAATCAGGTTTTTTGTGTTTTCCAAAATGTTTTATATATAAAAAGTGGGCGCGGTTATCATCCGATGTCGCTCATTTTCAATACCAATCTATTCTGGGTTCAGGTAAGCTCGTGTACCAAATTTGGTGAAGAGGTCCAAGGTCGTGAATACAAAACAACTGCTTGGAAGACTGGTTTAAAAAATTGGACAAAATCCGTTTATAACAATAGGAACTTGCAGAAAGGATCAGGTGGAAAAAATTCCGAGTGCATTCTCGTACCCGATGCTCAGTTGAGACAATCCTAGCACAAAATCTGATAATTGTTGCCAATTTCAAAATGGGTGACATGGCTCTTGTGCAATGTTGCAGCCATTCATCTTTACTGCATAGCAAGTCCATGAAGGCTTCTATGGTCATTACGAAGTTTAGTTTTTAACACATGTAACAACATGTTTAGAAAGTTACAATGTTTAGAATGTTTACTACAATTACGCGTTGAAATTCATTTCAGCGTTTTATACTTCTGGCTAGTTCCAGTACTTAACCTTCCTGACCATTTCGTCGGTCTGTCAGACCGATGAATAACTTTTGTGAATTCAAAATAGGGCAACTCCGTCATTCTCTCAGTATCTTCATTATTTCTCATTATACAACTTTTAGTGTAACAAGTGCGTTTGAGTTGAAGTGTTGTACTGTTGATTGCTAATCAGACGGTTTGTGAGACCGACTTATAGTTAAGTGTAACATTTTCGTCATTAAGCATTTTGTAATTAATTTTTTTTAGTGTTCCTGTTTTTTCTTGAATTTATTTTAATTTTTTGTTTACAACAATTTATAAATGTTGTGTTTTGTGAATGAATTTTATTTTTATATTCGGTCTAAGATCAAAAATGCCAAAGTATTGTGATAAAATATAAATTGATGCTGTGAGCTAAAAAACTTAATTTTGTTTTTTTCTTACTCCAGTTATTTCAGATTAGTTTGTTAAATATGTCCACTGCACAGGTTTTGAAAATTTTAGAATAGTTTTGAGATACCGAGAAATACTTGAAATCGGTCTAAGAAACCGAGAAATGTGAATGTGTCGCAAAAAAATTAAAATAGTCACGAAGGTTAAGCTTTTTTCTTCATAATAAATAATTTTTCTTTTATTTTTTTTTGACAGATGATGGGAATGTGCTTTTCTGAACGGTTGAGTTGATCGAATACCGAATGAAAATTCGTTCGATCAGCTCTTTCGACCACAGTAGAAAATCGAATTTGTCTCACTATAAAGGCCTATGTTATATTTTTCTTTTATTTCCTTAGTTTTTTGGAATATAGTTTACACACTCGCACCAGTGTTTAACCCGTATTATTTTCTTACATTTTTTGCCGCCTTCTTTCCTAAAGTAGTGTCATATTGGTATAAGCATTTTAATTCGCAAGAAAATAAAACACTTTTATTTATTTATTTCATTTTAATTATGTATATTGTCTTTATATTATAAATCAATTTATAAATGTATAATATATAATAAATGAAACATTTATAATATGTATTTGTAAAACTCAATATAAGTATTGCAATAATACGTGAATCGAAAAAATACAATTCGTTATACTTAAAATTAAAAATATGTGAACATGTTCAAACATGCATTTGAAAGATATTAATAAACGGCACGAATATCTTAAAAAAAAAAATCAATGTGATACTTGACTTTTATCAAAGTAACTTACTTAAGTGGTCATGTCACATTTATTACAGGCAATCGTAGTTAAGGATAGGGTGATAAGTATCCAATAGATATTGTTTAATGAAATTAATTAAAAGATTTTTGCATATTTGTATGTGAATGTATATTTAATTATTTTCAATTGTTCTATAACAACTACAACACAATAATTGGAGGAAGAAAAAAAATAAAATAAAAATTATTATAAAGGTCGTCTAAAAATGCGACAAACTTTACCAATATGTAAAAAATAAAGAAAACGATTAAATCCAATTAAAAAATAAGCTTTTAAGTATCTCGGTATAATCAAATTTAATATTTTGTCAGATATCGAGTTAGGTTTCTTTCACAAATTGCCGCAGATATAATCTAAAACTACGTCTATTAACTATGTAAATTGCATATTTTTTATGAATGTATGTGTGCGTATATTGCAAGAATACAGCTCTTCCGGTTGTGTTGATTTATTTTAAATAAAGTTAGTAACAATTCTCAAATGCTGATTGTATTGCAATTGCAAAGTATTACGTGCAACATTACCCAAATATTTCATAAATCGGCTCAAGCAGTTATTGCAGAAGATCCCAGAATTTGTCACGAAACGCTTTTTAAAATTCAAAACTATTTATTAAATGAAGAAAAGGAAACACCAAGGCCCGTAATCATAGTCGAAATAAAATAGAGTATTATTGGTTAAACATGGTTCTAAATTAAATATCATTTTAAGTCTGTTATAGTCCACTTAAACACTATTTTATCTCTAAAAAAGTATTTTAAATTTAAAATGACATGAGCCCGATTAAAATTTTTTAAAATAGGTTTTAAATTGGTGGTCTGCTGTCAAAAAATGCGAGAAATTAAACAGTTTGCTTTTTAAACGCGATGAACTTAAATTGAAGTGAAAAAGGCTTCCCGACAAGCAAATATACGTCACGAGCTAATTTAATATACCTAGAATGCGTGCCGTTTGTAAATGTTTGTGACGAAAATTAAGCGCCAAATACATGACACGAACATTTCCGCGAACATTCCGCAATCTTGTTCGCAGCTTTGGCCATACACCATACGAACTTTTGGCAGAACATTAGTTCTCTTTCAGACAGCGATGAATACGGACAACAATTGTGCTGCAGCAATATTGCTCGCTGTGGCAATTAATTTTTAATTTTTGATTCACGCCGGTATTGCGCCCGCAAACTACTTATTTTTTTTATAACTGTATCCTTTGTGGCATCAGGATCTACTTCTTTTAATTTTTCGATTAAAGTCGCATAATCATTATTCTTTTTAATTCTATTACAATAATCTTTGCTTTTTACTTGCCACAATGATGGCAAAGATTTATACATTTCAATAAATTCACTCAGAAATTTTTTATTGTCCACTTTACTTTTCCACGCACGTCTGTTCCGTTCAGAAATTACTACGATTATGAGCTATTTCGCCATACACGCACCAACAGTTCGCGCAAATGTTCGCCAAAAATTAAAATATTTTGATTTTTGGCGAACATTTGCGCGAACTGGCAAACACCACCAAACACGACAGAAAAGGTCGCAGAAACATGACATAACGGGAATGTTCGCGGAAATGTTCGTGTCGTGTATTTGGCGCTGTACACAACCTTAAAATGTGCGATGGTTACTTGGCTCCACATATGCGAAATCTTTAATTAGACTATTCCGCATTCAAAGATATTTGTGAGTTTTGATATTTTAGTATCTTTTGAGGAAAAAGAAGCATCCTTTACTGATTTTGGCATTAAATTTAGAAATAAATATTCAATGGAAGGAATTATTTACCACAGGCGTCGATTTTTAATACATGCCAAAAAATTTCGGGGGAGGTGTCAAATGACGCGTTTTAATTTTGGAAGCAATAACCCGAAGGCGGCAAAGTAATGTTTGCAAAAAAAAAAAAGTTCTAGACTTTCATGTGGTTGATGCAATTTTGGTGATATTGTTTTACATAGAAAGGAATTAACTAAAAAGGCGTTTTGCGCTGATAAAATTTTCACCAGTTTCGCAGCCGTTTGAGGGTAATTACTCGATTTTTTGTGAATATCTATTAATAAAAGAACAATTTCTTATTTACGACTTCTAATTATTGAATTACATTACAGAATTCTTGAAATAAATTCTGCTGGCATTTGCTTTTGTGTCTTCTATTCCCCTTTAAGCAACAAAAATTTTAAGAACTGCTTGGTACGGGCGCTGCTGAACTACTTCCCCCCTTTATCACCCTCTTCGTCTCTGTCATGATCGACTTGAGTTCAATAATTTTCTAATGAAATAGGGACTTACACTTTGCAGGTCCATGTACAATGGCTCAACATTCTAGCTCACTTCTTTCCTATGGAAAACTATACTAAATTCCCTTTATTTATGCTGACTTTGCGAAGACAAACCTAAATTTGGTTTAACCTGATTATCATTGAATGACCTGCATACTTATTAATATCGAGGTTAGAGATATCCCTATTCGGTTTCGGGTATATTAAATTAAACTGCTTTAACGGTTAGGACCACCTAAAAAGGTTTTCATCATTTTGGCCGTCACATCTGTCTTAATGAAAACAACCTTTCTTCACAACATTCTTACAGACTATATAAACCATTCAACATGAATACGAGTGTATGAGTAGATAGCCTTGTTGCTTCCTTTGCTTTAAGGAGCCCAAATCCGCTTTAACAACTTATTCGTTTATGTTGCGAGATTTAAATAATTTTTTAAGAACGAAATTAAGTAAATTTTTTATAAATAAGTATGTTCATGTTCAATTAAAAGATTAAGCACTCAATTTTAAATTGACGGCTGACGAAAAATAGCGAATTTTTACAAAACGTTTGCTAATAACTTTTAAATAGAATTTAATGATAATTATCCGCCACCGGATAGTGATCAAAACGCGTTTTCAGGTATTCCTCTGACAATTTTTGTGGTATTGTTTTTTAGATGTTTTCACATCTATATACGTTTACGCTTACACTTTATATGGACTGCTAAGAACAAACTTTAAATACACCTCTGAAATTCTACTACTAAATTTCAATACTCAGATGTAACTGAAATATGTGTCTATGTTTCACCCTCTGCACTAATTCTATGTATTCGTCCACAATTTATCACAACTGATTCAGCTATATGTTATACACAGAAATACAACAGAGGGTTGTGCCTCCGCTTTTCGGTACACCCTGTGCTGTAGCTAGTTGTTTAACCACTGCCGCTAGATGGATCTCCTAAGGATTATCTAAGCGAGGATAGGCGTTTTTTTTTCATGCGCAAACGAAACGTATACGCGTGTAAAAAACACACGGCTTTTGTCAATTAAAGAATTACCATTTTTTATTCGTGGAGTTAAGTAACCACGGTTGTAAGGAACAGGGTGAACTTTTAAAATTTCTAAAAAATTTATTCAGAGCGCCAATCAATACCTTTTTTTCATTCAATACCTGTCCATGCTTATTTTAGCTGAAAACTGTGTTTAATACGTCTATGACAGACAAAAATTTTAAATACCATTTTTAATTTAGCCAAGATTTTAATTAAATAGTATTTTAGTCAGCGACTATGATTACGAGCCAAAATATGTGAGAATAGTTCTGGCGCAATTTCACCACCAATACAGAAACTATGTAATTTTAATCGATTTACCGTCTTTACAGATTACTTCTAAGTCGTTTCCAAGATTGCGACGACCCAATTGAGGTCAATTATTCCTAAACGAATTCGAAATCAGGCAGTCTAGCCTTAGTAGGAAAGTCACAAAACTAGTATATTGCGTTCTAAAATGAATTTGCTTGCCAAGATTCATTCTTTTAAAGTTTTTATATATTTTCGGTGGAGTTTTCATTTGATTTCGCCCATTTACAATACCTATCTTTTATGAGCTTAGATAAGATTGTGTACCAAAATAAGCAATTATATTGTGACGAATATTAGTAACACTAAGTGATACTCACATCACTAATCTGATACTAAGTAAATAAAGCCACAACAACAATAAAGCAAGCTGCCACACTTGTATGTATGTAAACAAATTAATCATCATGTACACACATCTATACAAGCAGCAGAGAGATACTCACAAACGCATGCCATCATCAGCTACTACTTCGCTCACTTATCCACACGCATATGGTTACATACTACAAATACGCGCGTATGACTGGTGACCAGGTAGAGGATTCTAGAAGAAGAAACGTCGACATTTGGACAGAGAGTATAAAAGCAGCAGAAGCTGAGTAGTCCGTCATCAGTTTGATTTAAGCACGCTACCAGTTGCGAAGTGAAGTTTAATTGCGAAGTACTTTCAAAGTAGTCTAATAAAGACCATTTTTGCATTATTGAATATTGGAGTTGTTTATTCAACAGTTTAGCGACACAAACGTTAGTAGAAGGTTGCAAATAAGCGGAATTTCGGTACAATATATTCAAGTAATCCTCTAAACTAGAGAACGGATATAAAAAATGGTCGTGGCCTCCAACGGATTTCCGTTTATTTTTACAGCAAACAGTTATCGTCATACAATAGCATTAGCTCTACTAAAGGGGAATATAATGTAGTCACATACCATAAATATATTTCAAATTTAGTTAAGATTTGACCTTTAATAAATTTTTGTTTAAAAAGTGGGAGTGGTCGTCAATTGATTTTGCTTATTTCCACCAAGTATATATCGCAACAATAAATCTTTAACGCCTTTCGATTTAATGCGCGCAAAACTTTAAAATGTTTTCTTTGTATTATACTTTAAAAATTTCATTTTCGATTTTATCGTTGGACGATTTCGACCAATCCAATGAATTATCTAATTTTTCCCTTCTTTATTAATTTTTAATCTCGAAAGTCTGATTTCGCCTATTTCGATTCTATTATGGGCCGGCGATCTTGGCTCAATCAAGTTTTTTTTTACGATACTGACAATTTCGAAATGTATATCTAGAGGTCCACACCAAAATGAAACATTTACGTAATAAGTAGTTTCGAGAAAATTGACAAAGTATATTTTGCCATTGATACCAAACGAAAGTTGGTTTTTTTTATATGAAGTGAGTTTGCCTTAGCATAGATAGGCATAAAACCAAAGGGGAAGTTCAGTATTAAATTACTATGTCCCTTTAGCCATTATAAGCTATTAGAAAATGTAAACGTAACGTTTTGGGGCGACCAGTATTTAAATGTGATATCAATCTCCGTACATATAAGAAAAAATCAAATTGCTGCAAAAATTATATAACCTCCAGATTAGCGGTCTTGGTAGTTGGGTGATTAATACCTAAGTAAAAAAATTTTTTAATTTTTTAAAAAAAAAATTTAAATCTTTACTTTAAGTGGAAACTGCGGAGAAATAGCACTACATGATGGTTTCAAGTCAACTTAATAAAGCCTTGGTTGCATTTTTAAATTCGCCATTCGAAATTTCGATAGATATCTGCAAGTGGAAGTGATCTTCATTAAAAGGCCAACCTCACCTATCCGTGGCGAATGCTGTTGCATTAACAACCGAGGCTCTGGCGACCCCGAACTCCTCATGGATCTAGCGGGTGGGAGGGCGGTATGGCTTAGAAGGTCGCATGGAAATCGCACGAAATCTACCGGATCTGCATCCTGCGAAGGACCACCAACATCGACAACACTCCCCAAGACCTTCGGGGAGTGTCCTTATCGCTACAACAACAACAACAAAAGGATTTTTTTTTAGAATATGTAAATGTTGTTTTTTGGTGTGGACCTCCACATATGTATCTCGATTCTGTTCAATAAATTACAATCCACCGTTATCCGTTTATAGTGTTAAGCCCGATTTCTCATGTGAACTTTAAAATTTATCTTCCCTATAAGCTCAATTTTGTTCCAAAAGATATTCGTTTCGTACGGATAAACCTTAAAACTTATGTGTATGAGAAAACTGCCCTTAATACTCTGTGTGGCAGTACAGCTTCTTTCATATGTATATATGTGACCTACGTGGCCTGGAACCATACAACAACCCTCTTGTGCGAAAATACTGTTCTTCACTTTTTGAGTGATTCTTATAGGAAATTCACAAATCGAAATTAAAGCCAAATCGGACCACAAGTACAATTTTTTTAAATATTTCGATCCATGCGCCACCTATCGGAGTTTTTTCTTATTATTGCTTTGTCATCGGGTTCTGAACTATATTCTCAGTTTCAAGCTTGTAGCTTATCGGGAAGTTAATTAAATTTAAATTACAAAATTCGTTCACAACGCCCAGCCGCTACACAGAGTCAAGCTAAGCAAAACCTTTAAACGCGTTTTTCTCGAAAACTTGTTTTCGCACAATAGGGTCGTTTCGTGATTCCAGGTCACATATTTGTATAAACTTAAAGCGTTTTGATTTCACAGCATCTCTAAACAAAAATCTAAGTCGGACTTTATTGTATTGAACGTTAAAAAATGAAAAAAAGCATATACATATTATATGCGACTGATCATATTTATAAAGCTTCCTCTGTGCTTTTTTCATTTTTGGGGGAATTTTTTTCGGGATTTTAATCGTCTTGTCTTCCTGGCCTTAATCAACACAAGCCGGTATCAATAACAACAAGAATTGTTCCTTTAAAGTTATAAGATATGAGTGCATTCTAAGCGAATTCGCTATGTTTTTGCATAGAATTTAACATTGAGTGCTTAGTTTCTATACTATTTTTGATTTTGCATTTTTGCAAAATTCTGCATTTAAAATGATTTTCTTTCTCAACTAATTTATTTGCTTTGCTTGCATACGTGCTTTCCAATCCTCAATCGTCGCTTTGTTCAAGGTTAGTTGATTTTGTTTTATTAGTGTTATTGTTGTTTATGTTGTTGTTAGTGCTTTTTGTCTTTGTTGCATCAGTCTCGTTGTCATTCATGTTGTTTACATTTTCATTTGTATTGATATTCGGTATTTGATTTTCATGTGCTTCATTCCAGTCAGCAGCAGATATTACGCTGCCAGAGCACAACAATAACACATCTGCGCCAGCACCAGCCACAGCGCCATTACGACCACCACCACCCAGAATGTCCAATTCAGGCTCACCAACTTCATTCGAAGTGATTGGTTGTAGTGTTGGCGGTGGCGTTGGTGTTTCAACCCCAGTTGCAACATTTTCAGACCCAGCATTAACTGTGACCTCAACAGCGTTCAAATTCATTGCATTTACTCCACCACTACTACTTGCCAAACCGCCATCATTTACGGCTTCGCAATTCTCAACTTTTGGCAATTTCGGCTTGAATGTATTATTTCCTGCATTAAGCACATAATTTTTAAATGGATCAGCATATTTTGCTGCTTTGCTGCCAGACGAAGTTGTATTGGTATTTTGACGCATCCGTTGTTGCTGTGTACTAAAACTTGGACTTTCTGAACGTGCGCGTTGCAGTTGTGGGCGTGTTGTTGTTGCTGTTGAGGCTGCTGCTGCCGCTGTGCCTGTTTGATGATCGTGTTCATGATCACGTGAACGACCAAATTCAAAACCATTTTGCCAATGTACATGTACATTTTCATATGAAGGATCTTCATAACGATGGGCGGCCGTATCATGCCGGTTCAGTTGTTCCGTTTCCCGTAAGCGATTGAAAGCACGCGGTCGCGTATTGAGATCGCGTCTCAATGCAGCTGCTGCTGCAGCGCACGGTGCATGTAGATCAGCATTGGCAGCACTAAAGCGCACCAAATCATGTGGCATCATGCCTCCTAGACGTGGTGTGTAATAAGGGTTCGACATGTGCGAAGCGGCCGAGGCAGTATCACAGCCTCCACAATCGCGCGAGAACATGAAATTGAAATCGATAACCTGTGCAAAAGGGCGAAGAAAGAAAATTTAATTTCGTGGTTACAATACAAATCTTTTTGGATCAAACTTGTTTGCTTTGCGCAAAAATTTTAATGAAATTTTTTGTAAAAACTTATGAATGGAAATTTAAAATAATAAAACTGTTTCCAGTGTCGTAGATGTTTTTCCTAGTGAAGTTCCACTTCTTTTATATTACCACATCGTCACACCTACCTTACAATCAGGCCCCTGTCCAATCCATAGCGGTAACCACTTATTGACCAAAAGCCATTGCAGACTGGATTTAGAAATGCGATTTAAAGTGCTCGAATTATTGGCGGTTTCTGGGCAAATCGAATTATTCGTTGCTGCTGTTGTCTGTTGGGTTGTGTTTGTATTATTTATTGGTTTTTTGGCAATTGCGTTCTTAATTGAAATTGCTTTATCTGCAACAGTGCTGCTGGTATTGCTTAAAGTGTTTGATTTAGTGGCGCTTAGGCCGAGCGCTTTTATTTTAGGTATTGCGCCTGTTTGGCGATTACCAGACGCAGTAGCGACTGCGTCATTGATAGCGTTTGTTGCATTATTCATATTACTTGCATTATTACAACTGATGGATATGGGACCAGCCGAAGCTGAACGCGGTTCCCGTTCTTTCGTATTGTTTGCAGCTTGAAATGAAAGAAAGACGTAGTATACATTTTGAGTTTGAAAATTTATTTAAATATCTTACCTCCGCTAAACTGCATAGATAATTGTTGTTGCTGTACATTGGCAACCGTTGCAGCTGTTGCAATACCATTAATCATACCCCCTGTAGTACGATATATATTGCTCATGCTTTGTGCATTCTCACCTTGCAAGCAACTAAAGAATGATGAAGCGCTATTTTTTACATTACTGGGATCCTTTTGATTACCAACAGCAGACATATTCAATGCAGCTGTTGTGGGAATATTTGTAGCTTGTGGTACAGCGCCACATGCTCCTACTGCACCCACTCCACCTATTCCACCAGCACTAGCAATGGGTGGCGGAACATTAGCTATACTCGAACTGGCATTTAATCGTATATGACCCACTGTGCCAAAGTGCGAATGGCCGAGTACTGCATAATGGCCACCTAAATTGTAATGATCGATATTGCCACAGGAGGAGCTTAAATGGCGTTCTATTCGTCCTATACCATGTCCAATAACATCCAAACGCCCATAGACGCGTGCACCGCTGTTGTTCCCGGTATTTCGGTAAATTGGTTCATCGCGTATTTGCTCGTAAATATTTTCGTAACGTAGACTGGGTTGATAATTAAAATTGTAGTAATTTTGTGATTCCGTATCGTCAAAGCTACGCTGACGCTGAGATGCGGTGTTGGGGCTGCCGCTATATATAGAAGGTGGTGCTGCTTTGGCTGTTGATGCATGTGCGGTGTTGAAGCGATTTACTTGAAAGAGAAAATGCAAAAAAATAAAAATTAATAGACACAAGACAATCTATCAATTTTAAATTTGATAATAGAATTTGAGGGAAATAGAGTTCGAGAGGATGTAGGTTAAACCCAATAACTAAATTTTTTCTCGACTTGAAATTATGTAGTACGGCGCATTTGGTGCGAATTCGGTTTGGTATTCCTCTTACCCTGGAGTTCTCCATACATTACATTTTCGCCTGCAAATAGTACTAGCATCCTTCACATTTTTTTTTTAAATATTGACCTCAAATTCTTTCTAAAATTCACTTGAATTCGCTTCGGGATAATCGGGTCGTATTCGCAATAATGATGAACGGCGAATAATAAATGTCGGTTGCAAATTCGTCCTAAAATTCAACATTATATTCCTTCTCAAACTCAATCCAATTTTATGGCGAGTTCGCTTTGTGTTTTTCGCTTTGCTATCACTTATTGCTTTAAAAATCACTATAAACCCCACTTTGGTATTCGCAATAAAATTTGCCCAAGTTTCGGCTTCATATGAAAGGGCATTTTGCGTCCTTTTACGATACGTTGTACTTTTATCTCCAAGCATGTAGTTGGCTAATATCTGAACTTATAAGTTCTCGTAGGTATTGAATTAAAATCAGAAACGGAAGGTCGTAAGACTGCGGCACTGTGCTGGCTTTGGCAGATGCATATACAATTCAAGAATATCTAGAACTCTTACCTCCTTGTAAATCAATGTGAAAATTTCGACGAAATCCCAAACCAGAACGCACAGCACGCGGTACATCGTAGGCTGGAGAGATGGTATTGGTGCGATCATAAAGATCATTTCTATAGCGTATATTCGGTAAAATGCGTGGCTGATTGTTGTTGTTGATGTTGCTGTTAGCATTTGCATTATTATTGGCATTGTTAAGATTGTTTAAATTGGGTGGTGGTATGGCATTAGCATCACGTTGAGCTTGTGGCAATTCATCAGCAGGGGCAACAGCATTGACGCCAGCAACACCAGCAGCAGCTGCGACCGCTGCAGCATTATATTGTTCCAAGGACTCATAGACGTTTTCATAGTGTGGATGATTTTGTTGTTGTTGTTGCATTTGAGAAGCATTATTATTGTTGTTGGGATTATTGTTAAGACTTAAATGTGCATCATTACGTGGTGCATAACCAACTGCACCTTCTACATTACTGCCTTCAGCTTGACTATTTTCATCATCTATGTTTGGACCGGCTGCTGCATTTGTTTGGCTAAAAATACACGTGTATGATCAAAACGGGATGGTATTTTTAGTTTAATGACAATGCAACTTACCGTGCTATTGCGCCCTGCTCTTCCATTCACATGGGCTTATCTATCATACATACACCCGCGTAGCTGCGTCCGATGGTCATTGAAGAGGGTAAAATGCGCCAAGTATCAATTTCGGGACAGTAAACCTAAGATGAATAGTAAACACAACCAACCGCTTTACTAATTTTACATACACATATTCGTGTAACTCACCTCAACGGAACCTAAATTCGAAGTGCCATCATCACCGCCCACAACATAAAGCACTCCATCGTGAGCCACAACGCCTGCATTGCGACGACAGAAAGCCATATCAGACACTGCATGCCATTGATTTGTTTCCGGATCGTAAGCCTCCACAGACTTGCGTACCATTGGTCCATCATGCCCACCCACAGCATAGAGTATATTATTGAGTACACCAACACCAGCACCAGAACGGCGTGCTGACATATCTGCCACAGGACTCCAAGTGTCGGTTTGTGGATTATAACGTTCTACAGATGATAAGCATTGACGTGAAAATCCATCGTACCCGCCCACAGCATAGAGTAAACCATTTACAACACCCACACCAACTGAACTGCGTCGTGTAGACATTGATGCTATAAGACGCCAAAGTTCTGTTTTGGGATCGAATACTTCTGCGCTGCATAATCCTGTGGTACCGTCAAAACCGCCTACTGCATAAATGTATCCATTTAAAACAGCCACACCTAGCGTTGAGCGACGTGCTTCCATGCTATTACAGCTAAGCCATTGATCTGTGGCTGGATTGTAAACATCAACGGTGCGCACGCGCAATGAACCATTGAAGCCGCCAATGGCGTAAACTTTATCTCCCAAGACAGCCAATCCGGCGCTATAAGTGAGATTTAAAAATGTTAAGTTTACAATAACAACATCTTAAACATTATAAATAAACATCGTTTTGGATAGAGTCGCTGGCCATTTCAAATTATTTGTACTTACCGACAACGTCTGTTTGGCATTTCTGCTGCTTGGTACCATTTCTCTTCACGCAAATCATAGCATTCCACCGAACGTATTGCTTTTGGCGCTTGACCACCTATTGCTAAGAGTATTTTAGGCAAACCTACAGGCTTACGTGGTATGGTACGAGCAGATTTGGTGTCATTCGGTAATAAATGATAGGTCAGCGCTTCAATTATCAAATTTTTGCATATAATATTCCCCTCTAACAGTGGTTCCTTATCGACGCGTTGTGTTATATATTCTTTAGAGAGAAAGGGCAAACGAACATGTTCCATAAGTGTTGCAGTGTATTGTTCACGCATCGTGGGATCATAACGTATCCAAGATATGACACATTCATAGACCTTTTCTTCGCTTGGCACACATATGCGATCATTGCATATTAAATTTATTACTTGTTCATGATTTAAATTTAGAAATTCATCAAATTGAATTACTTCACTGAAAATATCAAATGAATGAAGGCGTTAGTTTAGAATTTTGCAAAGCTTATGATAAATATTCTTTTTTTTTTTTTTTTGGGATTTGTTATAATGGCTGGAACGTTTGATTCCACTGCCAGGTAATTCTTCAAACTTGACAAATAATTCAAAAATATTATTGTAGAATTAGTTCTTGACAAAAATTCCAATCTTGATATGTTTTGAATAATCTTGCAAAATTAAATATGTTTTTGTGTTCTTATATTAATTATAGAAATAGTTCTTGACAAAAATTCCAAGCTTGATATTCTTCTTGTAAATCTTCTTCCTTGTTTTTATATCCAGTGCAAGTTGGCCATTTAACTTTTCAAATAATATGTATATATATATATGATATTTAATTATTTAAAAATAAAATAATCGGATAAATGAAAAGAAACAAGTTAAAAGGAATAATACCATCATTTATTAAAAATCAATTTTCGCTTCATTAAGGAAGTTAATCAATTGAGTTACTTTGGTAAGATTCATATTAATAAGAATATCATTAAAAGAAAAATTATTAATAAAAAGATCATATGAACTTCTAATCTCATTCAAAAAACGACAAACAAAAGTCTTATGATATACATCATCAATCAAACCACACCTACAATAAGGAGAACTGAAAACTCCAATTTTGTGTAGATATGATTTATCATATGTGTGACCAGTTAAAATTCTGTTAATTCTTTTAATATCATAAGGAGGCAAACTAATTTTACGAAACCAACAAAAGTTTGCATTTTTTTAAAAATGGAAGCAAACAAATTTGGATGATCCTTTGAATAATTTAAAAAATTTAAATAAAAAGCATCGAAAATCATATTTCTTAAAATTTTTTGAGCCTCAGCAATAGTGAATTTAACATTTTTAAAAAAGCCATCATAAATAGCCTTTTTAGCTAATTCATCAGCTTTCTCATTACCATAAATGCCAACATGACTAGGTGTCCAAATAATATGTATGTTATCAAATTTGCTATCAATAATTTTCTTATGAATTCTAATAGCAATAGAATTAACAGTATTATTATTTTTTAAAATTTGACATGAAACTAAAC
Organism: Eurosta solidaginis; assembly: GCF_040869045.1. Lineage (NCBI taxonomy): Eukaryota > Metazoa > Arthropoda > Insecta > Diptera > Tephritidae > Eurosta > Eurosta solidaginis. Next base: position 296,197,659 of record NC_090320.1, read on the forward strand.
TATCAGTAAAAATAACTACATTAGAGCAATTATTAACAAAGGCAGCATCAATAGCTTCTTCAATGGCTAACAATTCACCAAAAGAAGAAGAAGCTTTAAATGATAAATTAAAACAAACTTCTAATCCAATATTTAAATAAAGAATTCCACAACCATTATTATCATCAGAAAGAGAAGCATCAGTATAAAAAATTACGAGATTTATAACATTTAAAATTTCATTATAATGATATTTAATAATATTATTTGGCAATAACGATTTTTTCGTAGGTAAACTTTTATCAATAATTAACAAATTCGATCGAGAGAAACCATGAATAATCATATCAATATTATCAAAAATTGACTTATATTTTTTATAAATAGAAGAATATCTAGAATTACAGTTCATATAATCAACAATAGAAGATTTAATTGGATCGTTATAAGCAAAGATTTTAACTAATTCTTTAGTCATAAGCAATTTAGAACGTTCAATAGGTGGTTATTTGATAAAGCATAAATGGTATGAATAGGTGTAGAATGAGTGACTCCCAAACACCTTCTAAGAAATTTATTTTGTAAAGTGCGTATCTTAATAGAAGAAGAAGATGAAGTATTTACCAAAGATGTACTCGAGTATTCAATTTTAGATCTAACTAGGGATTTGTATAAATTCAGCGCTTTCTGAGGATGCAGACCAGACTTAATATTAGTTAAATATTTGAAATCAGTGCATTCACTTCGTTTTCTGACGTCGTCGCGTCAAGTTCGGTTTTCCCCACAACTCAACCGCGTGTTATTAAGGGGCTTTACTCACGCGGTTTGAGAATAAAATGGCGGATAGTGCGGGAGTCGAAATGACAAAAATTAATTAAAAATACTTACGAATTGTGCGCTGTATCGTAAAAATATGCAAATTGTGCAAAAAATGACAATCATTTGCTCTCGGGCAAAAATCCTAAAAAACTTTAAAATAAAACATGCACTTTGTGCAAAAACATACATACATATAATTGCTATCGTGCATAATCAAATTTAACATTGAAGTGTTAATAAATATATCAAATATATAAACAAATTTAAAATTAAAATTAAAAGAAATTAAAACACAAGTAAAACTTTCGTTTTACACATATACATACATTACTTTATGATACTATCATCAAGTGCAACAAACGGAACATGTAACGGGGTAGTGATTACCTTATATATAAATGACGAAAATGCATACAACTGCACCGGGACAAATAACGGGATAGAAAATATCCTCATATTTTAATGTACAGTCATGTTCACATGACGAGTGAATATGAAAAATAATCAGCCCTATTCTGCATTTCGACTTGGATTGGAATTTTTTCGATTTGGCAATTTTGGTATTCTGTGTTCCAATCTCTTTCGATCCAACTTCGAATCGTTCGATTTTTTGTATTCTGCATTTCGATCGTAGTTCCGTTTTTCTAAGTTGCAAATTAGTTGGCGGAAAAATATTTTATTATTTTTTTATTAATTTATAACAGAATTTTAACAAAAATGTAAGTAAAACTTGTTAAGAAACGTAGAAGGCTTGATGATGATTGTTTTTTATGTTTCCAGGTCAAAAACAACATGTCGATGTCGAAGTCCTTGGACGTATTTGCCCCGCAAAAGTATCTAACACATACTTCAAAGCATCCTTGTTAAGTCGAAAGTTTTTTTTTTGAACCTAAATAAGAAAATAAGTCATTAAACTTTACCACTTTTAAGTTCAATTTCTTACAATTCGTCACTCATCTCAAATGGATTACACAAATCTCGCAATATTTGCCTTTTCATTCTCGCCTGGCAATTTTCGTATGCGTTACTTTCCAACTCCATAAATAAAGCCGTGGCTATTGATTCCTTTATAATAGACAGCTATAATTTGTGTATGTTCGTTTGGTCCAATTATATGCCAAAGCAAGCTGCCGGCGTAGAGGAAGGTGAAGCGAAAACGTAAACAATCCTTGCGGAAAGAATAAATAAACCTTTATAAAATATTTTAGGCCAATGCAATGAAATTAGCATCATTAAAATTCAGAAAATGTCAACTATATTCGTGCAGGAATCCGTTTTAACAAAATTTGGTGGCCACGGCAGGGAATTGGCCAAAAGAACGACAAAAACACACTTATAATTATGAAAACACTTCACTCAAAAAAATATAACACTGCGGCAATATATTCTATTGCTTTTTTTTGTACAAAATGGCGTGGATAATAAAATATAAACGTTTTTCAGTGTTTTTTACAAATTTTCTTTAATTTATTTTGTTCCAATGTTCACATTCCGTACCAACAGCTGATTTCGAAAAATCATTTGCTCTTCCTCTTCTCTTTACGATTCCGTCGTAATGCAGAATACCAAACTTCGATTAAAGCGGAGCGTAGAACGGGAACGTAATCGAAATGCAGAATAGGGGTGAATTATAATAATTAAATGGATAATTAACAACTTAAGACAATTTGAATATAACCTGGCGTGGTGCCATGAAAACACCAGCTTACAAAGCACATAGTTAAATACAAATAGCAAGCTGCTACACATGGTTCTGGCCAGTTGGTATTACCATTGTGTACTAGTGGAGCCAAAATTACTTACATACTTTGGAAAGTTAATCCAGAAATTAATCATTTTATGCATTGGACAATAACCTGGAACTGGGACTTTCAAAGATAAGAAGGTCCTCCTCCATGCAATCAAATCTCGAAAAAAAATAAAAATTTGAATAAATTTATATTTGCACTTGAATTTTTGACTATCATATCATAATGATCCTTTACAGAAAGACTTATTTAAAATACGACCAAGAATTTTAATAGAATTGACTTGAGATACAGTAATACCATTAACCACAACATTAACATCCTTTTACAACCTTTACTAATACGCATAAATTTAGTTTTAGAAGCATTGAAAGATAAATTTAAAGAACATAAATTTGCAAATTCATTTATGTTGAAGATTTGAATTAGCATTTTCAAATTTGTTACCAGCAGATAAAATAAAGAAATCATCAGCAAATTGAAAAATAGAAGTATTACAGTCATTTAAATCATGAAATTTAGCACTGTATATGTTAAATAAAATAGGAGATAAACAACTACCCTGTGGTAAACCATTAAAAATTTCAACAACATCATTATTAATTTTAAGACTTCTGAAATCTAAGAAGTTAATAATCCAATTAATATAGCCTATCTCAATATCAAACTCAAAAAATAAATTTTTAAGAATACTAATATCGACACAATTAGAGGCATTACTAAAAACAGTCGAACAAAGAATAATATTTATACTCAGCTGAGCAGAGCTCACAGAGTATATTAACTTTGTTCGCATAACGGTAATCCGTAACGGCATAAACTAATCGAGATAGATATAGACTACTATATAGCAAAATGATCTTGGCGAAAAAAGAAATTCATTTAGCCATGTCCGTCCGTCCGTCCGTAAACACAACTTGAGTAAATATTGAGGTATCTTGCTTAAATTTCGTACGTGGGTTCTTGGGCGCTCATCTCAGATCGCTATTTAAAATGAATGAAATCGGACAACAACCACGCCCACATTTTCGATATCGAAATTTTCGAAAAACCGAAAAAGTGCGATAATTCATTACCAAAGACGGATAAAGCGATGAAACTTGGTAGGTGCGTTGACCTTATGACGCAAAATAGAAAATTAGTAAAACTTTGGACAATGGGCGTGGCACCGCCCACTTTTAAAAGAAGGTAATTTAAAAGTTTTGCAAGCTGTAATTTGGCAGTCGTTGAAGATATCATGATGAAATTTGGCAGGCACGTTACTGCTATTACTATATGTGCGCTAAATAAAAATTAACAAAATCGGATAACCAACACGCCCACTTTAAAAAAAAAAAATTTTTTAAGTCAAATTTTAACAAAAAATTTAATATCTTTATAGTATATACGTAAATTATGTCAACATTCAACTCCAGTAATGATATGGTGCAACAAAATACAAAAATAAAAGAAAATTTCGAAATGGGCGTGGCTCCGCCTTTTTCATTTAATTCGTCTAGAATACTTTTAATGCTATAAGTCGAACAAAAATTTACCAATCCTTGAAAATTTGGTAGGGACATAGATTCTATGACGATAACTTTTTTCTGTGAAAATGGGTGAAATCGGTTGAAGCCACGCCCAGTTTTTATACTCAGTGGACCTTGTCCTTCCGCTCGGCCGTTAACACGATAACTTGAGCAAAAATTGATATATCTTTACTAAACTTAGTTCATACTTATCTGAACTCACTTTATCTTGGTATAAAAAATGGCCGAAATCCGACTATGACCACGCCCACTTTTCCGATATCGAAAATTGCGAAAAATGAAAAAAATTCCATAATTCTATACCAAATATGAAAAAAGAAACATGGTAATTGGATTCGTTTGTTGACGCAAAATATAACTTTAGAAAAAACTTAGTAGAAGAAAATGAAAAAGTTCTGCAGGGCGAAATCAAAAGCCTTTGGAATCTTGGCCGGAATACTGTTCGTGGTATTACATATATAAATAAATTAGCGGTACCCGACAGATGATGTTCTGGGTCACCCTGGTCCACATTTTCATCGATATCTCGAAAGCGCCTTCACATATACAACTAAGGGCCACTCCCGTTTAAAACCCTCATTGTATTTCATCATTAATACCTTTAACTTGATACCCATATCGTACAAACGCATTCTACACCCCTGGTCCACCTCTATGGCGATATCTAGAAAAGGCGTCCACCTATAGAACTAAGGCCCACTCCCTTTTAAAATACTCTTTAATACCTTCCATTTGAAACCCAGGTCATACAAGCACATTCCAGGGTTACCCTAGGTTCATTTTGCTAAATGGTGATTTTCCCTTATTTTGTCTCCAAAGCTCTCAGCTGAGTAGGTAATGTTCGGTTACACCCGAACTTAGCCTTCCTTAATTGTTTTATTTTGACTTTTGAATATACTTATTTGATGAAGAATATGATTAATACACATTGTTGCTGACTTATTTTTTCTATAAGCAAAATAAGTACTTGGAAATTTAGAATTTACCTCAAGAAAATTATATATTTTATTTTTAACACAAGCATTAATTATTTTAAGGGGAACAGAAATGAGAGCTATAGGTCTAAAATTACGAAAATCACTAGTATCTTTATCTTTTTCTGGAATAGGGACTATTTTAATGTTTCTCCAATTATCTGGAATATTATTACTGAGAAAAATATTCGAAAGTGCAGTTTTAAAATTATTTAAAGTGTTATCAGAAAAAGCTTTAATAGGTAATTCTATCTAAACCAGCAGCAGAATCTCTAGTTTTCTTATTTAAAACATCAAAAATATTATCATAAGAAAAAGCCAAATCGATATCAATTTCAACACATTCATTTAAAGGCATACTCACAGAATTTTGAGGCACTTGATCTTTTAACATATTCAAAAAACTTAAATTATTATCATTACACCATACAGAGTTTCTATTAACACTGAAATCACCACTTAATGATTTAACAAAACGCCAAGCACTTTTACCAATACCTTTATTAATGTCATCAATTTTACTATTACTTAGCTTTTTTAACAACCTTTTTCCAATTTTTTTGCTGTTGAATCAACTCATCAAAATTTGATGGACTAGGAATAAGTTTAACTTTCTTATAAGCAATTATTAAAAATCTAAAAGCTTTAGCAGTTTCATCAGTCCACCAAGCCTTTGGAATTTTCAAATGACTAACTGTATAAGTAGCACAATTAATTTCATTATTTATTTTACTTTCAAAATCATCTATATTAAAATCAATTTCAAGCTTACTAAGGGAATTTAAAAGTTTGTTACTAGCCAAAAATATATTCAAGTTATTTGTAGCAATATTACTTTCAATTATAATTGGCATATGATGACTACCACCAATTCTTATACTATCAACAAAAAATTTGAAGTTTATATTACTATTTGAAAAAGCAAGATCCAGAACAGAGCCAGCAGTTGATTTAAAATCTTTAAAAAAAGTAAAGTTGCCATCATTCAGAATTTGAAATGAAGATTGTTGAATTAAATCAAAAAGATGATTACCTCTTGAGTTATTAATATTTTCTCCCCAACCAATATATCTAGAATTGAAATCACCAACAATAAGAACATTTCTATAGCTTTCCAAAAAACCAATGAGTCTATTTAATTCATTAACAAAATCAGAAACACAAATGCTAGGCGGAAAATAAGCAGTACAAATAATTAAATTATGATTTAAATTTAAAGTTTGTATTATAAGAACATCATAAGCAGGAGTGAAGTTAATTCTTTTAAATCTAATAAATTTTTTAATTAGAAAAGCAACACCACCATAACCATCCTGTCTAAATTTTTTAATTGAATTATAGTTAATAAAATGTCTGTCATTATTTAATCTAGAGTGAAAATTTTCATTCAAAGATGTAATATCAATATCATTATTATTAATATAATATTCAATATAATCAGCATTGGCTTTAAGCGATTGGCAATTATATTGTAAGACCCTCATTTAAAAGGATTATGATTTGATAATAATTTTATTTTATTCTCGTCACAATTAGCTAAAACACTATCACATTTTGATTTTAATTTAAAAAAGTCATTCATTAATGAAGAATTTTGATTTTCAAGAGTTATTTTTTGAGTAAAAAGAATAAATTCTGAAAGAAGTTTCTCTAACTCTGAAACAATACCTTTTTGATATTCAAAAGTATTGTAAACTGGAATACTTTTTGATGAATTTGATCTATTATTTCTTGGCACATTTATTTTTGAATTTATAAAATTAACCCTTTCATCAAATGTTTTGGAAAACATATGAGATAAGACAGGAAGCACCTGAAAGTCATTCCGGGGACCTATTTTATACTATAATACTTACTTGAAATGCTGCTCTATATAAGTATCGGCATAGTTAAGTAAATCTACACATCCATGTATATCAGCAAATTCACGTATTCCCAAACAATTACTCGCATCCAATTGGGTTTGTAAGTAGTCGCAACATGCTTCACGCACATCAATTAACTGCAATAAATTGGCAGCTGTCAATAATACTTGCACATTATCCTCGTTAACTTCCACAGTTGATGTGTAAACATATTCGATAAGTAATTCGAGCGCACGATGATCAACACCCTGTAATGTGATACGGCCTTGACGTGATTCCTCAAAGCCGGTGAACATGGCATAAAAGTATGGGCTGCACGACGCGAGTACCATTTTGTGTGCAGGAATCTCAATACCATCAGCAACCAATGTTACATCACAAAGTAAGTTTTGCCTACAATGATATAGAGGAGTGAGACGGTTGTTGTTGTTATAGCGAGTGAGATGGATATGATGTTCCGGCAAATGCAGCAAAACCATTTCTCAGGACCGGGGTCAGGAGACGGACCTGGATTGGGTTCGATACCTTCCCGGAGCAGGAGAGTATGGCGTAGTCCCGCTGCTGGGAGGATGACAATTTGTGGGAGGGACACAACAAATGGGGTTACACTGAAATGACAGTCCTTGATCGGGAAAAATCCCGAGTCGCTCCGGTACATAGGACCGACTGCCTTGGGATATGATGTTGCAGTTCTAGAACTATGTAAACATTATCTGGTTACTAACATCAGCCGTGCTCAGACACAGAGAACCTAAGAGAGGGCACCCAACATGCTTATAGTTTGTGTACTTTCAACAAAGGGTGGATAATTCATTAGTACTTGCTTTTTATCCTCAGTTTCATCCTCAAGCCGAGTTAATGTTTTTGCTTTACATGCAATTCAGTATTCCACCAAGCGAAACTCTCTTGTAATGTAGGCTAATTTCAAATTAAAGCCTCACAATAATTATGTGCTTCCCAACGTTGTATTTATTTTTAGATATTTAATCGCAATTTCTATGTGTAAAAGTGCATATCTTCATATTGCCGCTGGGCGTAGTAGTCAAGTTCAAGGTATTTAAATATGCATATAGGAGCATCAATATTTGTTGTGCATATATACATACAATTGTACTAAATTTAATATTATCTTTGGCCTCGATCAAGTTCAAATAAGCTAAGCTTACAAATATCAGCTTCAAATATTTGTGTTATTGCATGTTTTTATGGATGCACGACAGCCGCCGTGGTGTGGTGGTAACGTGCTCCGCTCTTCGAGAGTACTGGGTTCAACTACCAGGGCGAAATGATATTAAAAATTTTGAAAAAAGCTTTTTTAATTATAAATACGTTTTTCTAATCGGGGTCGCCCTTGGGCAGTGATTTGGTAAACACTCGGAGTGTATTTCTGTCATGAAAAGCTTCTCAGTGAAAACTCATCTGCTCTGCAGATGTCGTTCGGAGTCGGCATAAAACATGTACTTCCGGGCCCGCCAATTTTTAGGTAAAATTAAGAAGATCACGACGCAAATTGGAAGAAAGCTCGGCCTTAACCTCTTCAGAGATAATTTTTTTTTAATAAACAATTAGGATAATTTTTTTTTTTTAACTCGTGTATGTATATCTAATAATCATCGCATTTGCATATATGAATAAGCAAAATATATATTAGGGTACTCTAAAAAGGCTGAAGCATTATGCATTAAGCATTAGTATTAAGAAATATGGGTTTAATGGTGCAGAAACACCATGTCTTTTTTACATTTAGTATTTCAGGTTCGAACTTGGAAATGGAAAAAGTGCGTTTTATTTAGTTTTGCATAGTAATTAGGGTAAATAGGTAAAATTTTATCATATACTTAGCCATCATCAAATATATTATTTCTAGCTGCTGTTTTTATGTGCGGATCCCTTTTTCGCTCTTATTTGGAATACAAATCTATAAATAAAGATTTGGTTGTAAAGATGGAGATTTGGGCTATTAACGAGTTTGGGCAATTTTGGTCGCAGTGCTTCATTTTAGTTATATATTATTAAAATAATTTGTTTAAATAAACGATTGTGAGCTCACAAAGAAAACTATTTGTACTATGGCACTATTGTGAATATTTGCACTGCATTTGCAATACAGCTGATTTCTGTTGATATTTGACAAGAGACTTTTATATACATACATACGTTCATAAAACATTCCTACATAAAACTTTCATTATTTTGATGGTGACATCGTAGCCGCATATAAGCAAATAAGAACAGCTGATTTCTGTTGATTTTTGATTTGAAACTTTTAAAACCGTTTAAGTTAAATACCTACATACATACATACGTGGTAAGTCGTTAAATTTGTATTTTGCGTGAGATCGATTTATTTATTTGGGACGAAGTATCTATGGTTCGTAAAGTTGCAATTACTATTGTTAACAAACTTTTAAAAGACATCATGAATGTTAATTTGCCATTTGGGGGAAAAATATTTGTATTTGGATGTCTTCCCGTTGTTAGACATGCGACCAGAACTTCACTTATTGAAAATTGTATAAAACGCTCACCGTTGGGGGCAAAAGTAAGAATTCGACGATTAATCCAAAATATGCGAGCAAATAATGACCATGCGTTTAAAAACAGGTTGCTCAAAATAGGAAATGGCGACTTAGAAATTCAATCAAATATATCCGAAGATACGATTAAAATACATGGAAAATACTACATTGATCATAATAACCTCACTGCTTTCGTTCAACAGCTATTTTATGTCCAAAAAAATTACGATTGCTCCACTTTAAATGAGTTTATTGTATCTAATTTATTGTCAGATGAGAGTAGAGTTGAGAAAGATGAAACTCATAATGTTCAGTGTTATCCAACTGATTTTCTTAATTCCTTAAATCCTTCCGTCAATTGCGCAACGGTGTGGGAAATTTTATATTAAAGTTTCATTTTAACCTAATGAACACCAAGGATTACTCTATGTGCGTTTGGGTACTCCTTAAACATAAATCCATATTCTGATTAGCCTAAGAAAACTCACAAATATCATTTTTATTAATGCCCAAAGTTGATAGTACTATAGTCAAAGATATCTCATGTAAATTTTGGTCCCAATGCAGACGTTTGAAGGTGTCTTCATAAATTAGACTCAATTTGGCTCCTGCCCGACATGCCATAATCGGCTTTTAATAGAGATCATTTACGTGGATTAAATTATACCACAGTATTGCCATTTGAAGGGTTGAGACTAAAAAACTTATTTTTAAGGAAGGCCCTAATGTACACGAAATGTATGTGTGTAAATTGTCTACTGCTATAAGTTGTGTCTAATGCTTATCATGAGGAAATCCTATTTCCTATATGAAAATTGATGTTCTGCTTTATTAAGCAAACTCGATCATTTCTAATATAGTACAGACCGACGTTAAAAGGCAAACCTAAACAAGATTTTCTGCTAGCGCTTGATATGTAAATGGCATACCGTAAACCAGCCACCAACCAGACAAGTTATGCAAAGTGAAATTAAAAGCTAGACGTATATAGTTTAACAAACCAACAAAACTAGAAATGATTGGGACGCCCAAGTGTTTGAGACGCGCGTCGACAGCTGGTATTTATTGTCGACATCAACTGCCGGCTTTGTTGCCTTTTATTCATATTAGGCAGCAATCAAGCAACTAAGCTGTAAGGGAATTTTAATGATAACATAAATAATGCATGAAAAGTATGTATTAATATGCGTATTTTTTTGGCAAATGTTGTCTACCTTGAATATAAAAATATATACACAAGCAAGTGCAAAATAAAACAAGTAAGGAAGGCTAAGTTCGGGTGTAACCGAACATTACATACTCAGTTGAGAGCTATGGAGACAAAATAAGGAAAATCACCATGTAGGAAAATGAACCTAGGGTAACCCTGGAATGTGGTTGTATGACATGTGTATCAAATGGAAGGTATTAAAGAGTATTTTAAGAGAGAGTAGGCCATAGTTCTATGGATGGACGCCATTTAGGGATATCGCCATAAAGGTGGACCAGGGGTGACTCTAGAATATGTTTGTACGATATGGGTATCAAATGAAAGCTGTTAATGAGTATTTTGAAAAGCAGTGATCCTTAGTTCCATAGGTGGACGCCGTTTCGAGATATCGCCATAAAGGTGGACCAGGGGTGTCTCTAGTTGTACGATATGGGAATCAAATGAAAGGTGTTACTGAGCATTTTAAGAGGGAGTGGGCATTAGGTCTATAGGTGCACGCCTTTTCGAAATGTCGCCATTAGGGTGGGCCAGGGGTGACTCTAGAATGTGTTTGTATGATATGGGTATCAAATGAAAGATGGTAATGAGTTTTTTAAAAGGGAGTAATCCTTAGTTCTATAGGTGGACGCCTTTTCGAGATATCGCCATAAAGGTGGACCAAGGGTGACTCTAGAATGTTTGTACGATATGGGTATCAAACGAAAGGTGCTACTGAGCATTTTAAGAGGAAGTGGGCATTAGGTCTATAGGTGGACGCCTTTTCGAGGTATCGTCATTAGGGTGGGCCAGGGGTGACTCTAGAATGTGTTTGTACGATATGGGTATCAAACGAAAGGTGTTACTGATCATTTTAAGAGGGAGTGGGCATTAGGTCTATAGGTGGACGCCTTTTCGAGATATCGCCATTAGGGTGGGCCAGGGGTGACTCTAGAATGTTTGTACGATATGGGTATCAAACGAAAGGTGTTACTGATCATTTTAATAGGGAGTGGGCATTAGGTCTATAGGTGGACTCCTTTTCGAGATATCGCCATTAGGGTGGGCCAGGGGTGCCTCTAGAATGTTTTTGTACGATATGGGTATCAAATGAAAGGTGGTAATGAGTATTTTAAAAGGGAGTAATCCTTAGTTCTATAGGTGGACGCCTTTTCGAGATATCGCCATAAAGGTGGACCAAGGGTGACTCTAGAATGTTTGTACGATATGGATATCAAACGAAAGGTGTTACTGAGCATTTTAAGAGGGAGTGGGCATTAGGTCTATAGGTGGACGCCTTTTCGAGATATCGCCATTAGGGTGGGCCAGGGTGACTCTAGAATGTTTGTACGATATGGGTATCAAACGAAAGGTGTTACTGAGCATTTTAAGAGGGAGTGAGCATTAGGTCTATAGGTGGACGCCTTTTCGAGATATCGCCATTAGGGTGGGCCAGGGTGACTCTAGAATGTGTTTGCACGATATGGGTATCAAATGAAAGGTGGTAATGAGTATTTTAAAAGGGAGTAATCCTTAGTTCTATAGGTGGACGCCTTTTCGAGATATCGCCATAAAGGTGGACCAAGGGTTACTGAGCATTTTAAGAGGGAGTGGGCATTAGGTCTATATGTGGACGCCTTTTCGATATATCGCCATTAGGGTGGGCCAGGGGTGACTCTAGAATGTTTGTACGATATGGGTATCAAACGAAAGGTGTTACTGAGCATTTTAAGAGGGAGTGGGCATTAGGTCTATAGGTGGACGCCTTTTCGAGATATCGCCATTAGGGTGGGCCAGGGTGACTCTAGAATGTGTTTGTACGATATGGGTATCAAATGAAAGGTGGTAATGAGTATTTTAAAAGGGAGTAATCCTTAGTTCTATAGGCGGACGCCTTTTCGAGATATCGCCATTAGGGTGGGCCAGGGGTGACTCTAGAATTTTTGTACGATATGGGTATCAAACGAAAGGTGTTACTGAGCATTTTAAGAGGGAGTGGGCATTAGGTCTATAGGTGGACGCCTTTTCGAGATATCGCCATTAGGGTGGGCCAGGGTGATTCTAGAATGTGTTTGTACGATATGGATATCAAACTAAAAGTATTAATGAGGGTTTTAACAGCGAGTGGCCCTTAGATGTATATGTGAAGGCGTTCTCGCGATATCGACCAAAATGTGGACCAGGTGATCCAGAAAATCATCTGTCGGGTACTGCTAATTTATTTATATATGCAATACCACTAACAGTATTCCTGCCAAGATTCCAAGGGCTGTTGATTTCGCCTTGTAGAACTTTTTCATTTTCTTCTACTTAATATCGTAGGTGTCACACCCATTTTACAAAGTTTTTTCCAAAGTTATATTTTGCGTCAATAAACCAATCCAGTTACCATGTTTCATCCCTTTTTTCGTAGTTGGTATAGAATTATGGCATTTTTTTCATTTTTCGTAATTTTCGATATCGATAAAGTGGGCGTGGTTAAGGTCGGATTTCGGCCATTTTTTATACCAAGATAAAGTGAGTTCAGGTAAGTACGTGGGCTAAGTTTAGTAAAGATATATCGATTTTTGCTCAAGTTATTGTGTTAACGGCCGAGCGGAAGGACAGACGGTGGACTGTGTATAAAAACTGGGCGTGGCTTCCACCGATTTCGCCCATTTTCACAGAGAACAGTTACCGTCACAGAATCTATGCCCCTACCAAATTTGAGAAGGATTGGTATATTTTTGTTCGACTTATGGCATTAAAAGTATTCTAGACAAACTAAATGAAAATGGGCGGAGCCACACCCATTTTGAAATTTTCTTTTATTTTTGGATTTTGTTGCATCATATCATTACTGGAGTTGAATTTTGACTTAATTTACTTATATACAGTAAAGATATTAACTTTTTTGTTAAAATTTGAATTTAAAAAAATTTTTTTTTAAAAAGTGGGCGTGTTCTTCATCCAATTTTGCTAATTTTTATTTAGCACATATGTAGTAATAGTAGTAACGTTCCTGCCAAATTTCATCATGATATCTTCAACGACTGCCAAATTACAGCTTGCAAAACTTTTAAATTACCTTCTTGTAAAAGTGGGCGGTGCCACGCCCATTGTCCAAAATCTTACTAGTTTTCTATTCTGCGTCATAACGTCAACCCATCTACCAAGTTTCAGCGCTTTAACCGCCTTTGGAAATGAATTATCGCATTTTTTCGGTTTTTCGAAATTTTCGATATCGAAAAAGTGGGCGTGGTTATAGTCCGATATCGTTCATTTTAAATAGCGATCTGAGATGAGTGCTCAGGAACCTACATACCAAATTTCATCAAGATACCTCAAAATTTACTCAAGTTATCGTGTTAACGGACGGACGGACGGACGGACGGACGGACGGACGGACGGACGGACGGACGGACGGACGGACATGGCTCAATCAAATTTTTTTTCGATCCTGATTATTTTGATATATGGAAGTCTATATCTATCTCGATTCCTTTATATATGTACAACCAACCGTTATCCAATCAAACTTAATATACTCTGTGAGCTCTGCTCAACTGAGTATAAACACAAATATATATGTACTACATAGGTACTAAGTATATGTACATATAAGCACTTACTTGCGCATTTCGTTCATGGCCTCGAATGAGCGTGCGGTGTGTTGCTCATTGTGATATTGTCCCACTGTGCGATCCTTGCTATTTGGGCGCTGAATATGTTTTTGGGAACTTTCATCTAATGAATTTTGACTTGCATATCGTAGAAGACAACTATTTGTTGTTGTTTTCATATATTGAACAATTTGTAGAAAACGCAGATCAAAAAAGGAAAAACAAAAAATTTTGTGTGTATAACTAGATGTGCATTTGATAGAAACGTTGTAGTACTTTACCTGCCGCGGTCCATGCTACCTTCAGCAGCTGGATTTTGCATGCCATTAGCATGGTTACCTGCAGCACCGCCACCGCCAATTCCATCTCCGCTAGAACCACCTACACCTGAACTTGCTCCACCCGTTGGCTGATTGTGTCCCAAATTGCTCATAATGCCCAGCGTGTATTTGGTTAGCAGCGCACTCAACGATATCATGCACCAACAAAACCCTCACTTTCTTAATTCCACTGGTTGTGGGCCGCAAAAGCGGTTTATTTAATTAAACAATTTTGTTTTTAAAATGCAACTTATTTATTTTTTCAAGCAAATACACAAAAAACTCAGACTGACACAAAGAAAAAGCAGTTGATATACACTTTAGTGCTACCTTACTGAACGAATACTACAACAGCTGATCTTAACAGGGTCACGCAAATATTTCAATATAACAAACTAAAGGCGCGTTTGTATAGAACGCTGTGAACTGTGCTTCGCTTTGATATATGAGTTCAATGATGCTGCACATTGTATTACTATGGCGATAACGCTGGAAATGACTTTTTTTTATCTTATTTTCATATCTGATTCCCAGTACCTCAGCGTGCAGCCCAGTACGCTGTGATTGTAGCAGTAAATCAAAACAATTCTTTCATCGACTTATATAGCAGGTCCTCTGTTTTCTTCAATTTATTATTCGGCCATGTTTGTTTGTCTGTCCTACAAGAGTTTAACGAGTACCAATAGTAGATAAGGATCTTTTGGAACTGGTTATATATTTTTTTATGATTATTTCGACCCCTTTGTAGCGTGCAGTAATGTCTGTGCCTCAATGTTAATGAGAACAACAACATATAAGAGTGTGATGTTTGACGACCTTGGCCGATGCGATTGGGGCGTTGAGCCTTGTGAGTGCTATTTGACTGCATGAGTAAGTGGAGTAAATTTCACTTACTGTTAAGGGAAGAGTTTAAGTTATGAAGATGATTTTATCTCTTTTCCAGCTGTGCGGAATAGGATAGAATGACATTAGTTCTATCCACATTTCCCAGGCAAGGATATATATGTAGGCATACCAAGCTTAGGTATCGTTACCTAGGTGACACTATCAGATCGGAGAGAAATTTTATTGTCCCTATCAATAATCAAATCCAACACTCCATCATAGCACTGTCTGGAGGACATACTTCGACCATGACGTATTATCTCTTCGTTATGGGGTTCTTAGGATAGAATTCTGTTGAGTTTAGAGGAGCTGTCTTCAACCCACCAGCAGGAGGAATATCAAGACCCGACCTTAGCTATGTTTATAGCTTTCTGAGCTCAATATTGGTTGAGAAATGTATCTATCTTAAGTGATCCAAAAGATTTTTATTTTGTGTTATATAAACCTACATATATACCACAAATAACATACAGAAAATTGCGCATTGCGCATGTAACCAAAAGATAAGCTGTTTTTTATGGGCAATTCATACGACGATTTCCTTTAGCTCTTGTTTTTTCTCTCTTTCTTTCATTCGCTCAAGCAGTCAACGACTGACGTAAATGCGCAGAACGAAGCAATTTTGAACTCGTGAATTGCGAAATCTGTGTAGGTGATTTGTGCATATATATAATATTGTAACGAATTTGCTGCAAATCCTCTTATTTGCCCTTTTGCTAAGTTCGAATCACTAAATTGTTGAATAAATAACTCCAATATTGAAGAATGGAAAAATGGCCTTTATTAAAGTACTTCACAATCACACGTATACTTTGCTACTCGCTGGCTTAATAACCAAACTGATTGATAACTCAAAAGAAACTCTACTATTGGCCGCCAGATCGCGTGCTTAATCAAACTGATTGATAGCTCAACTCAAACTGAATTACAGCGCTTCTACATATGTCGGCTTTTATACTCTTTGGTTTCCTCGTTCGCCTCTTCTAGACGCTTCCAGAATCTACTAGTCCAGTATCTCTCAAACTTCTCAGCTGTAACTACAATTGCACGATTTTATAGCTTCTCTCATACCCCATGCTTGGATGTGTGAGCGACACTTCCACAATTATAATTGCCTACATTTAGGAGCATCTCAAATAAGATGTCTGCATATGGTTGTGCCTTGCTTCTCAGCTGCGTGTACCTATGTACATACATATGTGTAGACATAATGATTGATTCGTTTATGTAGATATATAATGATTGAATTATTGATGTGAATGTTTGTAGTTTACAGTCTCTCGCGCACACATAGGCGTAAATGCATCTGTGTGTGACATCTCTCGGCTGCCTTATATATGTGTATACATGATTTGATTATTGACGTAAATACTGCTTAGCATGGCCTTAGTGATGGTACAGCTTAGTGATGCTAATATCCGTGACAATATGATTTCGTATAGCTGCAGTCATTGGTGCCGTTTGTCGTATCGCTGTAGTCGTATCCCTAACGTAATCAGCTGTTTATCGTTACGACAGAAACCAAAAACCAATTGGTTGGCTACGATACGGTTACGACCTTACCGGCACCAATAATTTATTGCATTGATTCCCATAAGGTTGGTCGAATCAGCTGTTATAAGGTTACCGATACGGTTACCGATAAAGCACCATTGTCTTCAGCTTTATATTATTTAAATCAGTCCAAAAAGTATGCACAAGTTTTGCGGCATTCCGTGTTTACTGTGCTTTGAGCAAAACAGCTGTTTGCTATACAATATATAGTCGTTATAAAAGTTTAGGAAGCAAGGAAGCAGAAAGCTTTTTCCAACTTTTTCTTTATCAAATTTGGAGTTGATAACTGTAAATACTGAAAGAAGAATGTTAAAAATTTAGTTATATTTGAGACGCGGTGGTAAATGGTCAACATATATTTGATGCGAATATTAAGAAAAGTACAGATGTGTGTATATCATACATATAAATGGTTATCAACTAAGCATATACACACATACGCCCAACCTATCGTTTAGTACATTCAAGCATATTGATGTCGATTACACAAAAAGTGAACTTTACAATATTTATTAAAAAAAAAAAATAAATCATGTAATAAAACTAAAAATAAAGTGTGTTTCTTTGAGTAAAAATTTAACGTCATACTGAAATGCGCGAAATTATCATTGAAGTTGGTATTCGCTGAATTGTAATATACTTTTAGGCGCATTCGGACTAAAAACTGTTTGAAGTGAGAAATTACTATGTTATTTACTTATATTTTTCGAGTTCGAAAACCAAATCAAACCCGCATTTATTTTTTAATTTTAACCACATATTTGTGCATAATCACAAAAGGTCATTATCATTTTTCAAATCATATCTCACCTCATTAATTATGCTCTATTCTGTAATAATTATGGCCGGCATGCGTTGATGTCATAATTTCATCGTTTTCATGTACGTGCAATGTGAATATCTTTATATTTGTACGAAAAATCTATAGCCTACTGCCAAATGTAATCTAAGCCGACTTTACTGCTACAGTCGCTTTTTCATTGTCTGAGCCTGTCTGACCCTAATCCGGATAACTGCCGCCGGCATATGGCACGTTGACAACTTTGTGCTTTTGCTGTAAAGAAATTTAACAAGTAACGGTGTCTAGGTTCGGGTGTAACCGAACATTATATACTCTGCGCGAGCTTCAATTGTACATTTCATTTCAGATAAATTACTTTTCTACATAACACGTGGCACCGCCCGTTTAAAAGAAAAATATCTCCCCATTTCCTCTTACAGTAAAACTTGATAAGTGAAATATCATTGATTCATAACTATTTTTTGCTAAGTTATAGCTTATTATTCTAGTCTACGACCCTTTTAAACTTGTTTTATATCTAAGTTGCCGTGGTCTTTAACCGATCCCGTCCATTTTTACCAGAAATATTTTCTGCTATAGGGAAAACTTGTGTACCCAATTTTATTACGTTCCGTTAATTTTTTTTCGAGTTATGGCTCCCGAAACATAGAAAATTGCTTAGTCATAAAAGGGGCGGTGCCAAGCCAATTTTTTTAAATTTGAAGTTTTTCCTATTTATTGTTATAAATCCACTTGGGAAATGAAATACCATTGATAAAAAGTCTTTTTTTGCAAAGATATAGCATATATTATTCGTCCACGCCACTTTTAAAAATTTTTTATATAAAAGTGGGCGTGGTCCTTAACCGATTTCGTTAATTTTCCTTCAAAGCATTCCTTAGAGTAAAAGCAACCTCTCTGCAGAATTTTGTTACGATAGGTTTAACGATTTTTGATTTATGACTAATAATATTTTTAAAATTGATTTTATAACAAGTGGGCGGTGCCACGCTCATTTAAATTTTTTTTTTTTTAATTTTGATCAAGAGTTTCTATATCAGTCCACACGTCAAATTTCAACATTCTAGGTATATTATTTACTAAATAATAAGGTTTTTTGTGTTTTCCAAAATGTTACATATATAAAAATTGGGCGGGGTTATCATCCGATTTCGCTCATTTCCAATACCAATCTATTATAGGTCCAGATAACCTCGTGCAACAAATTTGGTGAAGATATCTGAATAATTAAGATAATCTGTGTGCAAAGCACGCTGAGTATAATAACATTCTTGGAAAATCAGTGCATTGTACGTTTCTGTGTGAGTGAGTATCTGTAAAAAACGTTTTATGTGACGCATTCAAAGTTTAGGGTGGATATATGTATTATGATTTAGTAGCGCATTTTTGTGTTTTTGTTGCTGTGCTTGTGCTTCTCGGTATTGAAGCAGACAATTAATGGGTTTTTGTTTTTACGACAGATCAGGTTAAATGACACTTTCGCTTTCGGTTCAACTTTTTCTGCGTAAAATTGAGTAGGTTTTTAAATCAATTGACAAAGGAGGGGGCGTTATTAGAAGATACAGTTGATGTTGGCTGTAAAGCAAAATTTCAATTAGGCGTTTCCTTTATTTGTTGTAGTAGAAAAACAAATATATATATTTCATCAAAAAATTTGACCTTGCGACGCTCTAAACTTTCTCCTTTTTCCTTTTTGAGCTCTGAAGTAGTTTGCATGAAGTTTTACGCCCTAAACGAGTGGGTGCCCTTCAAAGTATGCTTCACATTTCACCAAGTCGCTTCGACTTCGTGAAAACGATTGTAAACCGCAAAGGATCATTAGCTGAAACTGCGGAGCTTCTAATGTAATGAAATACCAAAAACAATTTTGGTTGTATTTACAAGTACAAAAGAGACCTTCTCAAGATAATAGTCACACCTCCAACACAGAAAAGGCTAAATACGCTGTATCTTACAATTTATTTGAGACACCTATTCAACATGTGGGATAGAGATTCAAGTTGAGTATAGAAATAGGTAGATATAAGGTGCTTGGGAGAAAAGCGGAAATACTAGAGAGAAGGAAAGATCATTTTTCGAATAAACACACGCCGGGTAAATGAATTTTAAGTAAAAATAAAATTACTGCAGTGATAGCTTTAGTAGTTTTTAGGGAATAGCCAGATTACCAGGAGAAGGTTACCGCTGGTGGCCAACAATTGCCAGAAAGACCACGACAACTGGCTTCAGACGCTGTTGGCACAGCGCCTGCATAGCTAACTCGAGGCTTGGCTGTCCAGAAACAGAAAGCTGTGACCAGAAAATGACAGAGTTTCTACAACTTGCCATCTTCGCAAGTGGCTGATCTGAATAAGATATCAGCGTGATTTGCCAAGGATATTCTTAAGCACTGGCATAGAATTAATTTGTATCAAAAGATAGTTCGATACTTTAGCGAGTGGGATAAAGCAGTCGTTGAAAGCCAATAATCTCATAGTGGCGGAGCTTCGCACTTCGATAGCAGAGTGATACGAGCGGCGAACAGCAACCCATCTACCATTCTTAATAGCTTCGACGTACATTTAGAAGGCTCTATGATAATTATTTTATAAATTTTCTGCTTACATCGCATTTCTGGCATAATTCTTTGGTATTCCAGATAACAGTAAAAATCTGATCCTGATAAAGACAATACAGCTTCAAGGTATTCCTCAAATTAACCCCAAAATCATACCGTAATAGTTTCTAAATGCTTTGGGAAATAATTCTAAAATTGAATACAATTCCAACCGGGATTTCCGAATTAATTGATCTAGTCACAAAAAATTATACCGAAATAATTTCGATTTAGAATCACACGATCAACGAAGCAGGAAAGCTGTGGAATTGCCGATCATGTCCAAATTTTATAACATTAGACTTATTACGCTAGTTTGTTCACTATAAGGAGAGGACTATAGGCCCATGATGGGCATTCCTTCAGAGAACAGCGGCCTACGCATAAATGATTTGGTTTAAATTTAGGAAGTGCAGGCTGCAAGAAGAAATGTGCCCTGGTTCTTGATGGGTACTTTTGTCGAGCAATATGGGCTCATATAATCAATGCGCGGGTTTCTTTACCAGTTCAATCTTAGTAACCTAACCTAGTATCACTCAACTATTAATTTCTTTCTTGCGCCCAACTTTGGGCACGCACCTGTAGCTGCTTTCTTCGACCTAGTCCTATACTATATTTCAAGCTAAGCAAGCAGTAAAAGTAGTAAAAATACCACTAATGAAGTTATTGGCCATAACACAAATGTCGATTAGATACAGAATTAAAAAAAAAGGAATGAAGATAGCCATTATTCGGCTTAATTCAATTAAAACGGCAAATTGCTTTTGTTTAAATTAATTTTCATTTGTTTTGCTTTAAACTGTGTGCAAGGCTAAGACAGAAGAAGTACACTTGAAACGCAAAATAAAAAGTTAAAAAAGTAAATACTTTATGGTGAGCTTTCAAAAAACAAAACAAAGGAATAAAAACATTTAATTGTTCGAAAGTTGTAAAAGGAAATTAAAAAAAAAATTAACTAAAAAAAATCATATGAAAACTGGAGTAATTGAAAACAAATACGCAAGATTTGATATCAGCAACTACAATAATTGTAAGTACATACTAATCATAAAAGTTTTATGTTGGTTGATTCCTAGATTAGGCTCACGTCATACATACATACATACATACATACATACAAATGTTATTAAGATTTTTAGTCTCCTCGTTCATTTTCGTCTATGCCATTTCATTTCGCTTAGTTTCATCGTACACATGTGCACGTTCACAATAACATACACATAAATATATGAATACATACTTCTATATTTTTAGGTATATTTATGTTTATGACACTTAAAAGCCTATTAAAAGACGTGTTTACTTTATCAAAGCGTTTGCGTGGGTGGCACTTGTTCGTTTATGTGTTTTTAGTTGATTTCTCTGCACCAAAGAGTAGCAGGACAAGTAAGAAAGGCTAAGTTCGGGTGTAACCGAATATAACATACTAAGCTGAGAGATTTGGAGACAAAATAAGGGAAAATCGCCATGTAGGAAAATGAACCTAGGGTAACCCTGGAATGTGTTTGTATGACATGTGTATCAAATGAAAGGTATTAAAGAGTATTTTAAAAGGGAGTGGGCCATAGTTCTATAGATGGACGTCTTTGCGAGATATCTATTTTACAAAGTTTTTGCTGTAGTTATATTTTGCGTCAATAAACGAATCCAATTACAATGTTTCATCCCTTTTTTCGTATTTGGTATAGAATTTTGGCATTTTTTTATTTTCCGTAATTTTCGATATCGGAAAGGTGGGCGTGGTCATAGTCGGATTTCGGCCATTTTTTATACCAAGATAAAGTGAGTTCAGATAAATACTTGAAGTAAGTTTAGTAAAGATATATCGATTCTTGCTCAAGTTATCGTGTTAACGGCCGAGCGGAAGGACACACGGTCGACTGTGTATACAAACTGGGCGTGGCTTCCACCGATTTCGCCCATTTTCACAGAAAACAGTTATCGTCATAGAATCTATGCCCCTACCAAATTCCACAAGAATTGGCAAATGTTTGTTGGACGTATGGCATTAAAAGTATTCTAGAGACATTAAATGAAAAAGGGCGGAGCCACGCCCATTTTGAAATTTTCTTTTTTTTTGTATTTTGTTGCACCATATCATTACTGGAGTTGAATGTTGACATAATTTACTTATATACTGTAAAGGTATTCAATTTTTATTTAGCACATATACAGTATTAGTATTAACGTTCCTGCCAAATTCCATCATGATATCTTCAACGACTGGCAAATTACAGCTTGCAAAACCTTTAAATTACCTTCTTTTAAAAGTGGGCGGTGCCATGCCCATTGTCCAAAATTTTACTAATTTTCTATTCTGCGCCATAAGGTCAACCCACCTACCAAGTTTCGCTTTATCCGTCTTTGGTAATGAATTATCGCATTTTTTTGGTTTTTCGAAATTTTCGATATCGAAAAAGTGGGCGTGGTTATAGTCCGATATTGTTCATTTTAAATAGCGATCTGGGATTAGTGCCCGGAGCATACATACCAAATTTCATTAAGATAGCTCAAAATTTACTCAAGTTATCGTGTTAACAGACAGACGGACATGGCTCAATCAAATTTTTTTTCGATACTGATGATATTGATATATGGAAGTCTATATCTATCTCGATTCCTTTATACCTGTACAACCAACCGTAATCCCATCAAAGTTAATACATATACTCTGTGTGCAAAGCACGCTGAGTATAAAAATACACATCCACACATAAATGAAGTTGAAATAAACACAACCAAAAATAAGATTACCGTAAGAATGAGCAATTGCAAAAGCATTGTTCCCATTTGTATGTGCTTACGTTGTAATGTTGTAATTAAATGGCAGAGCTGAGTGGGTGACACGGCGTATGAGTAATATGACACCTCAGGGCGAATGTCTTCTGAATGATAGCGAAATTCCCAGAGAGCTGAAGTAGAATTGACGTTAGCCTTTTTATTTTATTTCTCTTCTTTTCTAAACAGATAATTACTTTTATGATGGCGGATTAGGGAATTATTTTCTACTATTGAATTGTTTTTCATGTATACTTTTATATCCAGCGTGTACTTGTACACAAGGGTATTATAAATTTGGTTGGAAAACGGTTGTACGTAATGGCATAAAGGAATCGATAAAGATATAGACTTTCTTAATGGTTTCGTCAGAAGAGTTAAGCTTTCGTGCTACACAGGGATTATTCACCTTTTTATTCTGAAATTTCGGAAAGCTCTTTTCCGTTAAGTATTCATGGAAGAGTTCCGGATAAACCGTTAATTTAGATTATTCGGAACGCGTTCGTTTGATACTAGCTCGCGAGGTCCGAATATTCCAAATAAATATATACATAATATTCCAAATATAAACCGATTCCATAAATGTTTAAATGGAGATGAATATTTCGAAAATATGGAATGAATAAGTTAACGTGCACAACGATTATTTACTAACTAGCTTTACCCGGCGTACGTTGTAACGCCCGAGAACGAATGAATGGTTCGTTATTTTTTCTGTTTTGTTTGTTGAAAATTTAATTTATTGTTCTGTATTTGAATTTAATTTTGTACTCATATTTGGTAAAATTTTCTGTTAAAACATTTTATTATTGTATCTTTTTGTAATGCATGTGGGTACACAATAGTTTTGGTTTATTCGTTCAGTGCAAAGATAAACAAATTTTTTGGCGTTCCAACTCTAGAGCAACCAACATATAGCTGGCCATGGAAAAAGCACGGACTCTCTAAATTTAAGCCTGCAACAGTAAACGATTGTCCTTGTGCTTTGTTGATTGTAATTGCAAAAGCAAGTGGTACAGGAAACTGTAAGCGCTTAAAATTGAATGGAAAGTCTGTAAGAATCATTGGGATCCGTAGTTTGAGCACATCTTCACCTTTGCTTTTACCGCTGATGATTGTTGCTTCGATTACATTCGGCATTAATTTCTTAACGCAAAGTCTGCTTCCAGTGCACAATTTTGGTGGGTCTAAACTACGAAGAAGCATGATTGGTGAGCCAATTTTCAAAGGCGATATATGCGCAGACATTCCAGGTGGTTCTAAAGAGTTTAGAAATTCAGTTGGATAATTCACAATTTTATCTTCATCTGAAACTGTGTCGATCAATTTATATTTCGTCACTTCACCAGGAAATTGGTTTTGAATGCGATCATTGATTTTGTTAACATGATGATCTTTTTGGGAGCTAAGATAGTTCGTTCGCATAGCCAAAAAACAAAAACATTTAAATTTAAAATTCTTAATTCTGAAATATGAAAAACTTTCGTCTTGATCGAAGGAACCTACAGGCGAAATTTGGTGATGATTGAAGTGTGGGAAATACGTTTCCATAGCGAATATACACACACACACACATAATTTGATTTTTATATATGTAGATAGATAACATTTTTACGCGAATCGATTTACTATTCGATTTTTTGACGTGCAATGATGAATTTTCAATTGGTTTAGGTTGCGGATGTTCATAGGTTTACGACAGTGCACTGTTCCTTGGTTTCCGTACTTTTCATAAAATTACCTATGTTCAGCCACACTAAAAGATCTTGTCATGGTTAATAAATTCAATCGTGTTAAAGTAAATAGCCCAAGCTGTAATCGTGTTAACTTTTATATTGACAGTCAAGCAGCAATTAAGGCAATAATCTCGCATAGCACAGCATCTGAATGCGTGTTAGAGTGTAAGCAGTCCCTGGAGAGAATTGGGACACGGAGAAGCATACATCTATATTGGGTTCCAGGGCAAATGGGAATAGATGGGAATGAAAAAGTGGATGAATTAGCTAAAAAGGGCACATCCCTTGAAGCTCGCTCCGTAGACGTTCCAATTAGACTGGGCGAAATTAAGCGAAGGCGAGAGGTGCACATGATCGACCAAGCAGGAAGGGCGTGGGTTCAAGCGCGGGGCTGTAAAGTGTCGAAGATTATGTGCAGGTCTTACAACCTTAGAATAACAAAGTTGCTTCTATCATTAAGAAGAGAGGACTGGAGACTCATGACGGGTATTCTGACTGGACACTGCCTTCTGGCGTCACATGCCTTTAAATTAGGCTTGGTCAGTGATAGCAGATGTAGGAAGTTCGGGCTGGAGGAGGAAACGATCGAGCACGTTCTGTGCGCTTGTCCTGCGCTTGGGAGGCTAAGACTCCAGCTATTCAGAGTTATACAGATGTCAGATTTAGAAGCAGCAAGTGGCTTAAATCCTAAGAAGCTTCTAGTATTTGGCAAGAGGACGGAGTTATTTTATAACGTAGGTCCTGGTTTTTGATGGGGTTTTTCAGTTTGGTCGTAAAAAAAAAACTTCTGGTAACACTACGGACTTATTCAGTCTATGTGAGGACCTCATGGACCGGCCAGTTCAACCTAACCTAACCTAATAAATTCATCATAAAACTATAAGAATTGTTCTAAGGAATTATGCAGTTCAGTACTTATCGGGTATTTATAAACTGATTGCTTCCTAATTCAACTAGTAATATTTTTCGAAAAATCGCAAAGAAACAACACAGTTAATGGATGTCAACTCGACTTGGGAGCAAAATGGCTGCAATTGTCAAAAAATTTTTCGGTCGAGCAAACCTCCTGTGATTGAATCATGAAATAAATTGAGAAATTTTTTACCTTGGGACATTTTTTGTTAATATTTTTTTTTTCAAAAAATGTAGGGTTTTGTGAGCTCGAGGCCTTGCTTTAAATAAAACACTGTGTTAGTATCCACACATTTATTTGGTCGATATTTCGACTTCAATCTGAAGTCATTTTCAAGACTTTTTTTAAAAACACAACATGAAAAGAAAATAAACAGAAATATATAATTTATATCACATACATATATACATTTATAACACTAGATCGACTGTAAATGCCTGATCGACTAATCAGGTGTTCTAACAAAATAATAGGAAGAAGGTGGAAAAAGGAAAGTAAACAATTAGAGTACCGCAAGTATAAACAAATTTTAAGGAACCGTATAAGTAAACAAAATTACACAACAACAATCAATTGCATTTTTCGAGAGCGAAGAGTTGCTGGCGAACAAAGCCACCAAAAACATTAAGAGGACACAAACGAAAAAGTATGACAATCTCAGACGGAAAGAAAATACCAAAATGAATATTAGGGTGGTACCGGAATGGTTCCGAAATTTAACAAACACAGAAATTCCACATGATATAAAGTGGCTATTGTCCCAAGGTCCAAAATACTCATTACCAACTGATAATAAGAAATTCCCCCTCTTTCAAATCATAGCAGACGGCGAGAATATCATACAAACTTTGAAAGATAAAGAAAATCAAGAAATAGAAAGAAATAATTTGACGACCTTAATACAGGACCATATTAGCAAAAACAAAGCCTCAGCGACAGACAGGTTCATATATGAGACCGTACTGAAAACAAAAAGGTTCCTTAAAAACAACAAGCATCTGCTCGTTCTTAACGCCGATAAGGGAAATGTCACAGTGGTCATGGACAAACCAGACTACGACCAAAAGATGCAAATGTTAGTTCACGACATTTCAACTTACAGGGTACTGAAACGCGATCCAACGAATAAATTACAAGAAAGAAACAACGAAATAGTCCAAAAGATGTTTAATATTGGTTCTATCGATTTGAAAGAAAAGAATTTCCTTACATGCAAAAACGCAAACCCTCCTAGAATATATGGTCTGCCGAAAATAGATAAAGATGGCATACCGCTCCGACCCATTTGTTCGTCCATTGACGCTCCGTCTTACAACTTATGCAAATATGTAGACCAAATCCTCAAAAATTTAAATACATCGTCCAAATATAATGTCAAAGATTCGTCCGCATTCAAAGATAAGATTAAAGGCACATATATTTATGATGATGTAAGTGTAGTGTCGTTTGATGTGGTCTCCTTGTTCCCTAGCATCCCTGTGGATGTGCCCATTGAAATCATATCTTCAAGATGGAATGACATAAAAGAACACACATCACTGACAAAGGAAATATTTCTTAACATGGTTAAATTCTGCATCAAGGATAACCGTTACTTCAAATACAACAACAAGATTTACGAGCAACGTACAGGAATGCCCATGGGTGCTCCAGCTTCCCCAGTACTAGCCGACATCGTTATGGAAGAGTTGCTTATGAAGTTTGAAACAGACGCGAAGAACAAACCCCGATTGTTGACAAAATATGTTGATGATATTTTTGCGGTTGTAAAAACTACTGAAATAGAAAGCATGTTAAAATTGCTGAATGGATACCACAGCACTATCAAATTTACAGTAGAGGTGGAGAAAGATGGAGAGCTACCCTATCTTGGCACTTTGCTAATAAATAAAAACAACAGATTGTGGATTGATTGGTATATGAAACCAACCTCATCGGGTAGATTAATTAACTACAATTCTAAACATGAAACCAAAATTATTAGAAACACCGCGAAGAATTTTATAAGTAGAGTTCTCATGATTAGTGAGAAAATATTTCACAAAAAGAATACTGCCATAATAAAGAAGACGTTAGAACAGAACGAATTCCCCAGAGAATTGATTAATAAACTTATTCACAACTTTTACGCAGGAGCCAAAAATGAAAACTTATGTGAAAAAGGCAATAAATTATATAAGCCAGTATCGTATATTCCCGGATTGGCAGAAAGAATGAAAAGTTCGAACCTATTTGACAGGGAAAAATACACAATAGCATTCACATACAACAATTCATTCAGACAAGTATTTAACAATATGAAGAACCCAATTCCAAAGTTAGAGAAATCTAATTTAATATATGAAATTCCATGTAACGGCGACGGGTCCCACGTATGCGGAAAGGTATATGTGGGACAACAAAACAAAAACTGAAGACGAGGGTTTCCGGTCACAGGTCCAATATCAAGCTAAGAAACAATTCGTCGGACAACAAGACTGCCTTGTCATCTCATTGTGCTGACACTGGACATTACCCCGATTTCGAAAATGTTAGAATTCTCGATAAAGAAAAACACTACAATAAACGATATATTTTGGAGATGCTCCATATTATGAACACCCCTAATAGAATGAATTACAAGTCGGACGTAGACCAATGTGCCTACGCATATAGGAATTTAGTTTCAAAGCAGCAACAACACACAGGGCAAATCACAAAAGGTTCATCGAGAGCGCCACAGCCCAGCAAATATCCCGCTGCGAACGAGATCGGGTACAACATATAATGACAGGGGGGGGGGGGGGAGAGGATATTATTCACATTTTGCTTTGTTGCATTTTGTCTTGTTTTTCTTAAAAATTCTTTGTGTATGATTGTTGTTGTGTAATTTAGTTTACTTATACGGTTCCTTAAAATTTGTTTATACTTGCGGTACTCTAATTGTTTCCTTTCCTTTTTCCACCTTCTTCCTATTATTTTGTTAGAACACCTGATTAGTCGATCAGGCATTTACATGCAAGTAAGTCGATCTAGTGTTATAAATGTATATATGTATGTGACATAAATTATATATTTCTGTTTATTTTCTTTTCATGTTGTGTTTTTAAAAAAGTCTTGAAAATGACTTCAGATTGAAGCCGAAATATCGACCAAATAAATGTGTGAATACTAACACAGTGTTTTATTTAAAGCAAGGCCTCGAGCTCACAAAACCCTACATTTTTAAAATAAACAAGGCCATCAAAAATCAAAAATATTTTTTTTCTTGATGAACCTTCTAACCAAATTATGCAAAATAATGTAAATTGAAAACATAAGCAATTTTTCTACTCATAATAATAGGCGTGGCGAACAACGGGTTTCGCTGAAGTGTGTTTAACAAAGTGTGATTGAATTTGACAGTTCTCTCGTAAAGAACCGGACTATAATGTTTAACAGCCAGAACAGTGCGGTACATGCACATTTATAATATTTCCCAGCTTACAAGTCCATGTTGTTGTTGTAGCGATAAAGATACTTCCCTAAAGTCTTGAGGAGTATTCCGAACAGAGGTCCAGTGCGTTCCGGTAACGAGCACTATTAAGGTACAAGCCCGACCATCCCGGAACGATTTAATATGACCACATTCAACCTTTAAGGCAGTCCCGC
This sequence comes from Eurosta solidaginis, assembly GCF_040869045.1. NCBI lineage: Eukaryota > Metazoa > Arthropoda > Insecta > Diptera > Tephritidae > Eurosta > Eurosta solidaginis. The sequence continues at coordinate 296,227,094 of NC_090320.1, forward strand.
CAGCTGCCTCTAGTTTCATGAGAAACTTGGGGTCGACAGAGCCTCGCCTGCTAAATATTTGTATGACACTTTTATATTTGTAACAGAATTTTCCTCGAGTAGAGGTGGTTGAAAATTGGGTTACGGAAGCTGTAAGGCTATTAAGCCTCTTTATTGCGCTTATCAGCCCCTTGAATCCTATTACAATTCAATTAAGATCACAGAAGGTATAACTATGAAAAGGAACACAAGGTATGAAGATTACGGGGCATGTTACAACAGCGAGCGTCCATTTTTTTTAGAGCGCAAGCTTGCGAACATAGACGCAAGCGATGGGAAGAAAGCTATAGGGTTGTTTTACGTGCTCAATTTTTTTTATAAAAACGTAGAGCAACTCAGGGCAAGAAGGTTTGTAATTAAACACCATACCGTTAAATATTTCAACCTGGTGTAAGCTAGAGCAGTTCATTGAACGAAACTTATTACTAACATATTTATTTTGGGCCAATTTTTTGTTACAATTGTAATTATTTGGAGCTTTTCGGCCGATAAAATAAAGACACAACACAAGGTTTCTCTTTTCCTCCTACGCGTTTCGATGAAATTTTTTCATCTTCATCAGGAAGACTGTATATTTATCATAAAATATGACATACAACAAAACAAACATTAAAACATTAGTTAGAATTACACAATTCGCATCACTCTGTTGTTAACATAATACTTACATACAATTTATAACATTGAAACTTTAACATCTAACACACTGTGTGTCCTTTGTTGGGCAAATGTTCGCATAGTGCTGTTGTTGTTTATCTATTTTTGGCGTCTAGTCTATGTTCGTTTATTCGTATACTTAGCGATCGCTTCGTCGTTTCAATGTATATTTGATTGCAAGTTTCTCCTGCGCCCCCAATACATTTTATTTCGTATACGACATTATGTTGTTGTTCTTTGTCGATTTTGTTTGGCAAAAAATGTTAAATACATATATATATATATATATATATATATATATACTTATTGTACTGCTTCGCTGCTGCTATGATGATAGCTGGCGCTGATGTCGCCAATGCAACTCCTGCCGGAGTTGTTGCTGGCGGTGATGTTAAATGCTGGTGGTGGTGGTGGCGTTTAAAAATGGCGATGTTGTACAGTTGGCTAGTGGCGTGAGTTTTAAATTCCGTCAATTAATAGCGTTATTTATTCGTAGTATTAGTTTCTTTGTTAAAAATTTTCTTTTATAAAAGTATTTAATTTCGTATTACGTCCGATTAATTTATTCGTATTGTTACGAATATTAGCAAAACTAAGGAGTGCTGCCGTCTCTAAGCCGATGCTAAGCAGTGACGTGAATGCACATCAATAATTCAATCATTATGTATCTACATAAACGAAACAATAACTGCGTCTACATATATGTACCATGTACGTATACGAACAGCGGAGAGTCAATGCACTAACACATGCATATATCTGAGATACTCCTATAAGTATGCAATGAGAAAAACTATAAAATTGTGCAATTGTAGTTACAGCTGAGGAGTTTGAGAGCTACTGGACTAGTAGATTCTGGAAGCGCCCAGAAGATGTATAAAATTGTGCAATTGTAGTTACAGCTGAGAAGATTGAGAGCTCATGGACAATGCTAGTAGATTCTAGAAGATGCGAACGAGGAAACCAGAGAGTATAAAAGGCCGCAGATGTAGATGCGCTGGAATTCAGTTTGATTTGAGTTGTCAAGCAGTTTCGACTAAGAAGATATCTAGCGAGCAATAGCAGTATTATTTTGAAAGTCAGTTCATTTAAGCTATCAGTTTGGTTATTAAGCTATTCGTTGCACAGTTTGAGTGTTATTGTGAAGTATTTTAATAAAGGCCATTTTTCCATTATTCAATATTGGAGTTATTTATTCAACAGTTTAGCGATACGAACCTAGCAAAAGGGCAAATAAGAGGATTTGCAGAAAATTTGTTACAATTGGTGTCAGAAGAGGAATTGTTGAATAAATTTCAGAGGACAAGAAGGACATGGCAAAGTTCAGTGAATTGAAGATCCAGCAACAAAGGAAGGAGTTGGAGAGCCGTGGATTGAATACAAGCGGCATTAAACTCGAACTTCAGGCACGACTACGAGAGGCAATGGAATTAGAAGGAATTAACGTGGAAGAGCGTGACTTTCATCTTGAAGGCGAGGAAACAACAAAACTGGACGAGACAGTTACGCAGACAGTTACGAGCACAGACTTGAACATGATTTTGGCTGCAATATCTGCTCAAACATCGACAGTGGCTTCTCAACTGGAATCGCAAAAGACAGATATAACATCTCAACTGTCATCACAGATGGAATCGCAGGAGGCACGCATAACATCGAAGATTGAACCACAAGAAACGCGTATGTCAGAAATGTCGACACAGATTACATCGAAGATTGAAGCACAAGAAACGCGTATGGCAGAAATGTCGACACAGATTACATCAAAGATGGAGACACAACTGAAAGAACAAGAGGCACGCATGACAGTACAACTCGAAGCGCAAGAGGCGCGTATATCATCAAACTCGAAGCACGTATGGACGAGAAAATAACGCAGTTTGAGGAAAAAATCGAAGCCGAGGTGGATGCTTTGAGAGGTCGTATACAAGAGTTGCAATTAAACCACCCAGCTGTTTCAGCAAGCAATCCAAAGGTAAAAACACCATCCTTTGACGGTTCTGTTCCTTTCCAGGTCTTTAAGCTACAGTTTGAGAAGACCGCAGCAGTGAACAACTGGAATGCGGAAGATAAAATTGCAGCACTGTTCGTGGCATTGAAGGGGCCAGCAGCGGAAATCCTACAAACGATTCCCGAAGGAGAGCGGAACAATTATGAAGCATTGATGGCTGCTGTAGAACGACGTTATGGAAGCGAGCATAGAAAACAGATATTCCAAATTGAGTTGCAAAACCGCTACCAAAAAGCAAATGAGACATTGCAGGAGCTTGCTTCAGATATTGAAAGATTGGCTCATCTTGCAAATGCGGACGCACCCGTGGAATACACTGAAAGGGTAAAAATCCAGAGTTTCATAAATGGCATACGGGACGTGGAAACGAAGCGAGCTACATATGCAAACCCAAAGCTGACATTTGCTGAAACGGTATCACATGCATTGACTCAGGACACGGCCTCACTATTGAGTAAACCAGCATACAAAGCTCATCGTGTGGAAGTGGAAAGACCAGATTGGGTAGACACAATTTTGGAAGCACTGAAGGGATCACAACAGAAAAATGCCGGAGTTATTAAATGTTTCAAGTGCGGAAACCCAGGTCATATTGCACGACATTGCAGCAGCGGTCCCAATAGCTCCAACAATGTGAGTGGTCGTAAACGCAGAGCAGAAGGTGATGAGCAAATCTCCAAGACCACTCAATCGTTAAACTAAATCGGGTCAGCCGTAAGGGGCGACAGCTGGCTCCCGCAATTGAATGTCCCATAATCTCTATCTCGCAGATTGGAAGAAGATCGAGCAATCTTACTGTTGGAGGACATGTGGACGGAAAGGAACGTTTACTGACTGTAGATACGGGTGCATCTCAATCCATCATTCGAGCGGATTTAGTCAACAAAAAGATAAGACCATTGCTTGGAGCAAGATCACGTACAGCCACGGGAGAGGACACCCAGGTAATTGGATAAGTAGAATGTGAAGTCGCACGGTAGTACACAATTTTATAGTGGCAGAGATTGTTGATGAAATTATAATTGGAATGGACTTCTTAATCGACCGACCAGGGCATCAATATCGACATGCAAAGCAAGACGATGCGATATAAAAACATGGATGTACCACTTAATTTCGGCTACGAGAGAGGCTACAGCAGTAAACGAGTGCTGGTGGAAGAGAGTCAGCAAATATCACGAAAATCCGAAGCAGTCATCTGGGCAAAGGTTGATGGAGATTGTGGGACAAACAAATTGTGGGTTGTCGAAGCAGCAAACAAATCAGCACTAAGCATACTTGTAGGAAAAACCCTGGCTATGACAAAACAAGATGGACGTATTCCGGTAAGAGTACTCAATGAGTTCAAGTCACCACTCAAACTGACTAAAGGAACTATTTTGGGAAGATGCCAAGAGGCTGAAGTAGTTATTAACTGTGAACAGCTCCAGGAATACGTTTCAGCTAGTAATACTGATCTTTCAAATGACATCACGGCATGGACGCAGGGGATAGAGGAAGCGTATCAGAGTAAGGCAAAACAACTGCAACTAAAGTACGCGAACATATTTGACCAGGATGATTTCTAACCAGGCCGTACCAACGTTGTGAAACATCAAATTGACACTGGAGATGCGAGGCCGATCCGCCAAGCTCCACGTAGTGTTCCACTGGCGAAGCGGGAAGTTGTGATTCAAATCATTCAAGAAATGAGCGACAGCGGCGTTATCGAACCATCAGCTAGTCCATGGAGCTCACCGGTAGTACTTGTAAAAAAGAAGGATGGAAAAATGAGGTTTTGCGTGGACTACCGGAAGTTGAATGACGTAACGAAAAAGGATAGCTACCCATTGCCAAGAATTGACGACACTCTGGATTCGCTATCTGGTACGAAATGGTTTTCTACGCTGGACTTGAAAAGCGGCTACTGGCAAGTGGAGGTGAAGGAGGAAGATAAAGAGAAAACAGCCTTCAGTGTCGGTGATGGTCTTTGGCAATTTACAGTGATGCCTTTGGTAGATAGATAGAGTGCATTAAACATTTTCACAAATACCTCTACGGCCAGCGAATCCGTGTCAGGACAGATCACGCAGCGTTGAAATGGCTTCTGCAGTTCCGTAATCCGGAAGGATAATTGGCACGGTGGATCGAGCGACTACAAAGCTATGACTTTTCCATTGAGCATCGAAAAGGTAGTACCCATGGAAATGCCGATGCAATGTCACGAAGGCCATGTAGTTTGGAATTCAAGCACTGTTCAAAGGCCGACTTTTCCATTGAGCATCGAAAAGGTAGTACCCGTGGAAATGCCGAGTCAATATACTATCAGCGGAGAGTCAATGCACTAACACATGTATATATCTGAGATACTCCTATAAGTATGCAATGAGAAAAACTATAAAATTGTGCAATTGTAGTTACAGCTGAGAAGTTTGAGAGCTACTGGACTAGTAGATTCTGGAAGCGCCTAGAAGATGTACAAAATTGTGCAATTGTAGTTACAGCTGAGAAGTTTGAGAGCTCATGGACAATGCTAGTAGATTCTAGAAGATGCGAACGAGGAAACCCGAGAGTATAAAAGGCCGCAGATGTAGATGCGCTGGAATTCAGTTTGATTTGAGTTGTCAAGCAGTTTCGACTAAGACGATATCTAGCGAGCAATAGCAGTATTATTTTGAAAGTCAGTTCATTTAAGCTATCAGGTTGGTTATTGAGCTATTCGTTGCACAGTTTGAGTGTTATTGTGAAGTATTTTAATAAAGGCCATTTTTCCATTATTCAATATTGGAGTTATTTATTCAACAGTATAGCGATACGAACCTAGCAAAAGGATTTGCAGAAAATTCGTTACAGTATTTTTATTTTAGGTAGTTTTATTATTTAGCCAATGTCCTTTCGTTCTATTATCTCTGCTTCTCTTAAATGTTAGCATTAGTTTTATTAAAAATTTTATCTTTCCACTGCCGCTACCACTTTTCCTACACCACTCTACTCACCATTGCTGCATTTTTGACTACCTGACGAGGCTCCAGCCTCACGGTCGCCATGTGAGGTTCCATTTCGGAACCTCTGGAAAAGGTTGTCCTTGCACGCACACTCCACTCAAATAACAAACACGTATTTTGATTTTTTAATTTTCGTTTCTTTATTTAATATGTAGGTTTTAAGTTTTCGTTGTGTAATAAATGTTTTAGTATTTCCGCTAGATTTAGTTATCTTTACTTTAGATTGTACAGTTAAATTATTTTAGGTTAGTTACCCTTGGAGCCGGGAATTATTGTGTCAGTCTCTAATTTCTATTCAGTGACGTGGGCCGCAGTTGTATCTGACATGCGCGTTGCCACCTGCACGCGCCTGTCAAATTCAACTTAAGGCTCAACCACATAGAATACCTTATAATACATTGCTTTAATGCTTATGTTCCTTATAAATACACCATTAGAATATTTGAAAACTCTAGGAGATTATATTATTAGAATTTATGTGCCAATGTATTTAAATATAAAATACTGTGACGATTGAGTGACACTAAGTGATACTCACATCCCTAGTCTGATGGTCTGATGCTATGTAAATGAAGTCACAACAACAATAAAGCAGACAGTCACTTGTATCTACATAAACGAATCAATCATTATGTATACACATATGTAGGTACACACAGCTGAGAAGCAAGGCACAACTACATGTATAATATCTGAGATACTCCTAAAAGTATGCAATGAGAGAAGCTATAAAATCGTGCAATTGTAGTTACAGCTGAGAAATTTGAGAGCTCATGGACAACTAGTAGATTCTGGAAATGGAAGCGACTAGAAGATGCGAACGTTGAAATCAAAGAGTATAAAAGCCAGCAAATGTAGAGGCGCTGGGATTCAGTTTCATTTGAGCTATCAATCAGTTTGGTTATTAAGCCAGCTAGTTGCAAAGTACAAGTGTTATTGTGAAGTACTTTAATAAAGGCCATTTTTCCATTATTCAATATTGGAGTTATTTATTCAACAGTTTAGTGATTCGAACTTAGCAGAAGGGCAAATAAGAGGATTTGCAAGTAAGTTCGTTACAATACTATAATTCTGTTGTATACGGCAGTGTACTTTTATCAAAGTTTATTCGTTGGACACGATACCTACCACGTAATTAACTTAATATTGTAGATGGTGTGATCTAAAATAATTCATATTACGCTCATCCAGAGAATATTTTATTAACAAGGTTATTTCATCCAAAAAATTGTATACTATCGAGAAAAAATACTTGATCTAACTAAACTCAGAGTTTACAAAAATATAATATAAATTTTAATGCTTCAGATTATACTGATATGATTGATCTGAATGGCGATAATTTACTATCTGAACCGGCATTCACAAGAAGTATTCTATACGATCACTTGGTACAATTCTAATTCCAGATCCTAATATTTTAAAGCATATGCAAGGAACAGATATATACAGTTATTTCCAAACGTGTTATAGAAAAAAAAAAAACGTGAAGGTGTTATGGCTGTTACAGCAGAAAAAGATTTTAAAAAATAATAACATAACATTACTTTTATTTTGGAAAATACGTTAAAATGATCAATTCTAAATAAAAAAATAATTTTTTAAATAAATTGCATTAAAATTAAAAAAAAAAAAAATGTGTTTTTTTGCTTATTACTTGAAAATATAGGTTTTTTTTGAAAATTTTTTCTACTAAAACGAATTTTAAAAAAGGAAAACTGTCTGAATGAAAGTTGTTGGAAATATTCTGAACTTATTTTAGCTGCAAAGAAAAAAAATCCATAAGAAATTTGTTAAAAATGATAATATAGTAGTTCGAAGTTCATTTTAGGTAAATTTCTCATAATTTAAGCCTGATACCTCTACTAAAATTCAAAAACACTATAGATATTAATACAGATTCTGAAATATACGTAAAATACCTTTAATGTAAGCGCAATATGATATTCTCCCTATAATTCTATCAGAAGATATGACTATTTTTTGGCCAAACCCTACATTCATATAGCAAAATATCTATTTTGCAAAAGGCAGGGCTCGAAATCGGACTTAGAGCTATGGTGTCTTCAGCAATTTTTCTTAGAATCATACGTAAATTACGTTTTTGCTATACTCCTGATGAAAAAAATCCAACCATACAATTTGACCCGCTCTATCATACATATATGTAAATTGTCGTCGTCGTAACTCCTACTTTTTTGTCTTATTATAGAACACATTATTGTCATGATTTTCACATTCCTTTATCTCAGTAGTAAGGGTATTTATGTTGTATTGACGTTTGTCGCTTGAATAATGCGTAAGTAACTTTTACTGTGTATAACTTGGTCTAGAAATTCATTGGAAGCAGCAAAACTTTTTGTTCGAGAAGTTGTAAAATGTGCATGAAAATTTAGCTAATAGAAACGGCTATGCTTACGAAAAAAATTAAAATGGCTTTGAAGTCTAAAAATATAGCCCTCTGTGCTTTCATTGACATCTCAAGTGCTTTCGATAACAAGACACATCAAGCTATCGAGCAAGCTATGATTGGAAAGAATACTTAAGAAAAAAAAAAAATAATAAAATAAAAAACAGTATGGAGATGGGAGGGGGAACGGAGAAAATTGTGGCTACGAGCTATGCCATCAAGGGGGTATACTCTCGCCTCTCTTGAGGACCCAAGTTATAAATGACCTCCTTCAGTTACTGAAAATAATTATATTTCTGACTCACAAGGGCATGGGGATGACATAGTAATCTTAATCAGAGGGATGCACGAGGAAACAATATACAATCGCATGCAACAAACCCTACGCATTGTATAAACGTTGTGTGATACCAAAGGTTTCTCTCTCAATCCTTGCAAAATTGTCCATGTGCACTTAACGCGGCAAGGAAGACTATCCATGCTAGAGCCATCCTTGTGTGGTACGAAAATCTTATTTTCAACAGAAGCAAAATTCCTAAGCCGTACTCACTTAATTGACGCTTAACCATTTAAACGGTTATTACTAAGTGTTACACCGGTCAAAACCCTCACGTGAAATTCTCACGTAGATGATAACTTAAACAAATAAAAAAGAGCTTTCTTCACCGGCACACGATTCTATGGCAAAACTTGCGGAATATCTCACAATGGTGTATTGAACATTTAATACTGCTGTGAAGCTAATATTTACTTACTCACTTCCTTAGTTTGGTAGCCGAAGATTATGGAAAGAAAATCAGAAACAAAACTAAGCAAACTACATCGACTAGTTTGTATTGGTAAAACGGGGCGATGAGAACGTCCTCTGCTGATGCACTTTGTTACTTCAATGCGATACAATGGCCCCTACGTTCAGAAGCTCACGGAACTTTGAGCTGTCCATTGTGGACAGAACTCTTGGAAAAATAGGAAGTCCATATTCTGACCCTGAAAAAACAGAAACTGGCGTCTTTGGGTCGAACTTCAAGAAATAGATACCAATTGGATTCTACCCTACTATATTTCGGGCGGAAATCCCTAAAATAGAAGTTTGCAGTAGAAAGTATCTACAGAGAGGCTTAATACAACCAAGCAGCCTTGCGTGTTTTGCAGTCTCACACAATTTTTTATAGCCAGTGGATGAATGTATTGGAGTGCTAAATGATCTGCGATAAAAATACAAGGTTTTTTTTATGATAGGTTCCCAGGCAGGAGAGACATTTATGTAATAAACAAGCAGATAAAGTAGCCAACCAGGGTACTATAGCAGCATTTTATGGTCCAGAGCCCTACTGTGGATCACAAAGGCATACACTTGGGAAACCTTAAATAATTGAAAAACATAGCAGTTCAAATACACTGGATAGAATGCCCAGGGCGAAGATTGTTAATACGATCAGAAACGAGAGTATCAGCCAAACTCATTAATCAAAACAGAGGGGTCCTGAGAAAGTTCACCGGGAACTATACGAAAAATAATAGTCTTCTATATCATCTAAGTAATCTATTCTATACGCAAATCTGTCACTTTTGTGAGGCTTCAAACTCAGAGACGACCTTTTCTTTTTTTCATCCCAGACTAGTGCGCGCGAGATCTCAATACCGTCTCTGACGACCTTTAGTCCATACCATTATGCAGTGCAGAATGCGCACCCAAAATTGCGTCTTTAAGATGATTTCTCAACAAAAAGCTAATAGATACAACCTGCTTTCTTATAGCTTTTGCGTATGGGTTCAAAGTGCATAACCAGAAGCACACCTACATACATGCTGCGATTGTATTCTAACACACACCCACTTGTTTACCAATTTCGCCCGTGTTTTGCGTAAACAATTTCAGATATGAGTTTAAAAATCAAATGCAACTTTTAATAATTCAAACTTTTAGTTATTGAAAGCTTTCAAAAAGCTTTTTTAACACAACCTTTATAACAATTTAATAAAACCACCCAAGATTGCTTTAAGTTAAACATTTTTCATAAAATATTGAATACCATCTCACTTGCACGTCGATAAATCATAAAATCTGTGACATAACACAGCCTCAATACAAACTAAAATTTCAACAAATCATTAAAGCATTTAACCATTAAGTCCAAGCTGATCCTTCAACCATTTGTGAGCATTTGTTAAGCAAATTCATTTATTCATGCTTGCTTGCGCGTAACGCCAGTGGAAGATGGTGGTGAGCCACAAACATAGCATTAAGCTCAATAAGAAATGAAAGGATCATAAATGATGTGCGTCTGTGTAACAATAAAATATATGGCTAATGTTTATGTCAAGTAATGAATATTTTCTAACGAAGCAATATGCGGCAAAACAAATACAAGACAGAAGCCAAATAAAAGAATTACGAGTAGGGAAGTATAAGGTTGGCGGCTCAAGCTTTGCTAGGCGAGAGGCAAACTTTATTTTTATATATTTCACAAGCTTTAAACTGTGAGAAGTTTTACAATTTCCCTAAGAAATCAATTTCACAGCTTTCTATCGAACGAATTTTAGAAATTCCTGTTAATTATACCCCTACTGCTAACGCTTGAATAGCTGAACTGTCGAATAAATAACTTAAATATTCGGTATAGCCAAATGTGCTTTATTTATACTACTTTGGGAATTTGACTTCACAAATTAATTACTCGCGCTTCACTAAAAACGTGTTAAAATCATACCGATTCCTGACTCCTCAGCTTGCGCTTCTTTTATACTCTCTGTTACTTCATTCGCCCATTTCTCCTAAGGTCTAGTCATTTCACGAATATGTGTTCTAGAACAGATGTATCTCATGCTTGGTTATTTAGCAATATACATGTATATCTGTAGTTTATGTTTTTCTTCTAGCTATATGCGTGTGTATATGTGAGTAACAACTTCTTCCCCTGGCTGATGATAACGTGATGTGTATGATGAAATAATCTCTTTGCTTCACTCCTGGTTATGTGTATGTGTGGCTGCTTGGTTTGACGTGTTAATGTATAAGTGTGACTGCTTGCTTTAATGTGTAAATGTACATAAGTGTGGCTGTTTGCTTATTGTTGTTTTACATTTATTTAGTAGCAGCATAGTGATGTATAGAACTGCTAATATTCGCCACAATATTACAGCGACGCCTCTCGCTTCCACTCTGTAGTCAGCCTAAGTTTGGGCGAAGCTGACTGCTATAGATTTTGTGAAATTATTATAATATATGCGTAAGATGATACTTTTACTTATTTGGGTAATATTTTTGTGAATGTGCTTCAAAGCTATAAAAGTCGTAGGCTCTTTTGTATATGAAAATGGGCGGGGTTTTCAACATATTAAAATACTTTTTTTCATATATTTTCTATTAAAATATATTTATGAGGGCACAATACCGAAATAGTTGCAAGATAAAGACTCAAATTATCCCAAAATGATCCGCATATGAAACCAACATTACAGTAGATTGTACCAAAATTATATGGAAATAGCCCCTAAATTATCCCGAAAACAATCGCTAAATAATTGGGAGAAACTTCCGAAATTCCACCAAAACCCATACTGAAAATAGTCCCGAAATGATTTGAAGATAGTCCCGAAACTATCTCGAAAGGGTCTAGATATGGTCTCAAAATGGTTGCAATGGTCTCGTAAAAGTCTCGAATTGATCCCCAAATTATTCCGTAGTCATCTAAAAGATGCAAAAAAGTCCCAAAACTAGTTTGGATATAGTTCTGAAAGCTCCTGCATGGTCCTAAAACTTCAATATACTCCCGAATTAAATCATACTCTGCCCGGTCATGTATTTATTGAAGCTCAAAAGCTATATGTAAAATATAACATCGATATCCAAGACTCTTTGGCCAGTCGCACTATATTGCAACCAACCGAAGCAGCATGTACAAAGAAATGCAGTCAAAGAAGTGAACGATAATGTGGAATCGAGAACATTATCGAACTATTTGCAGCCAAAAAAATTTCGAAAATCATTGTTTTAATAGTTTGCTGTAATGTAACGAATCTTCTGAAATGATCGGTAACTCTGCGCCTTCTGTTATAGTTCGAATCACTGAACTGTCCAATAAATGAGCCTAAATGTTCTTTATACATATAAAGCGCTTTTTATTAACAGTACTAATAGTAGTAGATCTTCACAAATTAATATATTCGCGGACTTCATCAATAGCTCGCAGTTGCATCGTTCGCCAATTTCCGTCATGGTCTAGACTTCTCGCGAACAGCCGTATTAATTAGTTGTTTTTGTTGTTGAAGCGATAAGGACACCCCCCGAAGGCGATGTCCATGGTCCTTTGCCGGATGCATATCCGGTACATTCCGGCAACAAGCACCATAAAGGTACTAGCCCGACCATCTCGTGAACTATTTGGTATGACCACATAAAACCTTCTAGGCTATCCCGCCTACCCACCCTCTAGATCCATCAGGAGTTCAGGGTCGCCAGAACCTCGGCTGTTAATGAAACAGGATTCGCCACGGGTATGTGAGGTTGACAATTGGGTTGGAGAAGCTATATATTGCCCTGGCAACCCCTTGACGAGGGTTGCACTACACAACCCCTTGAATCAATTTGTTATTTTAGTCGCCTCTTACGACAGGCATACCTACTTTCATACATATATACTTCTCTCAACTGCTGCATCTCATATGCGCTCCCTGTTATTGTGTATATGTATGAGTAATGTTGTCTACGCTCTTAACTGCTGTGTTAAAGTGTGCGTAGCTTTTTGCTGCTTCTTCTGCATACATTGCTGTTATGGTTGCTTGGTTACATACTAGCTGCATAGTGACGTACCGAAACTGCTAATGTTCACCACAATATGTTCCGTATCATTTGGAGCTCCAAACTCTAGAAATGTGTAGATCTAAAGCATTTATAACTTAATTTCTTGTAAGGTAGCGGGTTCGAATCGAGCTCAAGGTCTAACAATAATTATTTTATCATTATTATTATCATCACAAATTTTTTCTTAAATGAAAAAAATTTTAGATTAGAATAGAAGAAAGAAAAAATTCAGACAATTGCCAAAGATCGTTGTATAGATCTATTTCAGGAACAGCTGAAACATAACAACAAAAATTGTTAATTACTTGTTTTGTGATGGAAAATTAAACTATAAACTGAACTGAAAAGAATTTTACTTCCTTAAAAAGGGTCCCCAGAAGTAACATGGCCCAGAGCCCCCAATGAACTGCCTAATTTTTATCGTTTTTTTTGAAATTTACGTTATCGAAAAAGTAGGCGTGTACTAAATTTTATAATGATTTCTTAATTTTGGCTCAATCGGAATATATCTTCAGATAAACAATTTTTTTATACAGAAGTCTACATCAATCTCGATTCCTCTATTTTGTGTGTGACTATAGCGCTGACTATAAAAATAAGAAGCGATTAGCTTAGCAATCACGTGCAAATTTGTTTTAGGAATTTCTGTTGAATGAAAAGAATTGTTGAACATTTTAAAATAAATGTCAGACGAGCGTAAAATATTTATTCTCATATCAAAGCTTAAGTAAAGGCATTATTTAAATTCGAACATATCTATTTATGTATATATGTCTGCACGTTATCACAGTCACGTGTGCGTTTGACAAGCGAAGGAGTAATATCATATAAAATGTTACAATATATTCATTTATCTTTATATTACGATGATACCTACATAAATATGATATATGTATGAATAAAACAGTTTAAACATATGGTACGCCAAACCACATACAATAAAAAATATGTGTATGGACTGCTTGTCATAATTGTGTGCTTCTCCTAATGATATCACAGGCTTACCAATTTTAGATCCAGGTAAGGTTAAGCTGAGCTGGCCGGTCAATAAAGACCTCACATAGATTGAATGTGACCATAGTTTTACCAAAATTTCTCTGACTACCCAACGGAAGAACTCCGATCAGGTGCCAGGACTTATGTTATATAAAAACTCCCTCTTCTTGGCAAATACTATACGTTTTCTAGGACCTAGCTTTATTGTGACCTCGAGAGCTGGCAACTCTAGAGCCTCTTATAGCTGGAGCCTTGAACCGGCGAGCGCCGGTCAGGAACACAGAACGTGCTCAACCATTTCTCCTGCAGCTCACACTTCCCACATCTGCTGTTACTGACGAGGCGAAGCATATAAGCATGTGACGCCAGAAGACAGTGTCCAATTAATATGCCCATCATCAAGCCTCAAGTCTTCTGTCTTTAGAAATATGAGCCACTTTTTGAGTCTTATATTGTACAATTTGCACATGATCTAAGAAATTTTGCAGCCCTGTGCTTCTGTCCACGCCTTTCCTGCTTGATGGAAAATTTTGATTCGGTATTACGATTAAGCGAACATAAGACCTTTGGAAAGTACAATTACTGGCGTATACTGATGATATGGATATTATTGGACTGAAAAAAACCCGCCGTGAATTTTGCTTTAGTTGGATTAGATAAATAAGCAAAAAAGGTGGGTCTTGCGGGGGGAATGCACTTGCTGTCATGCAAGAAAGAATTGGCGCCTTGGCAACCACATCACTGTTGACGGATATAAATGGGGGATTCCATAATTTGGTAATCAGAATTTACAGCAAAATCAACGTCAGCTTGGAAGTAAAACGGAGAATAACTCTAGGCAACAAGTGCTACTTTGGACTGCGCAGACAGTTGAAAAGTAAAGTCTTCTCTCAACCAAAAAAGCTGTACATGTCGCTCATCATCAATGTCCTGATGTATGGGTCGGAACATGGACGGTGTCGAGGGAAAATGAGATGGCTTTTTGAGTGTTCGAGAGAAAAGTTCTTCGGATGATTATGATACTGATCGTACTGTACGATCACGTTTCGAAAACCAATTTCACTTAAAAGAGAAATATGTCAAGCTAACTGTAAAAACCATAATAGATTATGGATGTTATATAATATATTTTCTTGATTCGATTAACAATTTCAGGGCTATGGCGGCCACCGTGGTGCGATGGTAGCGTGCTCCGCCTATCACACCGTATGCCCTGGGTTCAACTCCCGGGCAAAGCAACATCAAAATTTTAGAAATAAGATTTTTCAATTAGAAGAAAATTTTTCTAAGCGGGGTCGCCCCTCGGCAGTGTCTGGCAAGCGCTCCGATTGTATTTCTGCCATGAAAAGCTCTCAGTGAAAACTCATCTGCCTTGCAGATGCCGTTCGGAGCCGGCATAAAACATGTAGGTCCCGTCCGGCCAATTTGTAGGGAAAAATCAAGAGGAGCACGACGCAAATTGGAAGAGAAGCTCGGCCTTAGATCTCTTCGGAGGTTATCGCGCCTTACATTTATTTTTTTTTATTTATTTAATAATCGGTCTTATAAAGATTCTGCCAGTACTGCGGTAGACGTTGTTCTGCCCTAACTTTGGTCTATCTGCATGTCCCATCCTCTTTTTAATATTCCCTTTGTTCGCACCTACACTGAAAGAAATGGTGCTAGTAAAATCAACAAATCGGTGCTGTTTTTCTTGACTTAACGGAGATTCGGTGAAATTGATCGAATTATGGTTAATTCGACCGAGTTCTTTGTCAAGCGAACAAATTAATTAAGTCATTTCAACAGAAGAGAAACTGTCGCACTTAAGTTAACAAAATTCTATAAAATTGACAGTTTCCTAATCAATTTAACTGATTTTTTTGTTAACACAACTGATTTCACTGATCATTTCAACAGCGACCAACAGTCAATACGTGAGCAAATTTCAAAGAGAATTTTACGCTCACTTTGTACTTATGTATGCTGTGTACAATATGTCGCCCCTCGGCACTGTTCGGCAAGCACTTCGAGTGTATTTCTGCCATGAAAAGATCTCAGTGAAAACTCATCTGCCTTGCAAATGCCGCAACATAGGTACTTTCGTACAAAGCTGTCGCAACAACTTTTTTTTTGTTCATTTGACTACTAAAACGGTCAATTACGAATCAACGATTTGTGCGCAGTTGATTCAACATCTTGTTGCGATGGATAAAAATTGACAGAAATTTCGGTTGAATTGACTCGTACTTCGGTTGATTTTACCAGTTTTTTTCATTCAGTGTACCTTTCTCTTTCTGTCTTTGCACATCTCCTTCTCCTTTCCATATTTTTCTCTCATATTTTAATCCCTCTATGTTTTCATTTACCTCTAGCTTCTTGAATATTTCAAAGCAAATAAGAAATATTTCAGAGAGCTTTTTTGAAGCATTAATTTTAAGAATTGTTATTTAGAAAAATTACATAATACATTACTGTTTGGCAATCTTTTATTTGTTAATTAATTATGTAACCAGTTTTGAGACTCGCATACATCTGTTACCCTCAACTAAGAATCAAAAGAGCTAAGCAAACATTTGTTTATTAACTTAATTGCGCAGTTAACACTTCAAAACTTAATTATTGCATGCATCACTCGATAAATGAAAGGATGATAGATTCAACCGTTCATAGGTCCGTGAATTTCCACGAGCTCAAACATATTCATAGATATGTGCACTTCTCTTCCATTAGCTTACTCACATTTCAAAGCGCCATTGCCATATTCAAATTACATATGTATGTATGTCTGTATATTTAGATAAACGCTTTCATACATGCTTAGATATCGATGACGTATGAATAGCATAAGTATAAGTACCCCGTAGGAAACTGGACTGATTCAGAAAACAGCGTTTATCTAAAAAATTTGATGACAGTACTAGTTTTTGGTCAGTACCCAACCAATGAGCAGAAAAGATGTTAGGCTAATGGATCTGCAGTCTTTGTGGTGCAAATTATTGTTCTTCCCCGGTTTCGGTGGGACGATCACGCTACCTCCAAGAGTGTGGCCCACAATACAGTTTTATGTACACATCAAATATTTTCGTGCGCTATTCTACAATAATTACCCCCTCACATTTATAGCATAGACACGGCGATTTAAACCAGGAACAAGGCTGCGTTCCCTGGACTATGGTTGGTTGGCAGTTCTCCGCCGGTCTCTTGTGAGGTGGAACAGGCGAAAGTGCAAGCTCTTAAGCTGCTTATTCATATAGTGGGTTACTAAGGAGTTTGGCTAGTTATGTGCATCCTCACAATTTTTTATACCTTTCATGAAAATGAAATGGTATATTAATTATACCGAAATGATCAGGATGAAGAGCTGAGTTGATTTAACCATGCTTGTCTATCTGTCTCTCTGTTTGTTTATAACTAATCCCACAATTTTTGAGATATCTTGATAAAATTTGGTGAGAGGATATATTTAGGTGTCCGATTAGACATTTGTCGGAACCGGCCGGTCCATAGCATATGGTCGATTTTTCAGAAAAGAGGATGTTTGTCATATCTTCCTCAATTTATCAGCTAGAAGCTTCAAATTTCACCAAATGCTTACGTATATAGCATATATTGTTATCTGAAGAAAGCATAGTGATCGGTGATATATATGGTATATATCCCATATAACCGAGTGTTCAGATAAGAAACTTTTCGTAATTTCTGCCCCCTTTTTAACGGCTAGAAGCTCAAAATTTCTTCAAATACTTACGATTACGTCATATATTGTTGAAATAAGTGATTCAGGGTCATAGGTTTTTTTATGCAGACCACAAAAAACGTAAAATTTTGCACCTCACACAAAGTACCTACCTATTTTATGTTTTATATTTATCTTAAAAATCGCTTAGGTATGTACATCTCTTCACACTATGTAGCCGATTATTTGGCTATTACGAATGGAATAAGATTATTGTTACGCCCTATCCATGAAGGTATGAAGTAGAGATATACGCCGCCGATAAACCCCGCCGAATGTGGTCGTTTTTAGCACTCTGCCGCCGAATGTGCGGCGGCGTCCGGTGCGTTACTATATTTTCTCGTTTAAGACTGTTTAGGCCATTTATTGTTCATTTCGAAAATTGGTCGGATATGGTTATAAGAAACTAATTTCGAAATTTAACTCTTTCTAACTGTTCAAAAGTTATTTAAAAAAACAGGCGTTTTCGATGTCAGCTTAACACGTACTTTTCATCGCCCAATTTACCAAGTTATTAAAACAAAACACTAAAAGAAAAGTTATATAATAAATTGATATGCTCACTTTGCATTTTTTTTTCCAAAAAATTAATAATGAAGGATGAATTCAAATAAAATGACCCACGGCGAACATGTTTTCAAATGTCATCAAGTTGTTAAAAAAAGCAAAACACCCACAAAAAGTGCCGATTTTTAAAAAAATTTATATTGCGATTGGTTGGAAGACTAAGCGAAATCAGTGATGCAAAATCCATTAGTAGGTTGTAGGGGCATAAACACTCCTTTGAAATAATTCTTACCTCATACTTAAGTTGAGGATATATATACGTATTAGAAGGGTTTGAAAAATCACTTGGCCTTACATTCAAACAACTGTTGTTTATTTGCGAAACTATACAATAGCGTCTGAAATATTAATTTTGATTTTCACACTTCATCCTTCAACACACAAGTCTCCCGGTTTGACATTTCCAAAAGATGGCGGCTCTATCCAAAACTAGTCCCTTGGAGTGAATTACATTGATTATAGCCTATCAACAAAGTTTAAATATCAGCTACACCTTACGGCTCCTTTTACAAATGTGAATACTTAGGCACATATACATATTTACCAGGTGAGGCTTTGTCCTTCGCAAGAACACTCAATGTGGTGAAGCAAAAGCTTTCCAAAGACAGTCGAACTAATGACCGTGTGTGCTACTACCCTAATATAATGGACAGTCGAACTAGTCTGAAGTTACGCTGTCATCCATAATGAGCTCTTATATCATATTGCTATTGTATCAATGTTGTGAACACAAACGTCTGCAAACTTTGGTCTACATTTTAAAAATTTTATCCAGTGTGCTTGTAAAATTTTATTTATGTAGATGCACCGAGGATTATACGATTTTCGCCTATGAGTTACGCAATGACATCCACTTAGGCTGCTTATTATTTCGAGGGCGGCATCCTTGGCCGAATAGTTACTCTCTAACGTTTCAAGGTGTTTCTCTAGTGTAGCTCGGCAGCATAGCGCGACAAAAACATCCTTCAGAAAGTCTTCAGAGCTACACCTAGAGCTTCTGGGAAAGTGACGTCGGGAAAGTTATGAGTTCGAAGTCGCAGTCCTTTTGCTTCGGTGCTTCGCACATCGGGAATTTTAGCTCTTCAAAACAGCCGAAAAAACCGAAGACCATTAATAGCAACTGCACGCACAAAGGCGGCGTGACCGCCAAGGAGCCACAAATAATTTTAAGAAATTGTGTTCGCGACGATTTTTAGGAGTTAACCCCAGCTGAAACTACGCTTTGCACGAGATATCCAGACAACAGTGTGACCATTTTATGTGTCTCTATTTCTTTTCAGCAGACGCAGCAGTACCAATTCCAAACACCGGGGTTAGGTTCGAAGCTTCTCTGGAGTAAGTTAACGAGGACAATCCCTCCTGAAAATTTTTGAACGATCTGCGAGATGTTAAGGCAAAACCCCGGATCTTTCCGAAATGGCCAAAACGCTGATGTCCTTAAATACATACAAACAAAACCTTTCCTAAATATTATTTTTTAAATAGAAAAATTAAGCTTTTTAAAGTAAGAGCACCGGCGTATGCCGGCTCGCCACCACGCCGCCGCCGCCTAGTATGAAGTCTTCGGCACAGCCGAACACAGTCCCGTCCTTACTTGTTTTTTATTGCTATCATTTTCCACTTCGTCAAGCCAATGAATTCCACTTAAAGCTTTTCGTTTCGTACCTCTGTCTCCATCATTTGCAAAATTGCACAAGGAAATACATATTTTAAAAAATGGTTAAAAAAAATGTATCAACTTTCATAGGCGTTATTGGCACAACGTAAAGGCGTAAATTCTTATTTATATATTTATTTAATTAGAATTTTCTTTTACACCAATCCAACCTAAACATGTATTTGTATTTTGACATACTTTTGTGTGTACGTACGGGTATGCGGGGATTTGATTGACTTCTGTTGTATGTATGTAAATGTATTACAGATATTCAATGGATTTGACATGCCTCATGAATGATTTATGGATTGACGTATCTACGCGCATAGCTATTTTCTCATAATTGCATGTGTTGCATTGTATTGATTGCCCTAGAACAATAATAATTTTTATGTTTCAAGCCTCTAACATTTAGGTTTAAGAATATATATCAACACGCCTGTAGTTGCAACAGTAGCAAGATACCCAATTCGAGCAGCACTTTTTCATCACAATATTATCGCGTCTATAATCAAACCCATTTTGATGTGATATTTCTGAAGATTTTTTGGGTGTAATATTGGGTGCGTAGAGAGAAAGTGTACCCCAAAGGCTGCATCGTCAAGCAGGATGCCTTGCGAAGACTAACCCCTTCTCAACTTATTGCAGCAGGGATATCTCCGTCTATAGACATTCTACATCATTTTAATATTGGCATGTTATTGGAAGTGACTAGCTGCCACAATAGAAAACTTAAGACCTTGAAAAGTATCACACCATCATCGTAAAGACAGGGCGTCCTGAATATTGCTGCAGACGGGTGCACTATTTTACTACAGAGTAAAGGCCTTAAGAAATAACCACCGAAAATACTTAATAAAAGGCATCGTAATAGGGCCATGAGAAAGACAGCGCTGTTAATGATTATCATTAACATTAGAATTAAAGCGATGGTTGTTAGTACCGCAAATGGACAATGGTAATAAGAACAAAGTGCTTATAGCGGCCGTTACATGGCGTTTTCGAGGAAACCAAGCCTTGTTATCTGTGTTCTCTATCGGAAGTCCATAGAAGGGTTGGACCAGATAGATATTGGTAGTAGAGACATTGGTTTCACATTAAAATTAAAAGATGGTTGGTGTAGTGTGGGGACACATTACATGGCCAATTCTGCACAAAGTTACAATATTCATATCTTTCCGATTTTTCATCGCTTTTTTTGGTAAAATATAAATATTATTCACATTATGAGTACAGAAGTTGGTCCTTTATATATTTCTTTCTTAAACGTTATACAGTGGTTGACTCATTTGATTTCAGAAACTCAAATTAGTCAAAATGTTTGCATATTTGAAGTTTTGGGCGTTACAAATTTTCTATTTTTAGGTTTAATATTTTTAATATTTTTTGAAGTATTGTAGAAAATCATGCATTTTACACCCTTTTAAAACGTAATAGAAATTTCTAAAAACTGGATGAGAAAAAACACCAAAGCTGTTGTCCTCGAGAATAATTCTTTTTTTCCAAGATACTGCTATATGAGGTTTTGTAAAGAAATGATGAACTTAATTCTTGTACTGATAAAATAACGTAAACCATTTGTGAAAGATATGAAAAGATGTGTCCCAAAATACTCAGTACCTGTCCTGTTTCTAATATGTCCCGTAATATTTCTCCCTAATTCAGAGCATAATACATTTAAAGTTGAAAGTGTTAGCACCACATTCGTCAGTATTACGTCACAAAAGTATAAAAATTTCAAAATATTTTTTTAAAATTTTATTTAACTGATAAAAGCGGGTTTGCTTTAGAAGGCGGTAACCAAATACATAATGGGCGGCAACATCTAATTCAAGCATAGCTACACTCTTTAAGACTACAATAATGCAATTCAGAACCAAAATCTTAAGAGGAGAGAAGAGATAGATGAGCTATTGTGCATCATATTTTGTGAAATCTACTCAAAATTTAAATGTTTACTATTAAACCATTAAATTCATTAAATATTTTAACTAACTTATGGGAGTTTTTTGTTGTTATTATACAACCCCCGTCACATAGCACTCAAAACTAAACCATTAAAGATAGTCTTACATCAGTAGCAGACAAAGAAACCATTACTTCAGATCACTATGCGTACTTAAAACAAAAACTAATTTCATTCAACTCGTAGCGATAAAACTCGAGACTTTTTTATTTGAAACTGGCAAGACAATGGACAATATGAAACATTGTACAAAGAAACCATTCATACATTTTACAACATTTCACTTAAGCGGTCACACACATGCATGCATACTATGTATGCGAAAGCGATGCGATGTAATTGTAAGGAATACTTGAAATTACAGGAAATAAGAAACCATAGACAAACTCTGCAAAATAACCCTCACTGAATTTCCGCTGCCAATGCCAATCGATGGAATTTGAAAAAAAAAAAAAAAAATCTGAAGCTAACAAATCTTAGTATT
Organism: Eurosta solidaginis; assembly: GCF_040869045.1. NCBI lineage: Eukaryota > Metazoa > Arthropoda > Insecta > Diptera > Tephritidae > Eurosta > Eurosta solidaginis. The sequence goes on from NC_090320.1 coordinate 296,249,387, forward strand.
CTACAAATTGTAGTGCATACATGCATACATATACACTATATATATATGTATGTATAAAAGCTATTTGAACAAAAGAAAACATTTGCCATGTACACGACAATTTGAACTCGAACTTTGTAAGAAAACAGTCGACGAATGTCAGGTTAAAGGGCATGTTGCAATTTTTTATGTAATGCGTTGACGTACTTTGAAAAACAAAAAAAAAACATCAAAGTGTAATTGAATAAAAGCAAAAAAACATGCAAACTACGCATAAATAAATGTGTTGACAGAAAATGTTACGTATACGCCATGGTGCCGCGGTTTTTGTTTTAGCTTTAGAATGTGGTGAATAAGGTTTTACACTAAATTTAAAATGAGCTTTGGGGTTTCAAATCCAAAATAGGTTTGTTGGATGTACTGCGTAGTATTATGTAGATTTTTAGTATATAAATGCTGAAACATCGTGTTAACTTTTGATTTGCAATTTAGGTTTATTTCGGTTTAGTACTTTGGTTGAATTGAATCATTTGCTTTAATTTGCTTTAATATAACACATTCAGGTTAAAAAGACTTAAATAAAGTATAAAAAATATTAAATATAAAAATGCGTGAGTACAAAGTTCTCTTGAATATCGTTGTGTAAACATAAAGCTGTAGGAAAATAATGATTTTAATTTTACTCGCGCAGGATTTAAAGTTAAACCACAACGGAGATAACTTTACCAGAAACAAGCAACCACCACCGACAAGTTATTCTCTTATTGTTGCCTTATTATCAAAAGCGGAATATCTCCTAGTTATCGAAATGTTATCGGCTAGTCATCGGCCTTTTATTAATTTTTTATAGGCTTGATATCGACGGTCTCATAACAAACTGATAAGTCGTCGAAAACAAACAAAATAACACGTTGCTAACAAATTGGAAACACTCCAATAATAAATCGATAACTTACCGATAGCTTTTAAATAACAAGTCCATAGCTTATCGATAATTTTTTCGACAACAAATCGATAAGAAATATAAAGCTTTTGCAATCGATAGAATGTTTATAACTCTTCGAATTTATAACTCATCATAAATCGTCGACAAGAAATGCGTCTCATCGATAGAAAAAATATTAATTATCGATAACACAACATTAACAGTTCGATGAGAAATTGATAACACATAATCTAGTTTCGGTTCTAGCGTCGATTTTGACTTTTAGTCTTTCCTTTCCCCTCCACTCCTTTCCTTTTTGACTTGCCTTTCCGCTACTTGGTCTCGTGGTGATTTGCTCCGTCTACCACTTCAAAGTTCCTGGGTTCAAGTTCCGGGCAAAGCATCATCAAAAATTTAGAAAAAAAGGTTTTCAATTACAGAAAAGTTCTTTTCAGTAGGGTCGCTCTTCGGCCCGAGTACATTTTTACCGGAAATAGCTTCTTAGTAAGAAATAACTTGTCTTGCAGCTGCGGTTTGAAATCGGCATAAAGAAATTGTTTATTCCTAACAATAGATTTTCATTTATTTTCTCACGTCTATGCATAACCATGTACACACACACATAAATGTAGTTTTATCAAGATATTTTATAGCTTACTAATTAGCTAATGGTAAATATGAAATTTAATGAAAATTGGAAAACGTGCCTGGTTGGTTTAATATTCTCATTAAATTTGTTCATTATGAGCACTTGGCGCAGCAAATGACTTCATAATGCTCACATTTTTTAATTGGCTTACATACACACATACATACATACATACGTAAGTATACTGAATAAGTATTCATGCAGATATACCCATATATGTATGTTAGAAACATAAGATATTCCGTTGCACAAGAAAAGGAAAAGCGGAGAAAACTAGAAACAAAAAATTATGATATATTCTTTATATAATTATTTTTAGTTATTTTGACATGATCTAACTTCGAGCTTCTTAAAAATATAAATGTGAAAACAGATAGAAAAAATCTGGAAAAATTCGGATAACCTTAAAAAGTATCCGGTTTCGAAAATGTACCCGGCCCTAAAAAAATACGCGATTTTAAATAATTACCCGAATCCGAAAAAGCTTCCGCTTCTAAAAAGGTAGCCAGATTCAAAAAGTAAGGGGCTTTTAAAAAGTACCCGGATCACTGATTTCAATGCAGTACCCAGTTCCTTAAAAGTACTCGGATCCGAAAAGGTACAAGTTTTTAAATAGTAATCAGATTCGCAAAAGTATACTGTTCTGAAAAGGTACACGGTTCAAAATAAGTACTTGGTTGTGAAAAAGTAACCGGATCCGAAAAAATTTCCTGTTCTAAAAAAGTACTCGGATCCGAGGAAGTACACAGAAAATGCAATTTATAAAAATGATAAGAAATTATGGCATACTTCAAGGCAACCTATTTTGTATTTGTTCATTGCTGCTGTTCGCGTTCTATGTACAAAGATTTTTTGATAAAAAGCTATCACCTAACTGAAATTTTTTATAAGATGCGCCAAAAGATAGAGACGTAATGGATTTGAATATTCTAGAAATTTATTCCTCTCAAAACTTTCACTATATACATATATCCCAACGGCAAATCTTGATCCAATATATATTTAAATATCCAGAAGCTTGTAGAAACAATGATTTAAGTCAGCATTCAGAGCATAAAACGGCGACTTACATGCGAGAGGGTTATCAGTTTGAATTCCCAACTCAGTTTCAATAAACTCAACACACCTTTTCGGCGTTATTTGTGCCGATTATTTTTTTTTATAATATCGGGTGCTGACTTAAAGGACTCAAAATTTCTTCGCTATGGAGATAAGCTCAGGTTATATCGCATGACGTAAGTATGACTTCCTTTTGGTTCATTCAAAAAGCTCTTGTTTCAAACGTTAAAAAGTGCTCGCGATTCTACCACATCACAAAGTTTACTCTGTCCCCTACTAGCTTAAAAAATGTATAGATTTTATTTTGGCCCGGAATCTGAGTTCAAACACATTGCAAATTGTCGCATCCATCAGTATTGCAAATGTGGTTAATAGCGCTGTCGGTTGCACTACTCCCTTGTTAGGTTGTGAAAGAGGCGTGCTCGTTTTAATTTTTCTCCTGCACCTTGGCGGGACTCAAAATTGTGTATGCTGCTATGGACAAGTTCAGTATGTGGTATATGCGACGTTATTATTGACCGCCAATTTCGACTTAACATGCAAAATCAATGAGCCTTAAAGTATGCTTCTCATTTCTACAAACAATGAAAAAAACACTTAGAGAAATCAAAGGCATAGGTAAAAAAGCAACTAGCTATAACCTTTTGTTAGGGTAGGTCAAATCACTAAGTTTGATACATACATACTTACATGAAAACATAAAACTTTTATCTTCTCCCTATGTACAAATGATGTCTTAGAAGCAATTCGCACGCTTTATTATTTGATGTTCATGGAATTGTTTGCAAAAGCATTGTCTGATTCTGATTCATCATTGATGAGGTGTTTTTATTTATGGCGAATATCATAAATAATAACAAAACAAATTATACAAGGACATTGTTGACACATGTTTTCTTCTTCCTCTAAGCATAAAGTTTTCTGCTTGTTAAGCAGTAGGAGAAAAATTGCAAATCATCACTCGATGTCAAAATGGCACCAGAGAGACCAAGAAATATGAAGCAAAACATGCGTTATACGGATATTCAGATTTATGTTTTTTTTTTTGTATTGAAAATGCTTGTGTAGTAAAATTAATGGGAAAAATGACAGTGGCATAAATAAGAGTATGAGATGAAGGTATATACACCAAGCCTTCAAGTGTTTGGTCACTCGAATATAGTCATATGGGGAAAAAATTCAAAGCAAGAACGAAATCGTATATGAAATAAATCGTGAGAAGTAAAGGGGGGGGGCAATACAATTTTATTAAAAATTTTTCTTTTCCTTAAAAGGTTATACATATTCTAGTAGAGAAAAAAAAATTTCATATTTTGGTACAACTCAACATCAGGACGGACAAGGCAACAGCTCTTTCCATTATTAGTTACTTACTTAATTGCCGCTTAACCGTTTAAACGTTTATGGCCGTCGAACAAGGCGCGCCAGTCGCTCCTTTGCTCTGCCAACCGGCGCAAATTGGTCACACCAAGGGAGTTTAAATCGTTTTCCACCTGGTCCTTCCAACGCAGTGGAGGCCGCCCTCTACCTCTGCTTCCATAGGCGGGTTCCGATAGAAACACTTTCTTGGCCGGAGCATCATATTTCATTCGCATAACATGGCCTAGCTGCGTTTTAATTCGCTGGACTATGTTGATGTCTGCGTATAGCTCGTACAGCTCATCATTAAATCTTCTTCGGTACTCGCCATCGCCAACGCGTAGAGGTCCATAAATCTTTCGAAGAACTTTTCTCTCGAACACTCCCAAAGCCGCTTCATCTGCTGTTGTCAATGTCCATGCTTCTGCCCCATATAGCAGGACGGGTACGATAAGTGACTTTTAGAGTATGATTTTTGTTCGCGGAGAGAGGACATTACTTTCCAATTGCCTACCTAGTCCAAAGTAGCATTTGTTGGCAAGATTGATTCTTCGCTGGATCTCAGTGCTGATGTTGTTGCTAGCGTTGATGCTGGTTCCATTATACCTTGTGAATTTCTTCAAGGCCTTTTCATCATGACATGATGGAAATTTATCTCAATCAAAAACCTCCAAATTCATAACGAAATAATCCCGAATGACTTCACAATTGTCTCAAAATTATACCAATTATTCGCAAACTACATATACCAAAATTATCCCGAATTAGTTCCAAAATTATACTGAAGTAGTCCGGAAACCATGCCGAAAATTAACCGGAAAATATCCTGAACTCAAGTGTATTAGAGAATTTTAATCAACATCGCTATATAGATATAGATAAAGCGCCACCTTGTATTTTAGTGCATTACTTGTGGAGCTTTGACCAGACGAAACCAGTACCGTTTGCCTAAGGCAGACGGCAGAGTTATTGCTAAAAGTTATGTTATACTGATTTCACACAGAAACTTAATGATCTCATTTCACCTGCTAATGAAATCGTAAATTTTTTGCTTTCACACAGAAGTAACTGCTCGATTAGTATGAAGGATGAGACAGACAATCATGGCGGAACGATACAAGGTGGGATCATGGTGACATACCTACAAACAAAAAAAATTCCATGTACTTGTAAATTCGATGGACAAATGTCAAAATCGTCGGTAGTTGATGTAGCAAATCAAATAAAAAAGGTTATAATCAGCTGTTCGATGCGGCCACCTTGTATCGTTCCGCCATGCAGACAATGACATTTGCTTTGACAAATGACATTTTTAAGCACTGAACACACCAAAAACTAAGCGGAAACGGAAGCGGAACGCTGCCAACAGAGTTGCATTGTGCTTTTGACTTCATTAGGCATTCGATTAGCTACTAATGAAATAATAATAGATTCGAATTTTGTAGGGTAGATTGAGATGAATAAGTGTCTTAATGTAGAACTGCCTTTATTATTCAATAAGCCGTCTGTGTGAAAATAGTATTAGGCGAGAAGCAATTATTATTTTCTTATGTTGTGACAATATTTCAAAAGATATAATTTTCATAGTTTTCTATCTTTAAATTACAGCAATGCTTCTCGCTTCCACTCTGTTGTCTGAGTCATGCATCTTTACAGCATATCATTTGGTGCGCCATGTCGTATGAGTAACATTTTCTAGTTAATTCGTTCAACAAAATCAATTTTATTATAAAGCGTACAGCACATAGAAGGCTAGTTTAGTTTAATTTTCACATAAAATAAATTGATTAAATCGCAACCACTTCTAAATTTTATTAATTAAAACTAATTGCACTACCATTTTTGCCATAGAAAAAACATTTGATGTTTGTTTCACTCAAATTATGAATAATAATAACAATAGTTGCAACTAGATAGACACACTTTCAATTTAGTTGAAAGTGCATACAGTAGCGGATCGTGAGCTTAGCTGTGGGGTGGGCGGTGGGGGAAATGGTATCAAAAAGTTTCATAAATTTTGTTTTATTTTTATAAAAGCGGTATTCATGAATAAATTCTCGACCTTTTGGGGGGAGGGGGAAATGTCCCCTATTTCACCCCCCGTGGATCCGCGCCTGAGTGCATATATGTATGTATATAATAGCTGGATTGCAAAGCCATTTCCAGCAATATTCATAAAAGGAAAATCAATTTTCTTTCAATCTAGTCAACCAAAGTTTGCATTGCATTTGTTTTTGCTAAAAGTTTCCTGAGAACTTAAGCTAATTATGTAGAACCATCATTGTATGTATTCAATAGTGAAACGCATAGTGAAAGTGATTTTATTATATTTTCTGCAATGTTTTTACGGGTATGAATGTACGTGTGACCTACATTCATATGTGCAACTGTATAGAGCAACGTTTATCAGCATATAGAACTCGCAGTCTAATACACAAATTATTATTTCACAGCTGAGAAAATTTTATTGTTCTCTTAATTTTTATTGTTTTTTTTTCTTATAAATTGTATTTGTTATTTGAAAAAGTCAAACTTTCAGACCATCGGCAAATTAAATGCATTAACACAAAAAGCTTGCATCATCTGTACTGCGTAGGGATGTCATAAACTGGATGCAGTCGTTTACAAGAGTAGAACAGGAAGTAATAACGTTGCAAGAGAAATACTGCATTTTCCTTTTCTTTTAGCAGCTGTAAAGACACTCACCAAAGGTTTTGTAGAGCGTTATTGATGTTGACGTTCCGGTAAGAAGCGCCATTAAGGTACGGGCCCGACCATCTCGGGAACGATTCATTGTAGACTATCTGAATACGATTTGACTACCATTTTACTTTTGAAGAGCTTTTGTTATATTCAAAGTTTTAGAAAGCTTCCACGGATTCAATCCTTACAATAGTTTTATCAAGGCTGAGATAGCAAGCGATCAAAGTAGATATTCGTTTCTTGGTATAAAAATACTACGAACGTGAAGGAGTACCACTGTGCAACCTTTTTCTGAAGTTGGAAATATTTGAAAGTGTTTCATTATTTGTAAAAGGACACACAAATGTGGTCTTATTCTTAGCAAAATATCATATCTAAAGGTAGAATGGCAGCTTGATAAGCATGGATAAAAGTTTTCAATATTAACATAGATTTTTCAATATAAATATAGTTAAGATGTTATTTTCAAACTTTTTTTTATTAGTTTTGTTTGTGAAAGCAAGCGTACGCACAAGCCACCGTGCTATTAGCTTCTTCGCACCCTCACCTCTTGTTGGAATACAGGAAGTGTAAATGCTGTCAATAGCACTGAAATCATGTAGAGATGAACAGATATTTTTTTAAATATGAATCTTTTACATTTTCTATTTATTATCTTCAATCGAAAGTAGCAGGTGAATGGTAGCAGGGAGAAAAAAGCAGAGGAGAGGATATGTAACTGTCAGCTTATCAAAAAATAAGATTCAATTGGGAAATATGTATATATATTGAAATGTATAAAAATGTTTATTGTTTTTCAAAAACAACAAAAATGCTCGTATTAGAAGAGTGAAAATAAAAGAATTTGATATAAACCAAATGAGCATTAGGTCAAGGAATCAAAAGTGAGCATGGCGAACTTGTAAATGTATAAACACATATTTATAGACTTTTAATTTGCCAAACTGTTGGTATTTTTTATACTCAGCTTGATTTGCACACAGAGTATATTAACTTTGATTGGGTAACGGTTGGTTGTACAGGTATAAGGGAATCGAGATAGATATAGACTTCCATATATCAAAAGTATCAGTATCGAAAAAAAATTTGATTGGGCCATGTCCGCCCGTCCGTCCGTCCGTCTGTCCGTTAACACGATAACTTGAGTAAATATTGAGATATCTTCACCAAATTTGGTACACGAGCTTATCTGGACCCAGAATAGATTGGTATTGAAAATGAGCCTTATCGGAAGATATTAAAAATAAAAAACGCGTGAGTACAAAGTTCTCTTGAGTATCGATATGTAAACATACAGCTGTAGGAAAATAATGATTTTAAGTTTACTAGAACTCGCCCAAGATTTGAAGTTAAACCACAACGGAGATAACTTTACCAGAAACCAACAACCGATACCGACAAGGTATTGTCTTATTATCGAAAGCGGAATATGTCCCAGTTATCGGAATGTTATCGGCTAGTCATCGGCCTTTTATTCATTTTTTATAGGCTTGATATCGACGGTTTCATAACAAACTGATAAGTCGTCGAAAACAAACAAAATAACACGTTGATAACAAATTGGAAACACTCCAATAATAAATCGATAACTTTACGATAGCTTTCAAATAACAAGTCGATAGCTTATCGATAATTTTTTCGACAACAAATCTATAAGAAATATATAGCCATTGCTATCGATAGAAAGTTTATAACTCTTCGAATTTATAACTCATCATAAATCGTCGACAAGAAATGCATCTTGTCGATAGAAAAAATATTAATTATCGATAACAAAAATTAACAGTTCGATAACAAATTGATAACACGTAATCTAGTTTCGGTTCTGGCTTCGATTTTGACTTTTAATCTTTCCTTTCCCCTCCACTCCTTTCCTTTTTGACTTGCCTTTCCTCTACTTGTTGTCGTGGTGATTTGCTCCGTCTACCACTTCAAAGTTCCTGGGTTCAAGTTCCGGGCAAAGCATCATCAAAAATTTAGAAAAAAAGGTTTTCAATTACAGAAGAGTTCTTTTCAGTAGGGTCGCTCTTCGGCCCGAGTACATTTTTACCGGAAAGAGCTTCTCAGTAAGAAATAATTTGCCTTGCAGCTGCCGTTTGAAATCGGCATAAAGAAATTGTTTATTCCTAACAATAGATTTTCATTTATTTTCTCACGTCTATGCATAACCATGTACACACACACATAAATGTAGTTTTATCAAGATATTTTATAGCTTACTAATTAGCTAATGGTAAATATGAAATTTAATGAAAATTGGAAAACGTGCCTGGTTGGTTTAATATTCTCATTAAATTTGTTCATTATGAGCACTTGGCGCAGCAAATGACTTCATAATGCTCACATTTTTTAATTGGCTTACATACACACATACATACGTAAGTATACTGAATAAGTATTCATGCAGATATACCCATATATGTATGTTAGAAACATAAGATATTCCGTTGCACAAGAAAAGGAAAAGCGGAGAAAACTAGAAACAAAAAATTATGATATATTCTTTATATAATTATTTTTAGTTATTTTGACATGATCTAACTTCGAGCTTCTTAAAAATATAAATGTGAAAACAGATAGAAAAAATCTGGAAAAATTCGGATAACCTTAAAAAGTATCCGGTTTCGAAAATGTACCCGGCCCTAAAAAAATACGCGATTTTAAATAATTACCCGAATCCGAAAAAGCTTCCGCTTCTAAAAAGGTAGCCAGATTCAAAAAGTAAGGGGCTTTTAAAAAGTACCCGGGTCACTGGTTTCAATGCAGTACCCAGTTCCTTAAAAGTACCCGGATCCGAAAAGGTACAAGTTTTTAAATAGTAATCAGATTCGCAAAAGTATACTGTTCTGAAAAGGTACACGGTTCAAAATATGTACTTGGTTGTGAAAAAGTAACCGGATCCGAAAAAATTTCCGGTTCTAAAAAAGTACTCGGATCCGAGGAAGTACACAGAAAATGCAATTTATAAAAAGGATAAGAAATTATGGCATACTTCAAGGCGACTTATTTTGTATTTGTTCATTGCTGTTGTTCGCGTTCTGTGTACAAAGATTTTTTGATAAAAAGCTATCACCTAACTGAAATTTTTTATAAGATGGGCTAAAAGATAGAGACGTAATGGATTCGAATATTCTAGAAATTTATTCCTCTCAAAACTTTCACTATATACATATATCCCAACGGCAAATCTTGATCCAATATATATTTAATATCCAGAAGCTTGGAGAAACAATGATTTAAGTCAACACGCAGAGCATAAAACGGCGACTTGCATGCGAGAGGGTTATGAGTTTGAACTCCCAACTCAGTTTCAATAAACTCAACGCTTCTTTTCGGGGTTATTTGTGCCGATTATTTTTTTTTATAATACCGGGTGCTGACTTAAAGGACTCAAAATTTCTTCGCTATGGAGATATGCTCAGGTTATATCGCATGACGTAAGTATGACTTCCTTTTGGTTCATTCGAAAAGTTCTTGTTTCAAACGTTAAAAAGTGCTCGCGATTCTACCACATCACAAAGTTTACTCTGTCCCCTACTAGCTTAAAAAATGTATAGATTTTATTTTGGCCCGGAATCTGAGTTCAAACACATTGCAAGTTGTCGCATTCATCAGTATTGCAAATGTGGTTAATAGCTCTGTCGGTTGCACTACTCACTTGTTAGGTTGTGAAAGAGGCGTGCTCGTTTTAATTTTTCTCCTGCACCTTGGCGGGACTCAAAATTGTGTATGCTGCTATGGACAAGTTCAGTATGTGGTATATGCGACGTTATTATTGACCGCCAATTTCGACTTAACATGCAAATTCAATGAGCCTTAAAGTATGCTTCTCATTTCTACAAACAATGAAAAAAACACTTAGAGAAATCAAAGGCATAGGTAAAAAAGCAACTAGCTATAACCTTTTTGTTAGGGTAGGTCAAATCACTAAGTTTGATACATACATACTTACATGAAAACATAAAACTTTTATTTTCTCCCTATGTACAAATGATGTCTTAGAAGCAATTCACATGCTTTATTATTTGATGTTCATGGAATTGTTTGCAAAAGCATTGTCTGATTCTGATTCATCATTGATGAAGTGTTTTTATTTATGGCGAATATCATAAATAATAACAAAACAAATTATACAAGAACATTGTTGACACATGTTTTCTTCTTCCTCTAAGCATAAAGTTTTCTGCTTGTTAAGCAGTAGGAGAAAAATTGCAAATCATCACTCGATGTCAAAATGGCATCAGAGAGACCAAGAAATATGAAGCAAAACATGCGTTATACGGATATTCAGATTTTATGTTTTTTTTTTTGTATTGAAAATGCTTGTGTAGTAAAATTAATGGGAAAAATGACAGTGGCATAAATAAGAGTATGAGATGAAGGTATATACACCAAGCCTTCAAGTGTTTGGTCACTCGAATGTGGAAAAAAATTCAAAGCAAGAATGAAATCATATATGAAATAAATCGTGAGAAGTAAAAGGGGGCAATAAAATTTTATTTAAAATTTTTCTTTTCCTTAGAAGGTTATACATATTCTAGTAGAGAAAAAAAATTTCATATTTTGGTACAACTCAACATCAGGACGGGCAAGGCAACAGCTCTTTCCATTACTACTTACTTACTTAATTGCCGCTTAACCGTTTAAACGGTTATGGCCGTCGAACAAGGCGCGCCAGTCGCTCCTTTGCTCTGCCAACCGGCGCAAATTGGTCACACCAAGGGAGTTTAAATCGTTTTCCACCTGGTCCTTCCAACGCAGTGGGGGCCGCCCTCTACCTCTGCTTCCATAGGCAGGTTCCGACAGAAACACTTTCTTGGCCGGAGCATCATATTTCATTCGCATAACATGGCCTAGCTGCGTTTTAATTCGCTGGACTATGTTGATGTCTGCGTATAGCTCGTACAGCTCATCATTAAATCTTCTTCGGTACTCGCCATCGCCAACGCGTAGGGGTCCATAAACCTTTCGAAGAACTTTTCTCTCGAACACTCCCAAAGCCGCTTCATCTGCTGTTGTCAATGTCCATGCTTCTGCCCATATAGTAGGACGGGTACGATAAGTGACTTCTAGAGTATGATTTTTGTTCGCGGAGAGAGGACATTACTTTCCAATTGCCTACCTAGTCCAAAGTAGCATTTGTTGGCAAGATTGATTCTTCGCTGGATCTCAGTGCTGATGTTGTTGCTAGTGTTGATGCTGGTTCCATTATACCTTGTAAATTTCTTCAAGGCCTTTTCATCATGACATGATGGAAATTTATCTCAATCAAAAACCTCCAAATTCATAACGAAATAATCCCGAATGACTTCACAATTGTCTCAAAATTATACCAATTATTCGCAAACTACATATACCAAAATTATCCCGAATTAGTTCCAAAATTATACTGAAGTAGTCCGGAAACCATGCCGAAAATTAACCGGAAAATATCCTGAACTCAAGTGTATTAGAGAATTTTAATCAACATCGCTACATAGATATAGATAAAGCGCCACCTTGTATTTTAGTGCATTACTTGTGGAGCTTTGACCAGACGAAACCAGTACCGTTTGCCTAAGGCAGACGGCAGATTTATTGCTAAAAGTTATGTTATACTGTTTTCACACAGAAACTTAATGATCTCATTTCACCTGCTAATGAAATCGTAAATTTTTGGCTTTCACACAGAAGTAACTGCTCGATTAGTATGAAAGATGAGACAGACAATCATGGCGGAACGATACAAGGTGGGATCATGGTGACATACCTACAAACAAAAAAAATTCCATGTACTTGTAAATTCGATGGACAAATGTCAAAATCGTACTGCGCCGGTAGTTGATGTAGCAAATCAAATAAAAAAGGTTATAATCAGCTGTTCGATGCGGCCACCTTGTATCGTTCCGCCATGCAGACAATGACATTTGCTTTGACAAATGACATTTTTAAGCACTGAACACACCAAAAACTAAGAAGCGGAAACGGAAGCGGAACGCTGCCAACAGAGTTGCATTGTGCTTTTGACTTCATTAGGCATTCGATTAGCTACTAATGAAATAATAATAGATTCAAATTTTGTAGGGTAGATTGAGATCAATAAGTGTCTTAATGTAGAAAACTGCCTTTATTATTCAATAAGCCGTCTGTGTGAAAATAGTATTAGGCGAGAAGCAATTATTATTTTCTTATGTTGTGACAATTTTTCAAAAGATATAATTTTCATAGTTTTCTATCTTTAAATTACAGCAATGCTTACCGCTTCCACTCTGTTGTCTGAGTCATGCATCTTTACAGCATATCATTTGGTGCACCATGTCGTATGAGTAACATTTTCTAGTTAATTCGTTCAACAAAATCAATTTAATTATAAAGCGTACAGTTTAATTTTCACATAAAATAAATTGATTAAATCGCAACCACTTCTAAATTTTATTAATTAAAACTAATTGCACTACCATTTTTGGCATAGAAAAACATTTGATGTTTGCTTTCACTCAAATTATGAATAATAATAACACTAATTGCAACTAGATAGACACACTTTCAATTTAGTTGAAAGCGCATACAAATTTCAAAGTGCATACAGTAGCGGATCGTGAGCTTGGCTGTGGGGTGGGCGGTGGGGGAAATGGTATCAAAAAGTTTCATAAATTTTGGATCCGAGGAAGTACACAGAAAATGCAATTTATAAAAAGGATAAGAAATTATGGCATACTTCAAGGCAACCTATTTTGTATTTGTTCATTGCTGCTGTTCGTGTTCTGTGTACAAAGATTTTTTGATAAAAAGCTATCACCTAACTGAAATTTTTTATAAGATGGGCCAAAAGATAGAGACGTAATGGATTTGAATATTCTAGAAATTTATTCCTCTCAAAACTTTCACTATATACATATATCCCAACGGCGAATCTTGATCCAATATATATATTTAAATATCCAGAAGCTAATAGAAAAAATGATTTAAGGGAACAAGCAGAGCATAATAGGCGACTTACATGCGAGAGGGTTATGAGTTTGAATTCCCAACTCAGTTTCAATAAACTCAACGCACCTTTTCGGCGTTATTTGTGCCGATTATTTTTTTTTATAAAATCGGGTGCTGACTTAAAGAACTCAAAATTTCTTCGCTATGGAGATAAGCTCAGGATATATCGCATGACGTAAGTATGACTTCCTTTTGGTTCATTCGAAAAGCTCTTGTTTCAAATGTTAAAAAGTGCTCGCGATTCTACTACATCACAAAGCTTACTCTGTCCCCTACTAGCTAAAAAATGTATAGATTTTATTTTGGTACGCAATCTGCAAATTGTCGCATCCATCAGTATTGCAAATGTGGTTAATAGCTCTGTCGGTTGCACTACTCCCTTGTTAGGTTGTGAAAGAGGCGTGCTCGTTTTAATTTTTCTCCTGCATCTTGGCGGAACTCAAATTTGTGTATGCTGGTATGGACAAGTTCAGTCTGTGGTATATGCGACGTTATTATTGACCGCCAATTTCGACTTAACATGCAAATTCAATGAGCCTTAAAGTATGCTTCTCATTTCTACAAACAATGAAAAAAACACTTAGAGAAATCAAAGGCATAGGTAAAAAAGCAACTAGCTATAACCTTTTTGTTAGGGTAGGTCAAATCACTAAGTTTGATACATACATACTTACATGAAAACATAAAACTTTTATCTTCTCCCTATGTACAAATGATGTCTTAGAAGCAATTCGCACGCTTTATTATTTGATGTTCATGGAATTGTTTGCAAAAGCATTCTCTGATTCTGATTCATCATTGATGAAGTGTTTTTATTTATGGCGAATATCATAAATAATAACAAAACAAATTATACAAGAACATTGTTGACACATGTTTTCTTCTTCCTCTAAGCATAAAGTTTTCTGCTTGTTAAGCAGTAGGAGAAAAATTGCAAATCATCACTCGATGTCAAAATGGCATCAGAGAGACCAAGAAATATGAAGCAAAACATGCGTTATACGGATATCCAGATTTATGTTTTTTTTATTGTATTGAAAATGCTTGTGTAGTAAAATTAATGGGAAAAATGATAATGGCATAAATAAGAGTATGAAATGAAGGTATATACACCAAGCCTTCAAGTGTTTGGTCACTCGAATATAGTCATATGGAGAAAAAAATTCAAAGCAAGAATCAAATCATATATGAAATAAATCGTGAGAAGTAAAAGGGGGCAATATAATTTTATTTAAAATTTTTCTTTTCCTTAGAAGGTTATACATATTCTTGTACAGAAAAAAAATTTCATATTTTGGTACAACTCAACATCAGGGCGGACAAGGCCACAGCTCTTTCCGTTATTACTTACTTACTTAATTGGCGCTTAACCGCCTAAACGGTTATGGCCGTCCGACAAGGCGCGCCAGTCGCTCCTTTGCTCCGCCAACCGGCGCAAATTGGTCACACCAAGGGAGTTTAAATCGTTTTCCACGTGGTCCTTCCAACGCAGTGGTGGCCGCCCTCTACCTCTACTTCCATACGTGGGTTCAGATAGAAACACTTTCTTGGCCGGAGCATCATATTTCATTAGCATAACATGACCTAGCCAGCGCAGCCGCTGCGTTTTAATTCGCTGGACTATGTTGATGTCTGCGTATAGCTCGTAAAGTTCATCATTAAATCTTCTTCGGTACTTGTCATCGCCAACGCGTAGAGGTCCATAAATCTTTTGAAGAATTTTCTCTCGGACACTCCCAAAGCCACTTCATCTGCTGTTGTCCTGGTCCATGCTTCTGCCCCATATAGCAGGACGGGTTCTATAAGTGACTTGTAGAGTATGATTTTCGTTCGCCGAGAGAGGACTTTACTTTTCAATTGCCTACCTAGTCCAAAGTAGCACTTATTGGCAAGATTGATTCTTCGCTGGATTTCAGTGCTGATGTTGTAGCTAGTGTTGATGCTAGTTCCATTATACCTTGTAAATTTCTTCAAAGCCTTTTCATCATGACATGATGGAACTTTATCTCAATTGCCTTTTTGTGCATACATTTATACTTCCGTACCAATATTTATTTATTTATTTATTCAAAAGCTAAAATTATAATATAAAATTATAATATAGCTATAAAGCCTTAGGCCTTAGGCTATACCGTACCAACATACTTTCTATGTTTGTGAGTAACGAAAGCTATGTAATTGTTATTGGCATGTTCTTTGTGAACTGGTTTTGTATTCTGCTAGAAGTTTCATTTCATTTATTGATAATAAATTTACGGAAAAAGTCAGGAGATGATCTCGAAAGAACCTGAATAAATTACAAAGATTATCCCGAAAACAATTCCGACAAAAACCAGATATAGGTCTAAAATATCCTCGAGATTATACCGAAGTAGTTCTGGAATTCTTCCGAAAGTAGTTCCGACAATGCTGTTGTAAACTTGAGACAGTCTTCAAAAAACCTCCAAATTCATAACGAAATAATCCCGAAATGATTTCACAATTGTCTCAAAATTATACCAATTATTCGCAAACTACATACAGCAATATTATCTTGAATTAGTTCCAAAATTATACCGAAGTTGTCCGGAAACCATGCCGAAAATTAACCGGATTAATGTCCTGAACTCAAGTGTATTAGAGAATTTTAATCAACATCGCTACATAGATATAGATATAGCGCCAGCTTGTATTTTAGTGCATTACTTGTGGAGCTTTGACCAGACGAAACCACTGTCGTTTGCCCAAGGCAGATGGCAGAGTTATTGCTAAAAGCTATGTTAGGCGGGAAGCAATTACTATTTTCTTATATTGTGACAATTTTGCAAAAGATATAATTTTCATAGTTTTCTATCTTTAAATTACAGCAATGCTTCTCGCTTCCACTCTGTTGTCTGAGTCATGCATCTTTACAGCATATCATTTGGTGCACCATGTCGTATGAGTAACACTTTCTAGTTAATTCGTTCATACAGCACATAGAAGGCTAGTTTAGTTTATTTTCACATAAAATAAATTGATTAAATCGCAACCACTTCTAAATTTTATTAATTAAAACTAATTGCACTACCATTTTTGCCATAGAAAAAATATTTGATGTTTGCTTTCACTCAAATTATGAATAATAATAACAATAATTGCAACTAGATAGACACACATTCAATTTACAGTAAAACCCGCTTAAGTACCCCGAGCAAAATTTTCAGAATTATGAGGTACTTGAGCGGGTTGGGCACTTAAAAGAACCCGCTTAAGTACCTTCATTCGGGTACTTAAGGGAACATATGAAAAATGAGTTGTAGTTATATGAATACGTATTCTTGAAAAATGTATATATTTATTTAAAATAACGCAAAAACAAAGAAAAACTGTATTTAAAAAGTAAAAAAAAATATCACATAGTAGGAATTCAATTCTTTTAATTCATTTTTACATATGTACATATGTACTATTATTAGGAACATATGTAGGTACTGTGTATGATTTCACAAGCATTTGCACGCTTAGGACGTGAGAAAATCTGTAATTTTTTTTTTGGTGTTGGCTTCGAAATTTACATATAAACAGTTTTTCTTCAAGCGATTCAAATTCATCAAGAGATTTTCACTTTCCATATAATGTTTAATTATTGAAAGCGCCTCCAAAGATTTAGATAAAGTAGGCGCAATATCATTGGACTCGTCTTCTGAATTTTCTGTATCTGATGACTCATGAGTTTTTTCTTCTAAGACGGATGACAATATTTTCTCTTCCGTAAGTATTCCAAAACATTGGAGTTCTTCATCGCATCTAACATATTCTTCAAACTCTTCAATATCGATCGGCACATTTATTAATTCTTCAGTGACCTCAGGCCAATTATTATTAATAAGAAAACCACCCTTTCAAACAGAAAATTAAATAATGAATATTTCAACAGAGGATATAAATAGGATATAAACATACCTTACGAAAACAGTTTTCTATAGTTTCCTTTTTAACTAGCCACCATGCCCGCTTTGCAAAGTATAAAGCATCCAACATCGAAATATATTTCACAAAATCTTGGTTTGTTAAGCCTTTTTCGATAGAAAGGAACTGTTTTCATACAAGTATTTGTCTGAAATGAACTTTGAAGGCATGAATTATTCCTTGATCTAGTGGCTGCAAGATAGATGTGGTATTTGCTGGACGAAATTCAATTTTGACATTTTCCAGTAATAAGTCAACCACTTTATGGCACGGTGCATTATCAACAAAAAGCAGAACTTTTCTTTGTTGCTTAATCATATCGCGATCAAACTCTTTTAAAATATTTGTCCAAAGCAAGCAAACCATCCAAACATTACCCTGTGAGTAATATGGTAAGGGAATAGTTTTTCCTTTAAAGCAGCGGGGATTTTTACATTTTCCAATAGCATATATTTTTTTTTCACTTCCATCAGCATTGCATAAAAATAATAGGGTAAGACGCAATTTTTGGCTCTTTCCTTCTTTCACAGCAGCGCCCTTTCTAGCTAAAGTGACGCCTGGTAGTGCCTTATAGAACAATCCGCTCTCATCCGCATTAAAAAGATTGCGGGCTTCATAGTCTTTTAATAAATTTTGCAATGTATGTTGTCTGTATTCATCTGCCACAGTAGTGTCAGCATCCGCCGATTCTCCAGTTATTTTTGTAAATTGAATGCCCTTTCGCCTTTTCCAGCGCCACAGCCAGCCATTGGTAGGACAAAAATCAATGTGCATCTTATCAGTGAATTCTTTAGCTTTTTTGAGGAGCTGAGCATCTGTAATCACAATATTTGCAGCTCTCATTTGGTCGAACCATTTGGAAAGAGCCTCTTCAACTTCTTTGTTAGGACTTTAACGCAAATGTTTGCGTTTCCAGCAATTAGTGCCACTGATTCCTCCACTTTCTTGCGATTTCTCAAAATCCGATTTATGGTTGAACTGTCGCACTTGAAATGCTGCGCAATCTGATTTTTAGATTTTTCATTACTCTCAAGTAAATGAAGTATTTGTATATTTTGTTTAATTGTTAAACTTGTAATTTTTCGCCCTTCGCCAGGCATTTTTCTACATATTTTAACTTTGACAACTAGCGATTTTCGATAAATTAGTGGTGTAAATCAAATCAAATATCGATTTTAAGAGCTACAATTGAGCTTCAAAATATGTAAGTACCAAGTAGGTACTTAAGAGGGGAAAATTATGTGAGAATAGATATTAGTGCACGAAAAATTGAGTAACTTAAGCGGGTTGGGTAATAAAGCGAGAAGTTACTTAAGAGGGGGATTTTCTTCCCACTTCTTACAAAACGCAGAGTGCCCAAAAATTTTGGTTACTTAAGCGGGTAAGTACTTAAGCGGGTTTTACTGTAGTTGAAAACGCATACAAATTTGACAGTGCATATATGTATATAATAGCTGGATTGCAAAGCCATTTCCAGCAATATTCACAAAAGGAAAAGCAATTTTTTTTAAATCTAGTCAACCAAAGTTTGCATTACATTTGTTTTTGCTAAAAGTTGCCTGAGAACTTAAGCTGATTATGTAGAACCATCATTGTATGCATTCAATTGTGAAAGTGATTTTATTATATTGTAACGAATTTACTTGCAAATCCTCTTATTTGCAATCCTCTGCTAAGTTCGAATCACTAAACTGTTGAATAAATAACTCCAATATTGAATAATGGAAAAATGGCCTTTATTAAAGTACTTCACAATAACACTTATACTTTGCTACTCGCTGGCTTAATAACCAAACAGATTGATAACTCAAATTAAACTCTACTATTGGCCGCCAGATAGCGTGCTTAATCAATAACTGATTGATTGGTCAACTCAAACTGATTTACAGCGCCTCTACATCTGTCGTCTTTTATACTCTTTGGTTTCCTCGTTCGCCTCTTCTAGACGCTTCCAGAATCGACTAGTCCAGTATCTCTCAAACTTCTCAGCTGTAACTACAATTGCACGATTTTATAGCTTCTCTCATACCCCATGCTTGTATGTGTGAGCGACACTTCCACAATTATAATTGCCTACATTTAGGAGCATCTCAAATAAGATGTCTGCATATGGTTGTGCCTTGCTTCTCAGCTGCGTGTACCTACATATGTGTAGACATAATGATTGATTCGTTTATGTAGATACATAATGATTGAATTATTGATGTGAATGTTTGTAGTTTACAGTCTCTCGCGCACACATAGGCGTAAATGCATCTGTGTGTGACATCTCTCGGCTGCCTTATATATGTGTATACATGATTTGATTATTGACGTAAATACTGCTTAGCATGGCCTTAGTGATGGTATAGCTTAGTGATGCTAATATCCGTGACAATATTTTCTGCAATGTTTTTACGGGTATGAATGTGTGTGTGACCTACATTCATATGTGCAACTGTATAGAGCAACGTTTATCAGCATTTAGAACTCGCAGTCTAATACACAAATTATTATTTCACAGCTGAGAAAATTTTATTGTTCTCTTGATTTTTGTTGTTTTCTTGTCATATAAATTGTATTTGTTATTTGAAAAAGTTAAACTTTCAGGCCATCGGCAAATTAAATGCATTAACACAAAAAGCTTGCATCATCTGTACTGCGTAGGGATGTCATAAACTGGATGCAGTCGTTTACAAGAGTAGAACAGGAAGTAGTAACGTAGCAAGAGAAATATTGCATTTTCCTTTTCTTCTAGGAGCTGTAAAGATACTCACCAAAGGTTTAGCGTTATTGATATTGAAGTTCCGGTAAGAAGCGCCATTAAGGTACGGGCCCGACCATCTCGGGAACGATTCATTGTAGACTATCTGAATACGATTTGACTGCCATTTTACTTTTGATGAGCTTTTGTTATATTCAAAGTTTTAGAAAGCTTACAGGAATCGGATCATTATTATAGTTTTATGAAGCCTGGGATAGCAAGCGATCAAAGTAGATATTCGTTTCTTGGTATAAAAATACTACGAACGTGAAGGAGTAGCACTGCGAAAACTTTTTCTGAAGTTGGAAATATTTGAAAGTGTTTCATTATTTGTAAAAGGACACACAGATGTGGTCTTATTCTTAGCAAAATATCATATCTAAAGGTAGAATGGAAGCTTGATAAGCATGGATAAAAGTTTTCAATATTAACATAGATTTTTCAATACAAAAATAGTTAAGATGTTATTTTCAAACTTCTTTTTGTTAGTTTTGTTGATGAAAGCAACAGTACGCACAAGCCACCGTGCTATTAGCCTCTTCGCCCCCTCACCTCTTGTTGGAATACAGGAAGTGCAAATCCTGTCAACAACATTGAAATCATGTAGAGATGAACAGATATTTTTTAAAATTTGAATCTTTTACATTTTTCATTTGCATTATCTTCAATCGAAAGTAGCAGGTGAATGGTAGCAGCAACTGAGCATTAGGTCAAGGAATCAAAAGTGAGCATGGCGAACTTGTAAATGTATAAAATACACATTTATAGATTTTTCATTTGCCAAACTGTTGGTATTTTTTTATACTCAGCTTGATTTGCACACAGAGTATATTAACTTTGATTGGATAACGGTTGGTTGTACAGGTATAAGGGAATCGAGATAGATATAGACTTCCATATATCAAAATCATCAGTATTGAAAAAAAAAAAATTTGATTGAACCATGTCCGTCCGTCCGTCCGTCTGCCCGTTAACACGATAACTTGAGTAAATATTGAGATATCTTCACCAAATTTGGTACACGAGCTTATCTGGACCCAGAATAGATTGGTGTTGAAAATGAGAGAAATGGGGTGATAACCACGCCCACTTTTTATATATATAACATTTTGGAAAACACAAAAAACCTGCTTATTTAGTAAATAATACACCTAGAATGTTGAAATTTGACATGTGGACTGATATTAAGACTCTTGAAAAAATTTTGAAAAAATTGTTTAAAATAGGCGTGGCACCGCCCACTTGTGATAAAATCAATTTTAGAAATATTATTAATCATAAATCAAAAATCGTTTAACCTATCGTAACAAAAGAGGTTGCCTTTACTATAAGGAATGCTTTGAAGAAAAATTTACGAAATCGGGTAAGGGCCACGCCCACTTTTATACAAAAGATTTTTAAAAGGTTCGTGGACGAATAAAATTATTTATATTTTTGCAAAAAAGAGCCTTATCACAATGGTATTTCATATCCCAAATGTATTTATAACAGTAAATAGGAAAAACTTCAAATTTTAAAAAATGGTTTAGGTAGCTATAACTCGGAGAAAAATCAACGGATCGTAATAAAATTAGATACACAAATTTTCCCTATATATTTATAGTAAAAATGGACGGGATCGGTTAAAGACCACGGCAACTTAGATATAAAACAAGTTTAAAAGGATCGTAGACTGGAATAAGAAGCTATAACTTAGCAAAAAATAGTTTTGAATCAATGATATTTCACTTATCAAGTTTTATTGTAAGAGGAAATGGGGAAATATTTTTTTTAAACTGGCGGTGCCACGTGTTATGTAGAAAAGTAATTTATCTGAAATGAAATGTACAATTGAAGCTCACGCTGAGTATATAATGTACGGTTACACCCGAACTTAGACACCTTTACTTGTTTCGCTCTGATTTTTAGTTTTAAGTAAACAGTGCATTGAAAAGTTGTTAGTTTGTATGGCCAAATTGTACAGTAAAATTTGTTGAGATGCACTTGAATGAAAATTTTGAAGCATGACTGTGCATATGTGCTTATTTGTTATTTAAACCTAAACTTTGGTTGTTGGTATTTCAATTTACCTACAAAAATAAGAATTTTATGGAAAATTGTCGTACGATTAATTCATATTCTTTTAATGTCAGTACCCGCCTCTTAGGCTCAATCTCACGGTGTCAAAACACACGGATCTCATTGCATTATCAGTGACTCAACTATTGGCTCAATGTTCCTTGCCCAACTTCGCAGCCGAATCATTATTCAAATGGGATTAGCTACTGTGCTATGCGAGATTATTGCTTTGATTGCTGCTTGGCTGCAGTTTAAGCTATTTTCTTCCAGTGTTTCTACTGCACCGCCAGATTCATGATAGAATTCCACAATTTTAATACAAGTATTAAGGGATGTGATTACAACCTTCTCTATCGGATTATATGAATATCCGTTCGAGTCTACGAAAATAAGCCTCATTTACTGACCACATACACACATATTCGATTCGGCATAGCCGTTTTTCAAACATTTCAAAAACAAGAGTCAGCGCAAACCCACTCTTAAAAATATCAACTGTTATCCCCAAACTCATAGGCATAGCCTAGGCAATATTAAGTCAATATTACTCAATCATTTTATTCAATAAGTATACTCCGGGATTACAGTTAAGAAATGTGATCAACCTTTTCTTTGACCATACGCATCTTTGAAAAATGTATGCTTATGTGAGAACAGGGAAAGAGGCTGCTGCTATTCCTGCTCCCACGGTTTAGTTTTTTCGACCATGATCGGGTCGCGCAATTTGAGCTATAACCACTCAATTTTGAGCTATAACCACTCTGGATTGGATATCTGTGGTATTTTGCTCGCCTTTTACAACCGGTATACCATACCGTGGGCATATACCAACACCTTACCTACTGGGGGTGGGGGAGTTCTCGGAGAAATGGCACAAGATATTGACTTCACGAAAATTCGCTCATAAATTTTGTGTGAAACATTTATCGTGCGTGAATTTAATGTGAATTTAGCTATCTTTGTAAATGAGAACTATCAGCTGAACTTTAAGCAAGTTTCAGCGCTATTATTATTCGATGTCGTATATTTAGGAAAGTTGGCAACATCATTTTAGAGGTACGCTTTTGGTGAACAACAACTTCATGGATAATTTAGGAAACATATTTGTGCTAATTAAAATAATTATCGAAAGAGAATTTGGTAGAGAAAAGTTGCGTAATTTTCCAAACGCTAAGAAAAAGTACTTCAAAATTTTTTAAGTAATTTTGGAAACCAAGACAAATTCTTTTGGAGGCTAATTTGATTAAGTTTGGTTCCTAATTTCGTTGACAAATGTTGGATGAGATGAGAATTCATTGCCGAACTTAAGTTAAACTTTTTACTCCGAATGTTGTAGACATAGAGTTAACTTTTGGGTGAACTGAAAATTTCTGAGGTATAATTTTGAAAAAATGCTTAATTAATGGCAAACGTTTTGGCGAATTTTCTTGAAATATTATTCAATGGCAAGTATAAGATACATAAGCGAGTGATGATTTACTGCCATATTTTCGGCACGTTTCCACTCGTTTAGAACTAAATTTTCGGTGTTGAATTTTTAAGAAAAATTCGCGGAAGGATTTCAGAGATATTTTTTATGCGAAAACATTTAGTTGGCGAATTTTCGTAACCTTTTCGTGTAAAAAGAAATTTGCACCAGAAAGCTAGGCTATCGTTAAGCAAACATTTAGCCGAAGGATAATTCGTTGCCGAACTTAAGCGAACTATAATGTCATGGCAAACGCGCTAAAGATTTGTAGGATTAATATTTGTGCGGATGCCATTTTGTTGCCGAACTTCGGGAAAAATTTCGAGTAAACAGAAATTTGCTGACGAATTTTAGTGTTCACTTTTCAATTTTTAATAAAATTTGCGAGAGGGACTTGCATTTCGTTGCCGAGTTTTTAGGCGAATACATTCAAATATTAGAAATAAATTTTGAAAAAATTACTCGACTCCCAATATAAGGTAACTTCAGGATCGAATAGATTTTGATGACGATTTTCCTTCACGAATATTAAGCAAAGCTTGCATGAGAATCTTTCGTGAATGTTATTCCTTCAGTTAATTTCGCGAAAACGGTTGGCGAATAAAAATTTGCTTTAAAATATTAAAAAAAATTTCCAGAGCGAATCGGATATCAAATATATTGACAAATTTCCTGGAAAAATTTATAAGCAACCTTTGTTTAAAGCGATCCCATTGGTCAGGGCGAATAGCATGTCGCCGTCGAACTTCGCTAAAGAACTTTAGGTATACCTAAACACATTTAATGTTTAAACTTCGTACACATAAAGTGTTTAATTTTACGCCTTGCTGTTATCATAATAGAGTACCTGGGCGGCCGAGCTTTGCTCGGCACCGTTTCTTTTTTTAATTTCGAACAGATGGCAACCTTAAATGGCAACCCTACTCAAAAATATCCCTATTGTAATGCGGAGGGAAATATCTTTCGTTTGATACCCATATCGGCATATATCATGCAATTTTTTAAATTTCGAATAGGTGGCAACCCTAAACGGCAACCCTACTCAAAAATGTCCCTATTCTAATGCGGAGTGAAATACCTTTCTTCTGATACCCATATCGGGTATCTTATGCAATTTTTTTTTTTCATCTCGAATAGGTGGCAACCCTAAACGGAAACCCTACTCAAAAATGTCCCTATTGTAATGCGGAGTGAAATACCTTTCTTTTTATACCCATATCGGCATATCTTATGCAATTTTTTTTAATTTTGAATATGTGGCGACCCTACTCAAAAATATCCCTATTGTAATGCGAAGTGAAACACCTTTCGTTTGATACCCATTTCGGCATATCTCATGCAATTTTTGTTTAAATTTAGAATAGGTGGCAACCTTGTGAAACATTCTGAGTAGCAACACCTAGGTAGAAAGGCTTAGAAGGTGATACGTTATCTCTGTGCCAAATTTCATTTAAATCGGTGGAGCCATTCCCGAGATCGTTCCGCTATACAAACAAACAAGAATTGCTCGTTTAAAGTTATAAGAAAAAATAACAAACAATTGCCTAGCTTAATAGAGGTAAGTTTGCACAATTTTTTAGTGTGTAAATAGTCTTTAAACACATAGTCAATTTAGTTTGTCATTGTTTAAAGTGTCAAAGGTTATATTGATTGCTCACCTTTTTCACAGCGACACAATTTCCTAAGCAAATTTTCATTTCACTTGATTGAAGGTCAAAAATTTGTTGTACTATGTGGCCATATAAATAAGCACACTTACACACTTAGAGGTATACTTATTTGTGTGTGGGTGTAGTTATTGCGCGTTAATACAGATAAACAAAGTATGCCTTGACTCTGGGTTTAGGTGTGTGGAATTATCACACTTAAAGTTCATCTAAACTAGGAAAAGTTTATACACTCAATATTTTTGCATGACTTCGGCCAAATTTGTTATATGTTCTAAGTTTTTATTTATTTTTCTTGATAAATTATTTATTTGCATGCACATCCAAATGTAAAGGGAAATAAATATTTATCTTGTGTGAAGATGGCATTGAACGGAAATTGTTCGTGTATTGACAAATTGCTTCAATTTATATATTCGAAAAATAAAAAGATACAAGCCACAAAAGCTCTTTAGTTGATGTGCAGTTACTGATGAATAAGCTATTGTAAATTGTATAGAAGTAATTTATTGTACTCGAAACCACTTAGGTGAGGATGGCGAAATTGTGGGAAGTATGAATATGTAAAGAAAAGAAGAGAAAGGAGAGGAGAGGAAAGCAAAAGAAAGGAAATATCGGAAATGAAAGGAAGGAAAGGAAAGGAAAGGAAAGGATAGGAAATGAAAGGAAAAGGAAGGGAAAGGAAAGGTAAGAAAAGGAAGGAAAGGAAAGGAAGGAAAGGAAAGGTAAGAAAAGGAAAGAAAAGGAAAGGAAAAGAAAGGAAAGGAAAGGAAAGGAAGGAAAGGAAAGGAAACAAAGGAAAGGAAAGGAAAGGAAAGGAAAAGAAAGGAAAAGAAAGGAAGGGTAAGGAAAGGAAAGGAAAGGAAAGGAAAGGAAAGGAAAGGAAAGGAAAGGAAAGGAAAGGAAGGTAAAGGAAAGGAAATGAAATGGAAGGAAAGGCGAGGAAAGGAAAGGCAAGGAAAGGAAAGGAAAAAAAAGTGAGGGAAGGTGAGAAAGTTTAGGAAAAGGAAAAGAGAAAAGAGAGGAACTGAACGGGAACGGACGGTATGTTTGAAATTTGGTATCGAAGTGTTACCGGCTTGTTATCGACGAGATATGGGCGTGTTACGCATTTCTTTTCGATGAGCTATAGGTTTGTTGTCGGCGAGGTATAGACGAATTTGTTATCGAAGCATTATAATAAATTGTGGAGCCAAGCGCGGGCCTGCAAAGTTTCGACGATCATGTGTGGGTCTTACAACCTTAGACTAATGCAGTTACTCCCATCATTAAAATGAGAGAACTGTAAAATAATGGCGGGTATTTTAACTGGACACTGCCTTTTGGCGTCACATGCCTTTAAATTAAACTTGGTCAGTGATAGCAGATGTAGGAAGTGCGGGTTGGAGGAGAAAACGGTCGAGCACGTTTTGTGCTCGTGCCCTGCGCTTGCTAGACCAAAACTTCAGCTATTAAGAGTGATTCGGTTGTTAGAAAGTGTCATAGGTAGACATCTTCTAATACTTGCCAAGAGGTTTTCAGTTGGTTGTTAAACAAACTTTTGGTACGGACTCATTCAGTCTATGCGAGGTCCTCATGGATAGGCCAGTTCAACCTAATTTAACCTATTGTAATAAATATTATTGATGAATTATCGATTTTTTTATCGACAAGCTGGCGGTTTCTATTGATTTACTGTTGAAAATTTCTAAATAGTTTATCGAAAAGATATCAAAATGTTATTAAAATGTTATCGATTTGCTATTGTTCCGTTATCGATTTGTTTTCGGAATGTGAATGGATTTGTTATCAAATATCAAAAAGCTATATATTTATTACCGAAAAGCAATCGATTTTTTTATCGAAAACCTGATTTTAAGCGGAGTATTTCCAAGCGTTTTTTATCGGCGTGTCAATGATTATTATGTTATGAAACAGATACCGATAAAACTTGAATTAAAAATCGATGACACATCTGAAGACAATCGCTTCTGAAGATTAAAAAAAAAAGTGATGAATTGATTCTAATTATTCCGCATCTTGAGAGCTGATGAAGTGGAAACAGGTTGGTATAAACCATCGTAGAAATATCTCGTCCTGTGATGACATACGCTAGTGCTCCCACAGTAGGTTTAAACAGAAATCATGCTCTGTAAGTCCCTCGTTAAACTAGTTCTGATGTGTGACTTAAAATAATCGGTGATGTCGAATAGATAAAGAAGTTGTGACCCAAAAAGCCTTCCTTCCGAGACCATGGAGTTAATTCAAAACTCAGCTCAGATAGCCCGCATCGGATCGATCGCTCAAGATTCTAGAAGAAATACCCAGTGAAAGCATTGTCCGTTATATATCATTTTCTTTCTGCCATTAAAAACTTTTTTGTTCCTTGTACCGGAGCTCTTCAGGAATTGGTAAAAAATGTGTGCTACCTTTAAGTGCTAACTTTAATCACGTTAAGTGCGCTGTACTCAACTATGGACTGGAGTATACGAAAATATTTAACGGAAAATTAATGGTAAAAACATAGAAAAATAATGTATTCTAAACATATGATATCTGTAAGTCATAACATAAATTGCTCTTCCCGAAGTAAAAAAAAAATTGTTTATGGCATTGCTACTTTATAAATTCTATACGAGCTCTCAATGACGCATCGCGCAATTCTCCTGCTGACATTGTAAGGATGTCAAACGCAGTGAGAAGTATACGAAGCGTTGAAATATTGCCGCATTTGTTGTTGAAAATGAATTATTTCTTCTTAATGCACAGACACAACAAACTTAGTTGGCCTTGATCCAATTTTATTGTCTCTTCTTTCTAATTGATTAGTTGCGTGAGTATAAACTTCCTCTTGTTGTTTTACGAGTGTCAATGGTTTGCTGTATGGGCAATGAAAAAATACGAAAAGAAAATTAGATAAAATCGATGTACGTTTTATCATTTGGGTCGGAAGTGAAAAGCCATTGTCTCCTTAAGGGATGTTGTAAGTACAAAATTAGTAGCTCAAATTGTTTTATTGCATGCGGCAGCCGATGATCAATTGAGTTAAAGTCGCTTGACGATTAAACTGACTGGTATTCATCAAAGACTGCTTGTGATGGAAAATTTTGAAGTCAAATATTTTATTTAAGTATTTATGTCGTTCAGAAGTGGAATGGAAAAATTTAACGTTTAAAATATTTTATGGTGAAATTGAGAATGGAAAATTTCATGAAAAATTTAATGAACCCACAAACAAAGCGATTGTAATTGTATGAATTAAGCGGGGGTTGCCCTTATTGTTTTAAATGTATGAAAACATTTACTTGAAGCAAAATTTAAACTACGTGACATCAGGACGGACAAGACGACAGCTGTTTCGATTATACCTTGTAAATCTCTTCAAAGCCTTTTCTCCCGGGTGTGGGATTTGAAGGAAGGCAATGGGGATAAAGTTCACAACAACTAAGGCATGGCGTGGCTGAATGCGTTTGTAACACTTCAACCATCGTAGGAGTGCGGGTTCAAATCCTACTCCCGGGAGAAAAGGCTTTGAAGAGATTTACAAGGTATAATCCAAACAGCCGTCCGTCCTGATGTCACGTTGTTTAAAATTTTCCCAAATTATTAAATAAAAAAACGATTCTAACTTGAAAACTTTACAAAAATGCCTTCATAGTTTTTTAAGGCGAAAGTTAAGAAAGCCTAAATGCATTCGTGGTAGAACTTTCTCGATGGTGTAGAAGGGAATACGCAAGGACCTCTGAAAGCGCCGATATAAAAGAGAGTCCCGAAAGTGGCTGGTTGTAATTTAGCTGCACCACACAACCAATAAAGCCGCCAACACCACCACTCAATGCGGCATTTAATCCCCTCTCAAAAATTCGAACCTCGGAATCCGACAGCGCTACAGATGACAATTTTGTACTCATATTGTCAGAATTCTATAAAGCCAAACTAAGTTTATGACAGATTCGAGTTTTAAGATGAAGCCTCAAAGGCTAAATGAGGCATGTTATTCCCTCTATCGCGAAACTAAGTTATTAGCTAAAAGGAACTGATTGGCAAATCATCACTTACGGCAATCATATATTAGTTCTACCAGCAACCAGCTAATATTTTAATACACAGACACATATTTTATAACTCTAACCGTCCCATAAAAGCGCGAAAGGGTTTCCCAACTTTTTCCCAACACAAATTTACGGTAGATTCCAGGAAAGTGGCGATGTATTTACACTGGCTTCGAACTACTTTTTGATAAAGGCTAGCACTTGCCAACTGAACATGGAAGCCAGTGAAAACTTTAGGATTTCCTTGACCACGGACAGTTGGTATCAAATCAGTTTATTAGCTCTTTGTTAGCTCTTATTCTTGATAGAAAGGTCTTTCTGGCTAGTTGCTGACCGTATGCAAGGGAAAAGTAATTAGAGTTTCCTGCACTTGCCAGGCTAAGACTCCAGCTATTAGGAGTGATACAGCTGTCAGATTCAGAAGCCTCATGGACCGGCCAGTTCAACCTACCTACCTACTTATGTTCATAATAATTGGAGTGTTAACAGGCCACTATCACATGGGGGATATCCTGGATAGCCCAGCTTTGTTGGCTGTGTTAAGAGACAACAAGGAGGAATCATCCATTCGTTTGTGCTAAGATGTCTAGAACTCGGTCGGAATGTATTAAAATTTCCCGAGGAAATATCCAAACTCCTTGTCTGCCTCACCCGTAATTAAAATTTTCGCCAAATATATGTAAGCAAGTATCACGTCTAATTTTGTGACACAATGCTCCAAGTCCCTTGTCCAAGCTGTCAGCTACAAATCGACGAAACAACCTAAGCTAACCTTAGCTAGACTGAATGCAGTACTGCCCAGCGCTCTAAAGACAGTTTCAAAAGTTTACGTCATCTTTACAGCATCCAAAAGAAGACAGCTTGGAATTATATCTACATATACTCTAGATCCTTGAGCGGGAAAATTGATACTGAAATCTACTCGGTGGATCTTTAGCTACACATTGCAGCAAATTTTAGGCGGAATCATTTTTACATATATGGGTGGTCAAGCGATAAGAAATCGGCATTGTAGGCAAGCAGGTGTCTGTTTAAACTGCGCTAGTCAAGTTGAGAAGGAGCCTACGAGGTGAAGTTCCTCATGGAACTAGGGGGTGGGGGCGCTATGGTCTAGAAGGTTCAATGTGGTCATATCAAATTGTGCTCGAGATGGTCGGGCTAGTATCTTAATGGTGCTTGTTACCAGAATGTACAGAATCTATATCGACCATCAATATCGATAGCACTCTCCAAAATCTTTGTATTTATTTTGTTGCAAGGTAACGTGTCTCTATCTCAACATGCCGTCCAAGTGAGTGCTTTCTACCCTGAGGCAGCTGTCACTTAGCTGGCTGTACCGTATCACATTTTGATCGAAAGTTATACAGCATTCAATAAAGCTATTAACATACTCACATGGTCCATTAAAAGCTTTTCCAATTTGTTAGTAATTAGTTTCTTTGAGTATTCTCTTGCCTTTAATCGTTCACAAATCGTTGGCACGTTGATAGCAAAACAAAAAATCAATTTGGGTAATTAAGCGAAAGCACACAAAGCTTGAAAGCATGAACATTACCTAAAACCATCCAGCGACTTTCATTAATAAGGCGGTGGTGCAAAATGTAGCGCCATTTGTTCATTAGTGTGAAAAAGAAAGAAAAAAAAAAATAAACACACTGCTTTATGTGACTAATGAAAGTAAAAAATAAGTAAGAAAGTCTAAGTTCGAATGAAACCGAATTTGTAATTTTATATACCAGCCATTAAAAAGATTAAGCTTAATTGGTATGTATTTCAATGTACTACCCTGCGGTATCACCTTCCTTCTTTAAAATTGCCTTAATGGACTCGTCATCTTTGTATATATGATTGCTTTCTTTAAATCTTTTTATTTACGTGTGTGTGTATTATTTAATTTGTTTGGATTTTGGATAAAAAAATTTATGTGCACCCTAACTGTTGTGTCTACTCATAAAATGCAACTTGATATCTTTTTTCGATGCTTAAGTTAATAAAGAAAATTTGATCGAAAATCCAATTACTTCACGCAATAAAAATGTAAATATATATCAATGTATTGCTTGAGTCCCCAAAAGATTATTGCGTTGTACACAACGCTCATAAAATCAAATAATTTTTTTTCTTTATTTGGTGTGAAAATTAGATTTGTTTCTTTATTATAATTTACGAGCATGAAAAGAAATCTTTAGCAATGAATACCCAAACAAATCTTTTTGTGAATGCTTTATACATATGTAGAGCCTATGAAATGAATAACAAATAACAACAAATTAGATTGAGAATTGATATCAGATTTATTGTTAAGGGCTACATTTACATTTACGGACTTCATGAGAGTTCTCCCTTGATAGCAAATGTTCCTCATACGCCCTGGTAGTTTTCCAAAATGAAAGCTGTGTATGGATATTAGAAACGTTACGAAAGTGAGTTCAGCTAATTTTAACTTTAATGAAAACAAGTAAGGAAGGCTAAGTTCGGGTGTAACCGAACATTACATACTCAGCTGAGAGCTATGGAGAAAAAATAAGGGAAAATCAACTCGTAGTAAAATGAACCTAGGGTAACCCTGACATGTGTACCAAATGGAAGGTATTAAAGAGTATTTTAAGAGGGAGTAGGCCATAGTTCTATGAGTGGGCGCCATTTAGGGATATCGCCGTAAAGGTGGACCAGAGGTGACTCTAGAATGCGTTTGTACAATATGGTTATCAAACGAAAGGTGTCAATGAGTATTTTAAAAGGGCGTGGGCCTTAGTTCTATAGGTGGACGCATTTTCCAGATATCGCCATAAAAGTTGACCAGGGGTGACTTTAGAATTTGTTTGTACGATATGGGTATCAAATGAAAGGTGTTAATGAGTATTTTAAAAGGGAGTGGTGGTAGTTGTATATGTGAAGGCGTTTTCGAGATATTGACCAAAATGTGGACCAGGGTGACACAGAACATCATCTGTCGGGTACCGCTAATTTATTTATATATATAATACCACGAAGAGTATTCCTGCCAAGATTCCCAGGATTTTGATTTCGCCCTCCAGAACTTTTTCATTTTCTTCTACTTAATATGGTAGGTGTCATACCCATTTTACAAAGTTTTTTCTAAAGTTATATTCTGCGTCAATAAACCAATCCAATTACCATGATTCATTTCTTTTTTCGTATTTGGTATAGAATTACGGCATTTTATTCATTTATCGTAACTTTCGATATCGAAAAAGTGGGCGTGGTCATAGTCGGATTTTGGCCATTTTTTACACCAATACAAAGTGAGTTCAGATAAATACGTGAACTTAGTTTAGTAAAGATATATCGATTTTGGCTCAAGTTATCGTGTTAACGGCCGAGCGGAAGGACAGACGGTCGACTGTGTATAAAAACTGGGCGTGGCTTCAACCGATTTTGCCCCTTTTCACAGAAAATAGTTGTCGTCCTAGAATCTAAACCCCTACCAAATTTCACAAAGATTGGTAAATTTTTGTTCGACTTTGGGCATTAAAAGTATCCTAGACAAATTAAATGAAAAAGGGCGGAGTCATGGCCATTTTGAAATCTTCTTTTATTTTAGTATTTTATTGTACCATATCATTACTGGAGTCGAATTTTGACATAATTTACTTATATACTGTAAAGATATTAAATTTTTTGTTAAGATTTGAATTAAAAAACATTTTTTTTAAGTGGGCGTGGTCGTTCTCCGATTTTGCTAATTCTATTAAGCATACATATAGTAATAGGAGTACCGTTCCTTGCAAATTTCATCATGATATCTTCAACGACTGCCAAATTACAGCTTACAAAACTTTTAAATTACCTTCTTTTAAAAGTGGGCTGTACCACCCCCATTGTCCAAGATTTTACTAATTTTCTATTCTGCATCATAAGTTCAACTCACTTACCAAGTTTCATCGCTTTATCCGTCTTTGGTAATGATTTATCGCACTTTTTCGGTTTTTCGAAATTTTCGATATCGAAAAAGTGGGCGTGGTTATAGTCCGATATCGTTCATTTTAAATAGCGACCTGAGATCAGTGCCCAGGAACCTACATACCAAATTTCATCAAGATACCGCAAAATGTACTCAAGTTATCGTTTTAACGGCAGACGGACGGACGGACGGAGAGACGTACGGACGGACATCGCTCAATCAAATTTTT
Source organism: Eurosta solidaginis (assembly GCF_040869045.1). Taxonomy (NCBI): domain Eukaryota; kingdom Metazoa; phylum Arthropoda; class Insecta; order Diptera; family Tephritidae; genus Eurosta; species Eurosta solidaginis. The sequence goes on from NC_090320.1 coordinate 296,283,081, forward strand.
TTTCGATACTAATGATTTTGATATATGGAAGTCTACACCTATCTCGATTCCTTTTTACCTGTACAACCAACCGTTATTCAATTAAAGTTAATATACTCTGTGAGCTCTGCTCAACTGAGTATAATGAAATTTTATATTAACTTCGTCACGAATCCCAAAGTTGTAAGTCCTTAAAGGAAAATAGATAGACCCACCATTAAGTATACCGAAATTATCAGGATGAAGAGCTGAGTTGATTTAGCCATGTCCTTCTGTCCGTCTGTCTGTTTGTATGCAAACTAGTCCCTCAATTTTTGAGATATGTTCATAAAATTTTGTGAGCGGGTGTATTTATGTGTCCGGATGTGTATTTATGAACTGGACGTATCGGACCACTATAGCATATATCCTACATACAACGGATTGTTCAAGAAAAAGGAGATTTTTGTCATATCTTCCTCAATTTATAAGATTGAAGCTTCAAACTCCACCATATACTTTCGTACATTGCACATATTTTTGTCTGAAAAAATGGATGAGATCGGTCGTATATATATTTTTCAGATAAGAAGCTTTTCGCAATTATTGCCCCATTTTAAGAGCTAGAGGCTTCAAATTTCACCGAATGCTTAGGTATAGAGCAGTCATTGTTGTCTGAAACAAGTAAGGAAGGCTAAGTTCGGGTGTAAGCGAACATTACATACTCAGCTGAGAGCTATAGAGACAAAATAAGGGAAAATCACCATGTAGGAAAATGAACCTAGGGTAACCCTGGAATGTGTTTGTATGACATGTGTATCAAATGGAAGTTATTAAAGAGTATTTTAAGAGAGAGTAGGCCATAGTTCTATGGATGGATGCCATTTAGGGATATCGCCATAAAGGTGGACCAGGGCTGACTCTAGAATTTGTTTGTACGATATGGGTATCAAATGAAAGGTGTTAATGAGTATTTTAAAAGGGAGTGTGCCTTAGTTGTATATGTGAAGGCGTTTTCGAGATATCGCCATAAAGGTGGACCAGTAGCGGAATTCACTAACTTATAACGATGCGATTTGTCGAGATTTTAATTAACGATTTTGTCGCTTGCCTTATCGATTGTTCTATTCACTAACTTAGTTTTAACGAATCGAAATAAATTACATTTAAATTTCGTTTTAATAGTAAAAAGGTGGCAGCACAGCTTAACGAAACCTAAAAAATGCGAAAAGCACAAAAGGAGTGCCAAATATAAATAAATTCCGCATACTAACTGCTTTAAAAGTTTTTACATATTTTAACAAATGTTAAGTAAATGCGGTATTAATTTTTTTTTCTCTGTTGATATCGCAGTTATACAATTTTCACACAGACGGCTTATTGAATAATAAAGGCAGTTTTCTACATTAAGACACTTATTGATCTCAATCTACCCTACAAAATTCGAATCTATTATTATTTCATTAGTAGCTAATCGAATGCCTAATGAAGTCAAAAGCACAATGAAACTCTGTTGGCAGCGTTCCGCTTCCGTTTCCGCTTCTTAGTTTTTGGTGTGTTCAGTGCTTAAAAATGTCATTTGTCAAAGCAAATGTCATTGTCTGCATGGCGGAACGATACAAGGTGGCCGCATCGAACAGCTGATTATAATCTTTTTTATTTGATTTGATACATCAACTACCGGCGCAGTACGATTTTGACATTTGTTAATCGAATTTACAAGTACATGGAATTTTTTTTGTTTGTAGGTATGTCACCATGCTCCCACCTTGTATCGTTCCGCCATGATTGTCTGTCTCATCCTTCATACTAATCGAGCAGTTACTTCTGTGTGAAAGCAAAAAATTTACGATTTCATTAACAGGTGAAATGAGATCATTAAGTTTCTGTGTGAAAACAGTATTATTCTTGTACCTCTTAATTGACCATCAAGTTTAGAAATAATATCATTAGCCAAGTCTAAGGTTAGTCGGTACAGCTTTAGAAACTCCATTGCATTCAAGTGGAATGGGTCATCTACTTCTCTATGAACCACTGGCGATGGACTTAGTAGTTCCTCAATTTGTGATAAAACGTACGCAAAGTACTCAAATGCCATTTGATTTATAAATAAAGCAGCTTTTCGTGTTTGAAAGTATTTAATTAAAGTTCCGATTTTCTTTTTTAACTAAAATTGCCAGAAATATTAATTTATCGACACAGCTGATAGTCGATAAACGAATATCGATACAAAATAGTTATTGAATAACGAAATCGTTATAGGTATCGATTCGCAAATAAAGCGGTGGCAAATGTCGTTAAAAAAGTTAGTGAATTCCACTACAGGGGTGACTCTAAAATGTGTTTGTACGATATGGGTATCAAATGAAAGGTGTTACTGAGCATTTTAAGAGGGAGTGGGCCGTAGGTCTATAGGTGGCCACCTTTTCGAGATATCGCCATAAAGGTGGACCAGGGGTGACTTTAAAATGTGTTTGTACGATATGGGAATCAAATGAAAGGTGTTAATGAGTATTTTAAAAGCGAGTGGGCCTTCGGTGTATAGGTGGACGCCTTTTCGAAATATCGCCATTAAGGTGGGCCAGGGGTGACTCTAGAATGTGTTTGTACGATATGGGTATCAAATTAAGGGTATTAATGAGGGTTTTAAAATGAAGTGGCCCTTAGATGTATATGTGAAGGCGTTTTCGCGATATCGACCAAAATGTGGACCAAGGTGATCCAGAAAATCATCTGTCGGGCAGTGCTAATTTATTTATATATGCAATAACACGAACAGTATTCCTGCCAAGATTCCAAGGGCTGTAGAACTTTTTCATTTTCTTCTACTTAATATGGTAGGTGTCACACCCATTTTACAAAGTTTTTTCTAAAGTTATATTTTGCGTAAATAAACCAATCAAATTACCATATTTCATCCCGTTTTTTCGTATTTGGTATAGAATTATGGCATTTTTTTTATTTTTCGTAGTGTTCTATATCGAAAAAATGGGCGTGGTCTTAGTCGGATTTCGGAGGGATTTCTTTTTCGATACTGTTGATTTTTATACATGGAAGTCCATATCTATCTCGATTCCTTTATGTCTGTACAACCAACCGTTATGTTACCAAAATTATTATACTCTGCATGCAAAGCACGCTGAATATACAAAAAAAAAAAAAAAACAAGTAAGGAAGGGACTGTCTTCGGCTGTGGGTGTGTCTTCGAAGACTTCATACCTTTCATGAATGGGGCTGAACAATAATCTTATCCCATTCGTAATCTCCAAATAATCGGCTGTATAAGATGTCTTCAACACTTAATTTTCCCAGATATAATTCAAAATATTCCCTCTAAGTCTCGAAAACAAGGACCTGAAATAAATTCGTAGCTTGTGAAACTCAAATTGTGGTAATACAATTTATGTTATGTACATCATATGTTCAGTTAATAAAATTTCGAAATTATAACGTGGTAATATCCTCGGTGAATATCGCAAATATAAAATTTTGTTTGTTTCCTTTCTTCTGAATATGACACAGTGCCAAAATCGGTTTATTAACAAACTAAAATTGACAGAAAATGTTGAATTAAAGAAGTTTAGAGGCATAAGCCTTATCATAATTACTTGCGTCTCGCACTTTAGGGGCTAGCGTCTTTCCTCCTCCTTACGCTTTTCCAAATCTTGATTGTCGCCTTCAGCCAATCGCTGTCTTTTTTTCTCACTCTCTTTCGATCATGCTGCTGAGTGGCAAGTTGCTCGTACCAAAGTCCTAGTTCGTAGGATTTCGTAGTCTTTCCCGATATTTTATGAGGGATATATTCCCCTCTCTGGCTCTTTTCTTCCCTAAGTACTTTTCTGTCTACTCTAGCGCCCTGTCAGCTCACTGACTACAGGCTTTCCTCGTTCTCCAAGTCCAAGTCATCGTTTGTACTGCTTTCATGTTCTCATAAATGCGACTTTATTCTCCTTCACTCTTTATCTTTTTCTTCATTAGAAGATTTTAATTTACTCATGTTAGTAGTATGATCACCTGCCCAATAGGATGGGTTCAGTTGTCTTATATTAAATATGAATCAGAAAAAGTGTGCGCTACAACAGCGCCGCTTGCTAAGTGCGAACCAGAAACAATTAAAAGCTCAAAATATCTTATAAGGTCAGAGACATAGCATCACCTACCTAACAATATACTAACCTCAAATAAATTTATTGGAACCAATTAACCAATGGAGGGGAAAGGAGGTATTTATCAGTTCGCTGTTGTCTAACACAGCACAGTTTTCAATTCTTCTCACAGCATGTAAAATCCTCGGTTGCATAAAATAAGCCATGTCACTTTATAAAAATATTAAAAAAATACATACACCTGCGTTTAAGAAAATAGCAGACAAATTATTTATAAATTTTATTAGTTGTTTTAGGTTCTTTCCTTCGTTAATTAAAAAAATATTGTATGAGAATTTAAAAAAAATGAAAATAATATGTTAATTTATAAAATTTTATTTTATATGGAAGATAAACTAAAGCATCCTTTTAAAAAAGGTGCGAAAATCAATGCGAATTTTGAAGAACTCAAAACTTGTACGTGTCAGACTAAAGTGAAGCGGACTGCAAATCTGAATACCCAAAACTTTCCTGAAAGTTCATATAAAATTTTAGAAATTCTCTAGGATGACCTGATTTACCATTTTTTCGAACACGTGTTCGAAATTTGTTTATATAATTTTTAAGTTGTTTTTTAAACGTTAAAAAATAAAAATAAGAAAAGAGCTGATCAAATTTGCAAATCATGTTAGCTGCTGCTTTTTTACTCGCAGATGTACATAGTCACATATTTAGTATATGGCGAAAGTGTGTCAAAGTATAAGATTATTCCATATGAAAGCAAAAAAATTCCACAATTCTGCATGGATAAGAAAAGCAAATACACTCTCATGCACATACACATACATTCTTTTCTTTTTTAATAAATGTATACAAATGACGTACGCATTTGGCATTAAGAACTCCATGGGGGTTATCAAATGCGCCGTCTGTTGACCTTGAACATCGTTGACTAGCCATTTGTTGTTTGTGCTTATTCAATAGAAAAAACAATTTGCGCTTTTACCTTTTAACGAGTGAGTGTCCTTAAATGCCAAATGTATTTTATATATTGTACTTTATTATGTACGTAAGAATGTGCCATATGTTTGTTCCCGGTGGATAAATGTGCTACTAGAACGAAAAAAATGGTACTCAACTAAAAAGTTGCAATATTGGATGAGTTAAATTTGTAAAATTTTTTTAAGTACGACACGATATTTCAGCGACATGAACTTACTCATTAACACGTAATTAACTAATCATTAAAAATTCAAATGTAAAGTTGAAAAAATATTCAAACGTGTTTTAAATTCTTAGATTTTCCAATCACGAAACAAAAACACATATATCGTTAGCTTAACGTGAAAATGTGCTAAGTCAACATTTACGAATTTAACAGTAGGCGAAAAAAAATGAATAACTTTTGAAATAGCCTTCTTTTTTCAAAACTGTGAATGAGGATTCCTTAGTTGCAATGCTTTTGAGTGTAGAAGCTTTGAAAAAGATAAATAAAAATCTTGTGTGCCAACCCAGCAGCTATTTTATGACTTAGCACAATTTTCGCACTCATAACAAATGTTTTTTCCTGACTTAGCACTTTTTATACTCAGTTGAGCAGAGCTCACAGAGTATATTAATTTTGATTGGATAACGGTTGGTTTTACAGGTATAAAGGAATCGAGATAGATATAGACTTCCATATATCAAAATCATCAGTATCGAAAAAAAAAAAATTCGATTGAGCCATGTCCGTCCGTCCTTCCGTCCGTCCGCCCGTCTGTCCGTTAACACGATAACTTGAGTAAATTTTGAGGTATCCTGATGAAATTTGGTATGTAGATTCCTGAGCACTCATCTCAGATCGCTATTTAAAATGAACGATATCGGACAATAACCACACCCACTTTTTCGATATCGAAAATTTCGAAAAATCGAAAAAGTGCGATAATTCATTACCAAATACGGATTAAGCGATGAACTTGGTAGGTGAGTTGAACTTATGACGCGGAATTGAAAACTAGCAAAATTTTGGACAACGGGCGTGGCACCGCCCACTTTTAAAAGAAGGTAATTTAGAAGTTTTGCAAGCTGTAATTTGGCAGTCGTTGAAGATATCATGATGAAATTTGGCAGGAACGTTACTCCTATTACAATATGTCTGCTTAATAAAAATTAGCAAAATCGGAGAACGACCACGCCCACTTTTAAAAAAATTTTTTTTTAAATTCAAATTTTAAAAGAAAAGTTAATATCTTTACAGTATATAAGTAAATTATGTCAACATTCAACTCCAGTAATGATATGTTACAACAAAATACAAAAATAAAAGAAAATTTCAAAATGGGCGTGACACCGCCCTTTTTCATTTAATTTGTCTAAGTCGAACAAAAATTTACCAATCCTTGTGAAATTTGGTAGAGGCTTAGATTCTAGGACGATAACTGTTTTCTGTGAAAAAGGGCAAAATCGGTTGAAGCTACGCCCAGTTTTTATACACAGTCGACCGTCTGTCCTTCCTCTCGGAAAATGAAAAAAAAGCCATAATTATATACCAAATACGAAAAAAGGGATGAAACATGGTAATTGGATTGGTCTATTGACGCAAAATATAACTTTAGAAAAAAACTTGGTAAAATGGGTGTGACACCTACCATATTAAGTAGAAGAAAATGAAAAAGTGTTGCAGGGCGAAATCAAAAGCCCTTGGAATCTTGGAAGGAATACTGTTCTTGGTATTGCATATATAAATAAATTAGCGGTACCCGCAAGATGATGTTCTGGATCACCCTGGTCCACATTTTGGTCGATATCTCGAAAACGCCTTCACATATACAACTAAGGGCCACTCCCTTTTAAAACCCTCATTAATACCTTTAATCTGATACCCATATCGTACAAACACATTTTAGAGTCACCCCTGGTCCACGTTTATGGCGATATCTCGAAAAGGCGTCCACATATATAACTAAGGCCCACACCTTTTTAAAGTACTCATTAACACCTTTCATTTGATACCCGTATTGTACAAACGCATTCTAGAGTCACCCCTGGTCCACGTTTATGGCGGTATCCCGAAAAGGCGTCCACCCATAGAACTAAGGCCCACTCCCTTTTAAAACACTCTTTAACACCTTTCGTTTGATACCCATATTGTACAAACGCATTATAGAGTCAACCCTGGTCCACTTTTATAACGATATTCCGAAAAGGCGTCCCCCTATAGAACTAAGGCCCACTCTCTTTTAAAATACTCATTAACACCTTTCATTTGATACACATATATTACAAACAAATTCTAGAGTCATCCATGGTCCACCTTTATGACGATATCTCGAAAAGGCGTCCACATATAGAACTAAGGCCCACGCCCTCTTAAAATACTCATTAACACCTTTCATTTGATACCCATATCGTACAAAATAAATTCTAGAGTCACCCCTGGTCCACCTTTATGGCGATATCTCAAAAAGGCGTCCACCTATAGAACTTAGGCCCACTCCCTTTTAAAATTATCATTAACACCTTTCATTTGATACTCATATCGTACAAACAAATTCTAGAGTCAGGCCTGGTCCACCTTTATGGCGATATCCATAAATGGCGTCCATCTATAGAACTATGGCCCACTTCCTCTTAAAATACTCTTTAATACCTTCCATTTGATACACATGTCATACAAACATATTCCAGGGTTACCCTAGGTTCTTTTTACAACGTGGTGATTTTCCCTTACTTTGTCTCCACAGCTCTCAACTGAGTATGTAATGTTCGGTTACACCCGAACTTAGCCTTCCTTACTTGTTCCTCAATATGTTTTCCCATCACTCCTCAACTTAATGATTGAAATAAAGAACTAAAACTATATATTTCCCAAAAAATACTATTTATTTCTCAAACTATTTCTAACGGTTCTGATCTGGACTCTTTTGCCGGATGGTGCGCAGACAATAATTTATATTTAATTCAAACAAATGCTGTGTTGTGTCTTATTCCAAAAAGCAACTGCCACATACTTTATCTACAAACTAAATACTAAATCTCTTAATCGTTATCAAGAGGGTAAAGACTTGAGTGTAATTTTTAACTCCAAACTCTCTCTAGTACCATTGACTTCGTGGTTTCAAAATTTGTTAGAATGGCTGGGTTCAGTAGACCTAACACCAGTGACTTTAAGGACCCAATGACGTTGAGGGCACTTTATATATCCTTGGTCAGAAGTGATCTTGAATATTGCTCAATAATATGGAATGCTTTCCATGAATCTAACTCCCATAATATTGAGAGTTGAAAAAATGTTTACAAAAATTGCTTTACGTATGCTTCACTGGCCAGACGGCCTCCCATCATATACCAGCAAGCACAAATTGCTTGGTCTTCAGGCTTTGCATGTCAGAAGAACTTTAGTCTCACCCATGCTTGACTTAGCACGAATTGCTCTGATTTATCTAATTTGTTCATTCCATATATTCCAATGCGTGATCTGCGGCATAATAGATTCTTTATCTAAATAACTAATAAAACGAAATATGCTATGAATGAACCTATAACTAGGACTATACATCTAGCAAATCGATTGAGTAGTGTTCTAAATTTTAATAACAGCTTATATAAGTTTAAGTTTGAATTGTTTTCTATTTTTAACTAGTCTGTAACAAAGTATGTAGTTATCGACATGTAAGAATTGAAGTAGATTATGGTCAGCGCAAAACATTTATCAAACACCAAAGGTATGTCTCAATTGGGTGAATCCAATTTAAAGGGGTTGTGTGGGCAACTCTCTCAAGGGGTTCCCAGCGCAATATATAGCTTCCCTAACCCAATTGTCAACCTCACCTACACGTGGCGAATTCTGTTTCATTGACAGCCGAGGCTCTGGCGACCCCAAGTTCTTCATGGAACTAGGGGGTGGGGAGGACGGGATGTCCTAGAAGGTTTAATGTGGTCATATATATAATTCGTTCCCGAGATGGTCGGACTAGTACCATAATAGTGCTTTGTTACCGGAACGTACAGGATCTATATGCGGCAAAGGACCGTCAACATCGGCCCAAAGCCTTCGGGGAGTGCCTTTATCGTTAACACAACAACAACAACAAAGCATGTACTTTTAGACGGAATGAATTAAATAAATAAATAATATGCGCGCACAAAGAAATGACTAGTAATTCAGATTGATATTATTGACTGGTTGACTTAGCACATTTTTTTTGAACAGTTGATGACTTAGCACATTTACACATCATATCAAACAGCACGTAAAAGTTAAAAACTAAAATATTTTTTTCATGCGATCGATGTATTTTTAATTAAGTTTTAAATCTGCATTAAAATACAATTTTTCAAAAAAAGTGACTTAGCATATTTTCACATTAAGCTAACGATATGTAATACTCCTATATTGCTACAAAAGGCTAGGTACATTCCCACACATCAGAGTGCCGATATATTGCTTTTAAAACGTTTTTGTTTTTGTATTCAATAATCGAATCTACCTAAATTTGAATTTTTTCTTGTCACACTTATGCTGCTACAATCACACAAATTTTATAGGCTGTCTTGTTTTGATTTCGAATTCAAAACACATTGCGAACATTTTCTATTAGGAATATAGTAGTATTACATATATGCAAAAACATAATTTTCCATGGCATGAAAGCAGTATAAAATAAATATTAATGCTTTTATTCTCTGAAAATTTGTTATACATAGCAACACTACTTTGTTAGTTATATTTTTTTGTTGATTGATTATTTCTCTGCTTGCACTGTTATTATACTCTCAGTTGCCTTGTTCGCCTATTTCTCTTAGGGTCAAGGTTTTTCACGAACAGTGTACAGCCTTCTCGAATAGTTGTATCTCATACTTGCTTATTTGGCTAAATACATTTATATATGTGTGTAATGTCATCTTCGCTCTTAGCCGATGATTACATGTATGTGAAATATTCTCTTCGCTCTTAGCTTTGCTGTTTACATGTATGTGTGGCTGCTTGCTTTGCTGTTGTTGTGCATTTATTTACTAGCCGCATTGTGGAGTATTGAAATATACTACTGATCACAGTAGAATTGCCACATTTTAATTTTAAAAAACCATTATAATATAGTTTTACTTTAAGAATGATTTCAAAACGTAAAAGTAGTTTGAGTCAAACTGTTTTATGAAAAAACGAAATTTCACTTTCTTGCTTTCGGATTTTTGGGCTTCGAAAAGAATTATTTACGAGAAACACATTACAAAGACCTTACATAAAGTCATTTAATACGTCATATTCATTAAATTTTGTTGTCTACCAACTAAAAATATTTTAATTAAAAAACACGTCAAACTCGCACTTCATATTTCTCTGATTTCACTTTTTACACTTTACTGGTTTTTACTATAGAGTAAAAGTAGCAGTAAAGGCGAATCTATACAAGGTGATGGCAAAGCGAATTCAACCAATTCGCTGCGCTGAAGAGTGCCAAGTCAATAGAAAATGTTCATTGATTTCGATTAACTGACATGGTTGTTAATAGTGAGAAAATTACTATCGATGCTCACGAACTGGTATCGGCGTTGTCAAATTCGATAACTATTGATGGGTGTTGATGCTTTTTTGTTATCGGCTAAAGAAATATTAAAGTTGTGTTGACGTGACGTGACGCAAAATTTGTCAACATAGGTTTTAGGTGACAACAAGCGCTGCAATACGAAATTCGGCTATTAGAAATTGATAAAATAAGCTTTATTTTTTATTACATATACACGTTGTTTATTTATAATTAAATTTCAGAAAACGATAAAAATAACCAACAACAACCAATTTACGGAAGTTGTTACAAAATTGGAAAAGAATCCAACACTTGCCAATGGGTTTAACAGGGAGCAGTTCTAACAAATTTTAAATAAACTCTTTATATTTTGCCCGGAATGGAGAATTGTATTCTAATGGAAATCAGCATTTATAGTACTAACTTCCTATCTGGAAAATTTTAAATCTCAGACCTGTGGCGCATCTCTTTTCTTTCGAGAAGTAACATCTCCTTACACTCGTCATCACTCGAAGTTTCACTTTCCAATACGAAAAAAATTTTAAATCACAAATTTTTCACCAATTACCGAATAACCACTGAACAAATTGTAAAAAAACAATTGTCAAAAGTAGAGGGATCATAGTTATTCTATAAAACTATCGACAACACATCAACGTCAATACATTGTTTTAGTAAAAACCCATTCCGCATTGACGTGACGTTGATGTCGATACGAGATATCGATGGCGATACGAAGTGATGGTCGACGTTGACAACCACAATAAGAGTGATTGTTTGAGAAGGCGTTGTAATGGTAAATAATCAAGAAGTAGCAATCAGCTGTTGGCATAACAACACCTGGTACTGAGTTTTCACTTAAAACAAGTTTTTCTCTCTTCCCTCCACTCGCTTTCACTCTACTGTCCAACTAACCAACTTGATTTGTAATTATTGCTAACAAATAAATTCTTGAAAAGTTTTCTACTTCAGCGGCTTTGATTGATTTTCTCTTCCTCACAGGACTTCAATCACGATATCAGACAACCGAACATTAGTTATTCAAGCAGATAATGACGCTATTATCCTTTAGCAGCCACATTGAGGATTTCTTGAAGAGATAGGTATGAGAAAATGTATTGAATTCGTAGCACACAAATGCAAACATTCGCATAACTTGAATTTAAGGCAGCTGATGTCACGAATTGTATGTTTGTGAAAATGACATGTTTGTTTATTTCCTTTTGAGATTTCATAGCAGAGTTCGCAAATAACTCTCAACGTCAGGAAAATATAAAGGCTCATGCATATAACGCGAACAAATGCCTGGATTCAATCTTCTGATTAAGAGGTGGGTATTATATTTCTGGAGCAAAAAAAAAAAACAACCCAAATCGCTTTTTAAGCAATAACTTCAGTCTAGGCAATTGCTGGCTTTATATGCATGAGGCCCAATCAATTTTGCATAGTAAGTAAAGGTAAGAACTTTTAAAAAATTGTTTTCTCATTAGGTCAGCTTAAAACCTTTGTATTTGGAGAAGTGTAGGATAAATATACTCAAAAATAGAGATAAGATAGTAATATTGAATTATTGATGAAAAATTCTATTCAAAGACAATTTTTTTACCCAGCACTAAACAAAATCCTAAATGGATGTATCTATAAAGCATGCCTTTGAAACTGCGTTTGCTAAATTTTCATGGACGTTTGATGCGTAAAGAAGTTATTTTATTGATGTGTAAATATCTTTGCTCACGGTATGGGGTTAGGTTAGGTTAGGCTGGACGGGCCGGTCCGTGAGGACCTCACTTAGACTGAATGAGTGCAAATTATTATCAGAAGTTTGTTCAACGACCAAACTAAAAAACCCTTTTCAAATGTTATAAAATAACTCTATCCTCTGGGCAAATACTAAAAGCTTTCTTGGACCTATGTCACTTAGCCTGGCAAGAGCAGGGCAGGGGTACAAAACGTGCTCGATCGTTTCCTCCTCCAACCCGCACTTCCCACATCTGCTATCACTGACTCATGGCTCAATTATACGATTGGCTCACCTCATCAGCTGATTTAATTTTTTTCATTTCAGTAACATGGGGATTATCAAAAGGGGATGGCAAACGCAAAATGTTACCAAAACCTTTACTGCCGTGGTGGCAAATTTTTTATTAAAAAAAGGTTTCACATCACTTTAGCTTGTTTTTAGTCAATGCACCTAATTCAGCGCATTATTTTATCACAACACACAAGAATTACGGAGTTTTATGTTTTCTATCCATTCCCTTCGCCCAATACCAACACACATATTTTGACAGTCTAAAGAAAGGTATGTTGTTTCTGTAGAGATGAGCCAACTATATAGTTGAACCATGCACTAACTAGGCCTAAATAAGAAGCATGTGACGGTATAGGGAATAAAAAAAGGCAAACAGCAAAGAATAAGGGGCATAGTTTCTTTTTTCTTTTAACTCGTTTTTTATCGATAACAATCGGTATCGACGAGTTAACGGATTGATATAGATGTGTTAGGAGAATGTAAACCATCTCTTTTGGACGAGTTATAGGTTTGTTATCTGTTTCTCACAGGCATGTTATCGACGAGGGGTGGAAAGTTGTCGATTTGTGATTGGGAGCCGTGTCATAAATTTGTTATTGAAGCGTTATGGATATGTTATCGAAACATTATTGATTTCATACTTACAAGTTATCGGGTTTTTATTCAAAAGTTATCGATTCAACATCGTAGTGCTATCGATTTGTTACCAACTAGTTTTCGGCGTGTTATCGATGGTTTGTTGGTTTGTAATGGGCGAGTTATAGATAGATATGCTATTGGTTTGTTATCGAAAAGTTACCGGTGTGTTATCGCCAATATAGCGGTTTCTTATCGATTTGGTTTTGTTTGTGTGTGTATTTTTTTCTTATTATTTAAGAATTCATGAGCTTAACACCGGCTTTTAATAATTGAATATTAAATCATTATGTTTTTCTAAGAGAAACTGAAAAGAAAGAAAGAAACAGTTACTGGCATATTGCGATGGTACCATTTCGAAAACCGCCACAAATTCATCATGAGGCAATTTCGTAATGTTATCAAAGGTGAAGGGGTGAAACTGTAGTTGCCTTAACCACTAGGCTATCCTGATTGTATTTGTTTCCTTGCTTAATTCAGTTTATCTCATTTCTACACTGACAACACAATAAAGACATTCTGGCTCTATATTAATTTGCGTATATGTAGATTTGTTTTTGTAAAGTTTCTTTTTCGTTGCAAATGAGAAGGTAACTGCAGTTGTACCGTGTGATTCGCGGTTCTAATCTCGGTGAAACCTTTGATAACATTACGAAATTGCCTGGTGATGAATTCGTGACCGTTTTCGAAATGGTACTATCGCAATAAGCCAGTAAATGTTTTTTTACCTTTCATGGACATGAAATGGTATATTAACTTTGGTCCGATGTTTGTAACGTTGAGAAATATAGAAGATAGACTCACCATTAAGTATACCGAATTGATCAGGGCGACGAACTGAGTTGATATAGCCATGCCCGTCTATCCGTCCGTCCGTCCGTCTGTCTGTTTGAACACAAACTAGTCCCTCAAATTTTGAGATATCTCAATGAAATTTGGCACAAGTATATATTTTTGTATTATATTAGACATTTGTCGGATTCGGTAGGATCGGACCACTATAACATATATCTCCCATACAACCGATCGTTCAGATAAGACGATTTTGGTCATTCCTGTCGCAATTTAGAAAGTATAAACGTGAAACTCGGTGATATATATTCTAATATATTATAGAAGATATCCTGAAAAAATCACTTTAATCGGAGCTATATATAGTTATATCCCATACAACCGATCGTTCAGACAGAAAGATTTTTGGCAATTTCTCCCTTAATTTCCAATATAAAAACGTTAAACTTGGTGATATTTATTCTGATATATAATAGGCGATTTCATGAAAAAATAATTTCGATCGGAGCTATATATAATATATATCCCATACAACCGATCGTTCAGATAAGGGGGTTTTTGCCATTATTTATTTTATATTTATCTTAAAAATCGTTTAGGTATGTACATCTGTTCACTATATATTTCTTATCTTATACATCCGATTATTTGGAGTTTACGAACGGGATAAGATTATTGTTCAGCCCCATTCATGGAAAGTATGAAGTCTTCGGCTGTGCGAAGTCCCGTCCTTACTTGTTTTCTTTCTTTTCAGTTTCTCTTAGAAAAAAATAATAATTGAATATTCCATTATTATAAGCCGGTGTTAAGCTCATGAATTCTTAAATAATAAGTATAAAGTGAACACACCATTAAAAAAACAAAACAAACATTGTTTTTCTTTTAAAGTTATCTCCGTTGTACTTTAACTTCAACCACTGAATGATCTCTAGTTAACTTACAAATATTAGTTTTCTAGACGAACACCCGTATGTTTGTATATTGAACTTCCCGAGTATTTGGTACTCACGCCATTTTTTTGACTTGCCAAATCCGTAACCGGTATTTTACACAGTGCAGAATATGGCAAACTAGGCGCAACAATAATTGTTATCTTAGCTGTAAACGTAACAGTAAGCATTACCTGGGGGTACGGTAACATCGACCATAGCCGTCGTAACTTTGGCAGTAACTGTAACGATAGCATTGACAGCACCAGTAATAAGCTATAGTATCCACAGCATGTAACTGTAGCTGCCGCCTTTACTGTAACTATATGTCGAGACCTAACGGTTAGCCTTTTTATGTACGATTTCAACTTTTTCTTTTTCAAATATGGGCAGGGGAAGCCTCGTTTCGTTGAAAAAAGATAATAAAATGAGTTCACACAACCGTTTCTCATTTTATCTTCAGCTTAATCTTAATATGCCGACTTGTTCGTGGCCTTTGTTTTTCACATCTAATAAATATCTGTATGTCAATAAAAACAATTTTTACCTTGAATAGGTGTCAATGTATGTAAAAGCGAAGGAACAGTTAACTGTAATAAAAAGAAAAAAGGGCTTTTAAATGAAAACAAATTCTCACTCTTAGCTAACTGTAACATAAGCACAAAAAGCTTTATCTCAATATTATGCAAAAGCTCTAAAACTTATTATTCTCTGTTAATGCACATATGCTCTGTTATTCTGCATAAACGGTTATTTTTGAGAAATTGTGAGGAGGACAATTTAAAAAGAATAATTTCAAAATTAAAATAATAAAAATGACTTCAAATTTATATTTTCTAGCGTTCGCTTAATGTCAAAGAACTCAAGCTGAACTTGATTGTGATCTTCACGTGTAACACAGTTTCAAAAAGCTAAAAATCAAATTAAATATTCAATCCTCGCTCGTGTACTCTAGGCAACGTTAGTAATTTAGATGCAATTCCTAGTTTTCAACCCATGTGACACATAGGGTGTTGGCAGAAAAAGAAATAGATTATTTGTTTCGCACTTTTTAGGACCCATTGAGGCTTGCAGCGTCTGGTCATCATGATGAGTAGCTGGAATCAGCGCCTGTTTTGGATTGATTGGCTCGCTATTAACATAAATGTTACCTTACTCAGGTATTGCGTTATGCTTGTAGCCAGGTACGTAAACACGAATTTTTATGTTAAAGTCGAGACAGCCCCGTAGAGAACTCTTTTTTCTCATGACAGTCATGAAAGCTGTTTTAAAAACTATGATTTCAGTGAAAGTCGTGGAGTGACTTGGACCTTTCAAATGGAAGTAGTGCTGGTTGGTGGCCTTGTGAAAGCAAATGCTGACATAATGGTCCCACAAGACATTTAAAAGACACGGTAAGAGGTCAACCAAAAAGGAGTGTAGCTAAAACATAGCCACTGTGTTGAATTTATTATGGGACAAACACCTCGCCGTTAAGTACAGTCGTTTACTGTGGTGAACAGGCAACTCATTGTTATCGCGTCCAGGTGAGATTTTTTAATAAAACATATATTTGCCCCTCCGCACCAAAAAATGATGTGGCCGATCTGGATAACTGCTATTTTCCAAGAAACTGGAAAGCACATAAGATTGATCTTGTCTTCTTCTTGTATAGATAAGGAAACTTCCCGAAGGCTTTGGGGAATTGTATAGATGCTGATGGTTATTTGCAAGGAACAGCACTATTAAGGTTTTAGCACGCTTATGTCGGGCATGATTTATTTAATGTGATCACAATGAACCTTCTAGGTCATCCTTTCCCCTCCTTTCATTCAGAACCTGTGGTCACCAGAGCCTCGCCTGTTCGATAAAAGGACTACCGGCGGATAGATTGGATTGGATTGGAGAAGGTATTAATTGTGCTGGCAGCCCTTTAAAAGGGTTGCGCTACACATTATTTTGAATTTTAAATTGATGCGTATCCTATATACAATGTGTATTCGTATGACTTTGAATTGCTATGTGCAGCTAAATCCCTTAACAGCGACATCCCTATGTTACAACTATGTCAAATCGTTTAGCTGTCTCTAAAGGACTTCTATAACACTTCGTGAGTGGTTAGGGCAAAGTATTGCTCATAAAATAACATGAAAGATTTGTCTGAAGGAATGATTGTGAGACCGAACGATGAGTTTGAAAAGTTTTAGACTCTGACAAATGGGAAGCGAATCATCATTAATCGGTGCTTAACTGCTTAAGCGATTTTGGCCTTTCGTAAAAAGTCACACTAATGTCTGAAATTTAACCAAAAAAAACTCTTGAACTACAGGAACAACATCAAGGATAATTTCTGAGTGTGGTTAAGTTGTGTATTTAGCGACCTGAAAGGAGTGTACGGGACTACAGTGCATAATTTGACTTCCGTATAAAGCTTATACAGATTTCCCAAATAAATGTTGAACAATCCAGACCAAATGCAGCTTCAAAAAAAGTTTCTTTAACCTGATGCTCATTAAGATAATTATTCTTGCAACAGATCTAAACTGTTCAGGACTGCTTTCTCTCAAAACAAAGTACTCCTACACCCTTGTGAAAAACTGGCACATATACTCATTACTACGCTGAGACATTCCTTGGGGCATTCTAGAGAGAAGTGGCACCGCCCATGCTCTTAAGCCGACGTAGAATATGGAAGAGCTTTTATCACGAAATGTCGAAAAATGAGGCAGAGCCTCGATAGTGCAGAGACATAGAAAAGATAAAATTATACGAAAGTGTCAACTTATATACATCTAAAATTTTTCTAGGTAGCATAAAATTAACACATATACACACGCATACATATGTACACATCTGTCTACACTTATCGCAAATCACAAATGAAATTTGCATATTTACACAACTGTACAACCAAGCAGTCAGTCAGCCGACCATGAACTTGTAAATGAAAATTGTTGGGTGGCGTTGGCGGTGCGTGCCTGTGCCGGTCAGATAGTAAACGACGACGATATAAAACGATTTGTCTACATGCAAAATATATCTAAACAAATGATAAATTTGCAAAAAAATAAATAAATAGTCGCCGAAAAACGTGTTTGCAAAGAAAAAACAAAAAATTATAAATTAAAGCTTAAAAAATATATATATATAAAATAAATCTGTTGCTCGACGCAATTTATTTCCGTCATTTGCAGCTTGTTTAAGTTCAACAACTTGCATGTGCAAACACTCTTGAATGTAGAGTTGGTTTTTTTTTTGTGCATTCTACCTGCACCATTACTCACAAAATAATATAAATTAAACGCATTTGCACAAATAAGTTGACGAATTTGCTTTCATATGTATAGGGGGCATTCCATAAAAACTTTAATTACGGATGAATTTTGGATGACCAATTTCACTGAATTTTTGTATTTGAGCAAATGCCTGAGGCCCATTTTCCTCTGTAAGAGACAGTGCTTCCTTTTTATGCGTAAGATCACGCAAGAAAGTAAAATTTGAGAGAGTCTGGTACAGTGGCAACCATGATAAAAATATTACAAGGTAAAACCTATGAGACACAAATGACGTTTAAGAAAATTTTAAAACTCTCACCGGTCTCACATATTAATTTTTTATTTTGATTTTGTTTCCACAACAAAAAATAGTAAGTAGAGACATATGTATTATTTTTAAATGTTATTCAATCAAATGTTTTTCACATAATAATGTCTTATTTCTTGCAGAAATTATTATTTATCGGTTGAAAGTTGTTTTTTTGGTGGACGAACGTTCAGGAAATTGGAATGATATGGTATTAAATCGACCATCTCGGGAACGGCTTGATGTGACCTTGTCTAACCTTAAAGTTCTGTGGATTTTAGTCGCCTCTGCCTATCGTTATGCTTATCGCTGAAATATTCTAAGCCTAACGCGCAACGAAATCTTTAGGTTGATTATATGAAGCACTGGGTAGTAGACAAAGAAATTTTGCTGATTACCCATAAGGCAATCGGCCAAACAATCTGGTGATACGTTTCGCCAGTATTGGCTGCCGATTTACCTTACCCCTTTGAAGAATGCCATAGGCCTGAAAAACTTCGCACTGAAGAACTGCCACGGAATATCTCCTTAAAACGCCCGAGTATCACTTACATAGTGCAGTAGTAGTACCCAATATCATACAGGGGAATGATCTGTGAAAAAGCAGTGGCTATTAGATTGTTAAAAAATTAGGCATATATGCAAGCTCAATGAACCCCGTCATTAAACTGCATTTATAGTGACCGAAGAAAAAGAATGCACACTTCCGTAAGAAATTCGCATGCATCGCCATGCCTTTTCTTCGATCCATTTACCATCTCTCGAGAAATATTCCCAGCCAATATAAATCAGAAAAACTCTCACACTACTTGCCAAGGGGATTAAATCCTCCAAGTCCACAAAAAGCACGAATTCCGAACTGTAAACAATTTAAAACATTTTCCGTTTTTTTATCTGGCATTTGGAAAAGTCAAACATACAAGATTTTTTGTATATTTTCTTTTTTGGCGTTTCCACCAAGTTTGGAGAGTGATTTTAAAATTTTTTTAAAAATCAAAAAACCATTATGGCCGCCGAGAAGAGAGAATGGAGTTACCTTCTTATATTTTTATCATGGTGGCAGCGAAGGATTGTAGTTTTTTTGTTTTAGATTTTGAAATTAATCAAATAATAAATTTTTTATACCAATCGTTGTTACAAAACCTATAAGTATGTTCACTTGACATGGAATGCCCCGCATCACATATTGAATGTATTATATATCCATAGTACTGCTGTAATTTTACAGATCAAATGAACACGCTTTTTTTGGTCACCTCGGCTGCTTGAGCTTTCCTCACATGTCGTTACTACCTCCTTCCCACTGTTCATTCCCTGTGCACTCCAGCGAGGCATTTCATTTTGCGTGTGCTTTGTATCTCATAAATAAATCGCGCGTCTGTCGAATGATGATGATTGCAATTAATACATTGTTTTGTCGACAAATGTGACAAATGCATTCGCACTTTTATGAAAACAAATGTAAGGTGTGAATATATGTATTTAAGTAGGCATGTATGTATGTATGTACTAACGTGCATATGTATGTGTGCAAGATTTTTCATTTTGTGTGGTCAGTAAACGACATTCCTCATTTAGTAAATCTTGCCGGATACTGGATCAGACATTTAATTTTGCTTCCCAGCTCACTTTATATGGAAAAGCTTTGTTTGAATAGTTTTTGCGTAGTGAGATATTTAGCAAATGTAGAACCAAAATGGCGAAATAACGCGAAGTAGGCATAAAAGCAGACAAATAATATAATAAATGACTAAAATAATTTGCTAACCAAATTGAGTTTTTCTTCTTCGGTAATATGGATTTAACTGCTAAGGGAAATGAAATCTTCCTCCATCTGTTCCCCACAACGCAGTGTGCTGCCTTTGCGTCGTCGAACCAGAGGAGCGATCGGCAGGTCGGTTGAAGGGTGGTAGAGTAGCAGACGGCCAACGGTTGTCGTAGCAGTGGTGGGATCAGCACGGCGGCTGAACGGTGATAGGGTAGCGGAGAGCCAACGGTCGTACTAGTAGCAGGCCGGTATGGTAGCAGTGGCGGGGTCAGTACGACGGCTGAATGGCGGTATGGTAGTGGGCGGCCAACGGTCGTCGGAGCAGCGGAGGTTTGGTAGCAGTGGCGACACCAGATAGGCAGCGGCGGCAGTGGGCTACGGAGCGCGTGCCAGGGAAGGGAATGAATCAGGTGCCAACAGGTATATATTCGCAGCAGAAGGAACTTCTGACGGCATGGAATCAACAAAAGGAAAGAGCCACATACATGTATATCCAGATAACTTGTCGAAAATTTCAAGGCCCATCTTCATCATTCCGTTATATATTATAGCGTGGAAGTATTTACTCCGAAGTGGGCAGGAGTGTTTCTCGGTTTCTAGGCCGACAATCTATTCGTCGCTAATGCTGATTTCCTTGTGACCAAAGTCTTTTACAGTTTATGATTTTGACGTAATGATTTCGTGATGGCTATTGAGGTTTTTTTTTTGGAACTATTTGGTTGAAATCATATTGAAATATTTCCGCGGTATCTGCTAGATTATTTCGGGATTGTGGATAAAATAATTTGGAGACAATTTCAGGGTCGTGGTTGAGTTTATTTTGAAATCTTTCCGGTGTTAATGCAAGCCTATTTCGGGGATTTCGGCTGGAATGTGGAATCAATTTCAAGAAAAGTTACCGGTTCTAAAAAGTATCCGGTTTTAAAAAAGTATTCAGTTCTGAAAAAAAGACGCCACCCCTAAAAAATAACCAGTTCCAAAAACAATCCAATTTTTGAAAAATTACCGGTTCCGAAAAAGAATAGGGGTATTATCCAAACCGTTAATAAATCGGAAACAGTTTGTATAGTAGGTACCAAACGGCGCTCATTATAATCATGTAAAAACGGTTGTAACTTCAGTGTAACTGAAGCATATGATTGAGCATAATCTCAAATCAAGATATTGAATCTGCCGAAAGATTTATGTTGAACGGTCACCATCAATGAAACGTGTCCCTTGTAGAAACGAGCTATTCATGGCTTCACCTTTCCACATTCACCCTTTGTTTCTTTCATACTTACTCCACTCCATGCAGCTAACACCCATAGGATGCCTGGGGCATCGTATAAGCATCCTCTCACTATATGACGAGATGATTAGCACAATCCATAGAGATGCCTCCAGCTGTCGGTAGCTGTAATGGCTCGCCATATATTTCTATTGTCACCACATCTTTTAAATTGCGTGACCGACTCTTCTGATAAGCCCGCACTTCTATCAATCCTTTCATTGTCTCAAGACACTGTAAAAAGGCTGATGGGAAAGGCTTCTGTGAATTATCTAAAAGTGCCTTTAGGCCCTTACTATTCTTTCAACACCTAGCTTAGCATCCATTCATATACAGTCCAGGGATGTTATTCCGTCGGTACTGCACTCAAATGCGCAGACCGTATCCTACAACAAAAACGCTTGTTTTTCTTTTTTGGAGTATTAATGTACTCATTTACCAAGCAATCCTTAGGTGACTCTTCCAAATAATAATTCGACAGAATAAAAACAAGGATCCAACAGTCAGTATCTTAATTTTCCAAAGGCCCAACTGTTATTATATTTAATTTTATATCCGAAAATCTCTCAGTTTCCCTAAGTAAATGTTGAACTTAGAGCCTCTTAAACAATTTGTCATCTCAATACCAATTGTGAATGGTTAGAAAAAGTTTATGAATACAATTTGTGCAGATTTTTGAATTCACTCGCTTTCATATACTCAAGCGGTTCTTTTAACAATTCTGTAAATATCAAATCGCTATTGTAAATTATCAACGTAGATTTGTTTAAGATTTTCTGTGTACATACATGTATGTATGTATGTACCTGAATTTCAATTCTTGCATGCCAGTAGCTCGACAACCACTTGTTATTGTGATCATGAGTACGTATGTGTTCTTGTATGTATGTATTAGACTGGGTCGATTTATTAACCGATATCGCGCCATCGATTTTTGGATAGTATTTGGGCTCAGGAAAAAAAGTTCCACTAAGCATACCCAAAAAATAATATTCGAGCCTGCGAAATATAAATTTTTTTTACTTTTTTCGACTTTCATGACCTACTAAAAAAATTTTCGTTTGATTGTAAAATTTTTATGTATACCCTGTCCGACCCAAAAAATTTCGCTAAAAACGTTGGCAGTTTTTTGAAAAAAAGTATCATCATTTCATCATATTTAATTTTTTTTGACTTTTTTCGACTTTTTTGATTTTTAAGGTTTTTTTTCATCACCTACTTAAAAAATTTTCATATCTATACCCTGTCCGTTCCGAAAATGTCCGCTAAAAACGTTGTCGATAACAGTTTTTTGAAAAAAAAAAAAATAAATAAATCAAAGTCGAAAAAAAGTAAAAAAAAAAAATGAAATTTTGCAGGCTGGAAAATTATTTTTTTGGGTTTGAGTAGTGGAAACTTTTTTTCCTGAGCCCAAATCCTATCGAAAAATCGATGACGTGATATCGGTTAACTTTCGTCCATACAAATCGGCCCACCCTAGTATGTTTATTTATTTCCTTTTAGACATGTGTACATTCAATTAACACTTGAAAACGCCGTGACGACAAACTCATATTTATACGTATGGTCTGTGGATTGTAAATACATTAGGCAAATACAATAAA
Organism: Eurosta solidaginis; assembly: GCF_040869045.1. Lineage (NCBI taxonomy): Eukaryota > Metazoa > Arthropoda > Insecta > Diptera > Tephritidae > Eurosta > Eurosta solidaginis. The sequence continues at coordinate 296,306,228 of NC_090320.1, forward strand.
AATTGAACAATAACATCAATATAATAGTAGTAATAATAATTCTAATAACAATTGAATATGCTATAAAAAATCACCAAAAGTTACTAATAATAACGACAATTGTCTATTGCAAAAAATTAAATAGACGTAATCTTTTGTAGTTGAGTTGGCAAAAAAATTACGTGTCTCTCTTAAAAATTTCTTTGAAATCCGCTATTATTTACCATCAGAGTGGAAAAGCGCACCACAGCCTGTTTATTTTTTCTAAAAAAGGACTTTTTCGTGCGTTCATTAATGGCTTGACAGTAATTTGACAAACAAATTTCTTAATAAGTTAAGTCAAATTTCCCTTCGCAATAGAACAATTTACCACTTCTACTGGGTTCTTTACTGCTCAGTTATTTTAGTTAGTGCTGTTGTTGTACATGTCAACTTGTATTCTAACAAGAGAGTTGCATGAGCGGCATCTATTGTAAAAGCGATTTAAGACCCCCGATTTCTTGGTAAATGTTAAACGAATGTCGGCACAGAAAGTATTTCTATCAGCACGTGAATTGGGTGGGCACCTCATTGAGTTCAGGAAAATGATTTTGGGGAATTTCTGATAATTATACACCGGCTGCTGTGTTAAAATCAAACTGTTTACTGATTTAAATCAAACTGATTACTCATTCCTCAGCTTGAGCTGCTTTTATACTCTCGGTTCGCCCGTTTCTCCTAAGGTCTAGTCGTTTCACGAACATGTGTTCTAGAACAGTTGTATCTCATGCGTGGTTATTTAGCTACATACATACATGTATATATATAGTTTATGCTTTTCTAATAGCCATATGCGTGTGTATGTGTGAGTAACGACTTCTGCTCTTAGCTGATCACTACATATGTGTGTGAGATAATTTCTTTTCTTTAAGGTGCTGGTTATGTGCGTGAAATATTCTTCGTCGCCTTCTATGTATGTTCGTAAATGGCTGGTGTGTGCGGCTGCTTGCTTTATTGTTGTTGTGCATTTATTTAGTAGCAGCATAGGTATGTATAGACCTGCTAATATTCGTCACACAAGTGCAGCAATGCTTGGAATTGATGTAATCTTGGCAACTTAGGGGACTTTGGGCGTAAAAAATGTTTGCTGCCGTCCCTTCATACACTCGTAAGGCAGCATTGTAAATTTTGCAAAAAATGAAAAAGTTTTTGGTTGTATCAACTAATCGATTTTGTAGTTCCTATTATTTTAATGAATTTGATAAACGCTCACTTTATTTTTACCCGTTCGTTACACTGATTTGTCAAATAATTACCTTTATTCACCACCAACATTAGAAGAAGTTCACGATCTAGAACAACTTCACCGACTTTCAAGAGTATCAGTATGAAATAAAATAACGGTTTCGAAAAATAACAGGTTCCAAAAAATAACCGGTTCCGAAAAAGTAACTAAAGGAGAATTAATTGTTACAAAATAGTACCCGGTTCTATTCATACTCATTTTCATAATTTGGTGCCAAAAAATTAACTGGTTTAACAGAATTATGGTTTCAAGAAAGGAATCCGTTCCAATAAAGTATTCGGTTCCAAAACAGTAACCGATTCTGAAAAACTAACCGGATTTGAAATAGTAACCGGTTCCAAAAAAGTAACTGGTTCAAGAGAATTATGTTTTCAAAAAAAGAATCGGTTCCAATAAAGCATTCGTTTCCAAAAAAATGCACAGTTTCCAATAAAGAGTTGGGTTCCAAAGAAGTAATATGTTCCCAAAAGGTAAACGGTCCTAAAACAGAAACCGATTCTGAAAAATTAAGCGGATTTGAAAAAGTTACCGGTTCGAAAAAAGTAACAAGTTCAAGAGAAGTAATAAATTTGGTTCCAAAAAGTTCACAACTTTCAAAACGATAATCGGTTTCATAACAGAAGCCGGTTTTGAAAAACTAACCGGGTTCGAAAAAATAACCTTTTCCAAAAAAGTAACTGTTTCAAGAGAATTATGGTTTCAAAAAAGTAACCGGTTCCACAAAGTAACCGGTTCCACAAAAGTAACCGGTTTTAAAAAATGAACGGGTTAAAAATAACCAGTTTAAAAAAGGAGCCAGTTCCACAGAAGTAACTTGATGCAATCTCTTCATTGTTTGTCTTTCCCAAATCTTATATATAAAGATGAAAAGAAAAAATTTTTGTTTTTATAACTAAAGAACTGCAACGCGAAGAGATGCGGCCACTTGCATGATTACGTATTATTATCCAGATATACGAATTATTGACCAAGGAATGTAAATTGCATGGTTTCGACCCCCTAGGCCTCGATGGATTTGATACCCACATAATCTATCCGGGAATCTACCTAATGAAATTCTTATGAGGGCTTTAACAAAAACGTAGACTTTTTGGGATATCTCAACCCGTTTACGAGATATAAGCCAAAATGTGGATCAGAGGTACCCCTGATATGAATGGCTTATAACTCGTAACTTAGAATACTAAGGAATGCATCTTTAAACAATATGCTGCGCACGTCATCGAAGCTGCGGGATTAAGCTAATAAATAACAAAAAACATCCAAAAAATTTATTGATTTAACATTTATTTACTGTCTTATTTTTAACTAAAATATGAGTATCAACACTCTCCGAAAGGTTTAATCTTAAATCTTTCTCAATTCGTTTGTAAGCTTGAATTCTGGTGTTAATAACTTCATTCCATTTTTTGCTGTGTAGTTTTGAATTTTACTGCATTCCATTGTTGTATCAGTGCATATATGTATATAACAATAAGCACTGTGCATACGCGCATCCCTTCTCTGCGTCGCGAAAAACGAGAAATTTTGAATGTCATATTTAAGAAATTATTAATTTTATCAATTTAATATAATTTATCTTATGAGATTGGCCACAATAGGAAGAAACATTATTTTAGAAATTGGAATGTGTATCACCTCAAATCACTGGTAACACATTCCAAAAACTAATCGCTTCTAAAAAATTCAAGCTTTAAAAATAAAACCATTTCAAAAAGGTGTAAAAACAGATGAAAGGATATAAAATATGACCGTTGCGGAAAGAGCAAGTACCATGCATAGACTACCTCCGCTACTGCTAATCGGATGCATAGCGAAACAAATGGCAGTCCTACTTGTACGAACTGTGCTTAAAAGCCCCGTAACATGAGCAGTTTTTCATGTAGATGCGTTTAACTCAATCTTAGGCAAAATGAGTAGAATGCATGTATTTATATGTAGAACGGCAGATCGAGCGACACTGGCGCCATCTTACATGAAAAAGTAGCCCACTCGCAATTTTTGTTGCAAGCAAAGCATAAGTAGAAGAATTTGACATTTGATTTGGCTGAAAGTGCTTTCACACTTTGCAATTGAAATTATTTTTCCCAAACGTTTGTTACTTTTATAAAATTTTTCACAGTTCAAAACTGCAATATAACAAATGAATACGACACAAAATATGTTGGCAAGTCTTTTTGTTGTATAGAGATAATTTTAAGCACTGTTATAGCTTCGAGAAATTTTGTATGTGAATGGGCAAGGTGACATAAACTTCAACTGCCAAGTCTGAAGTTCCTTTATATTTACAAACGCATTGTGGTGATTTTACTGGCATGCATAAGATTGCGTTGGACGCATCTATATAAAAAACTTCATTGTGTCTCGGCCATAAGTCTCAGCTATAAGCACTTAAATTAATCGATCAATTAATCGATTCTCTCAGCACCACCTACGGCTGAAACAGATAAGATCGCTTTCTAATGGTCTGCATGGGGGGCTTGTGCCAATTCGTAGGACATTTTAATGTTACTTAAAAGTGTCAGTTGAAAACACAGGGGTCAGAATTGGAACTAGTACCATCTCTAATTCGGTAGCTCTTGTTGGGGCTATTGCGATTCGCTGCAGGGGCTACACTAGGAACTAGGGTTCTTTTCTTAACAGGGTGGTCTTCTGCTGCAAAGTTTTTGTATTTCAATTATGATTAGTAATTGTATTTAACATAATCTCAATCTATTATATACCTTTTTAAGTGATTACATAAGGTTTCTATTTTTCTTTCAGATGTAGCATCTGCGAAGCTCATCAAAAGTTCAAGGTAAATGTAACAAACATTTTTCGAATAGAGATAATACATGTAATCTCTATATATACAATAAAATTGTAATAGGTCTTTACCTAATACAAAGGAAGATGGTAAAGCAAAATTGATAGGGGAGCTCATTATTACAGTGATTGAACCCAAATCAAACGTTTAAGAATTTGTGTTTGTCTATCGGTACGTTGGACTGTGCATCTTTTAAGAACCATTTCCCCAATATGGATTTGGGGAACCTTTGAATACTTTGCACAATATAGGTATCAATTAAATTCTAATAACGAAAGCCTTAATACAAAGCAAAAGATGATTGTGGTATCTCGTGCTGTTCCTTAATGTGTACCAGATGTACTCCTGAATGTGTGCGAAAGCTATGAGCACGATGCTTCTTATCAGCGCAATTTTCTGTCATTCGAGATATATTTCAAGTCAGGTATTATTATACACTTATGTGTCTTGTCAACCACGCTACTGTTGGCAGCCATAATTTCGAAATAGTAAAAGACTTCGTTTGTGTGGGAACCTGCATTAACACTAACAACAAGATCAGCTCTGAAATTCAGTGAAGAGTCACTCTCGCCAATAAATGCTACTTTGGACTAGGCAGGCAGTTGAAAAGTAAAGCGCTCTCTCGACAAACGAAAATCATACTCTAGAACAGGCATCGGCAAATTGGAAATGCAGATGTGTTAGTGAGAGCGCGATAATTGCGCACATCATTTGATGCATCGGTTTGCTTAGTTCATTCGCTTATTAGCAAGCAACAAGACAAGATAGTTTGTTATTATATTTTTAATGCGCACAATGGGAAGCAAAATGTTTATACAATTAAATACATTCAGACCAATTCTAAATATTCTCGCGGATTTTTTTATTCCCGCGGAAAAATTCCTCCAATTCTGTTCTCCTAGGGAGAACAATAATTGGGGAATAGGAATTTCGAATTTTCGAAGTCAGCTGTTTTGTCAATTGAAATTTCGTTGCACATTTCTTATTTTGTTTAAAAAATTGAAAAGTTTAATTATTGTTGCAAATTTGTTGGAAATTAAGAAATGAAATATAAGCATTGCACAGTATTTATTGCATTTCATGTGGTATTCACTGAAATGAGTAATGAATTGGTGCCACAGCAACATCAACAGCGGAACATAAGAAGAAGACGGGCGCACACAAATCTGCCGGAGTTGCCTGCTTTCATTCAGCAAAGCAATTTTCTGGCGGCCAAGTTGAGTTGAATTCGTCCTTCATCATATGCCAAAATCTATTTAAGCCTTATTAAAAAATCCTTGCGCAATTTCTGGATGGCTGCATCAAATTTGTTTACCAAGAGCTCTACCGTTGCTTATGATATACTTTTCGACTTAAAATAAAGAATATTGTGGTTGTAGTTGTTGTTGTATTAACAGTGAGAATATTGTGGTAGAATATAAATACATCTTTTAGCACAAATTTGTACAAATAAGTGTTCTTTCTTAAAATAACCAATTTCCTTTAACTATTTTGATGCATTCCCTTTAATTTAACAAGTGAAAAAACTCCTATGAAATGGCAGAGAAATCTCCCTCTCCCTCACATTCATAATACCTACTTTTCTCCCATAACCGGTTTCCGCTTTTTCGAACATTGTTCAGAATAGGAGGAAAGGGAGAAGTGAAAAAACTCACAAGGAATTTTTATTTAGAATACGAGGAATGGGAGAAGGGAGAAAACTCGCACGGAATTTTCGTTTAGAATTGGTCTGATTGTATTTGCGCAAAAGGGTTGGTCCACATTAAATATTTTTCGCTTGTGCGCATTGAAAAAATTAACAAACGGTATTTGCTTGTTGCTTGCTAATATTACTCGCCAACATTGCGAGCGACGCACACAATCGATGTTGCTGCGCCAAATGCTCAGTGACTACTAAACTAAAGAGAATAAGAATACGTGTGAATCGAGTGTGCACAATTGTGCCACTAAATGCCAATGCCTGCTCTAGAAGTCACTTATCGTACCCGTCCTGCTACATCCCTGCAAAAATTGCGAGT